>NC_046157.1:90391038-90751770 GCF_011064425.1 Rattus rattus | reverse complement strand
ACATTTAATGTTTCAATGGCATTAGACAAATTTTAAAAGAAAATATAATGAAAAAATTATATGAAGATGATATAGGAAAAAAACTCCACATAACCAGCCTCAATTATGAAATTTTGACATTTTTCAGAGACAGATAAAGATCAAGATGACTTTGCTGTGTGTCACAAGCTTTCCCCAAGGACAGAAATGGCTTGTTTTCACTCAATAGAAGTTTGGTGGTTAGGAACCTGAACATAAATGACAAAGCTCTAAGGATATGGAATAGGATGGGGTCTCCCTAAAATGTTCGACAATTTTTATGTGGAGAGTTTACCTGTCCCATCACAGACATTCCATGAGGTGTTGTACAGTGCTTTGGGTTGTGCAGAACTCAGATTCATACATCCCGGTCTCCACATTAGCCTGCCAGGATGAACACGTTTCAGTGGTTTAAAACTCAATCAAAAGTAGTTTGACAAGCAAAGACAGCACTGTGGGACCCATGAAATCCAAACTAGTCATGAAAGTCAGCAACTGATCAGACTGTATCTTGGTGTTGAATCAGGAGAACAAGAGTCTTTCCTCTACCATAGATGACCATGAAGTGAAAGCTGTGCTTTCAATAATAAATGACAGGTACCAGTTGTCTCAGAAACCCACCTTGTGTCTTCATCCTGTAGACCACTTGGCATTGAGATGGAAAGAATTCTGTCGACAAGACTGGCTAGGCAGTCTACAGTATCCTGAGTTGTCACGTTTGAGGTCATGTGACTTATACCCAGGCTTCCAGCTAAAGGGATCCTGTGAATGCAGGCAAGGTTGAGAGTCACGCTCTGAGGCCTATATCCAAACTCTGTCAAGCATGACACACAACCCCCTATCCCACTGGCTTCTCTCCACAGAAGTATTCTAAATGAAGTCCCACCATCAGGGGACCACTCCCATGGAACATAGACTTCTGCTCTGAAGGTTACATTTAGGGTGGTTTGCTCACTGTTCTAGTCGACCCTGATGTCCGTGACTCCAACTCAATTCCTGCCATGCAAAAATGAAAAAGCTCAGGACTGGAACAGTTCTACATGGAAAGATTACAAGAATTTATTATTGCTGGTGTACCCATGTACAATCCTAGCATACAAGATGCAGTGCCATGGAAGATCTCGCTGAGTTTTAGAGCCACCAATTCTACATTATGATTTAAATGCTATGTACTAAGTTCTTGTCTCAAAAAATAAAAACTAAATGTTACGACAAGAAATTTCACTGTCCCCTTTAAAGAATTAAAAAGAAGCTCATCCATTCAACAGCTCTAGCTTCCCTGATGTGTAATAGAAACACAAGCTGACCCTGGTTGATGCCATGAAAGTCAAAATTACTCTCAATCACTATGAACTCAGCTTTCTGTTCTGTTGACACAGGACTCACCAGATGATACACATTCTAGAAAGTATTGATAGCCAAACTTCCATCATCCTGTTGGGAAGAAGATTTAATCAATAATGTCAATGTGCCCAGGGACAGGGCAGAATGAAGCTGATGCCAAGTATAAAGGGAGGCAGGTTCCTGCCTTACCACAGCTCTGTCGTCCCTCATGTTCCATTGGTTTGTCAGTAAACAGTCAACAATTTCCCTAGGAGAAAGCAATGCTGGCATAAACCGCCTTATGTGTTCCTTTCTTCACTATATGAAGACCAGGCTTCGGACACTCATGTTCTATGGCACACAGATACTTACTGTACTCCATCTTACTTTCAGGTGCATGATTCACTCAACTTAGGCCTCTGGACTGTCTGTGAAGTTCGGTTGCCATGTCAACCCTGAGAGTTTCTCCTTACCTGAAATGTGTCCTGAAAAACACCTCACAGAAACATTCCCTCCATACTACATACCCCAACAGGGGCTGACATCTACAATTCCATGATAACAATTGTTTTTGTCTAAGCCTGAATTCTTGATTGGCAGTAGATACAATGTAGTACCACGGCTGCTGGCCTCTTAGAGGCAATATCTGGCATCAGGCTTGGTAATACCTATTTAACTTGCCATTGTTGAGCAAAACAATGATAGCTCAAAAGATAGTTATGAATCAATCCATGAGACGGGAGAATGATAAAAGATTCTTCGAACATGACATGGGAGGCAACGTGGAAGGTCTGGATGAAAGAGGCTGTGAAGAAAAAAGACACAGGTACCAGATGAGATATAGTCTGCATAAGACAAAGAGGAGGACTCCCCAATACCACACCCTCCCATCAATCCGCCCCAAACAGGAGGGTATTTATTGGGGCAAACTCCTACTTCTCTACCTTGACACATGTCAGTAACCATCAGAGCAGGACCACTTCACATGGTTTGCAGTGTCCTCACAACTCACACTGTCTGCAGTGGACAATTGTTCCTAGTCTTTCTTCGTCAAAACTCCTGCCCGAGACCACACATTCCTCCATTTCTGCTTCATCACTGACAGGAAGTATCCCAGCACACTCTTGCTTTGTCCCCTCTACAGGTCCACTCCATTTCTTTTTTCCCTATTCCTCCTCTTATCTCCTTTGTGTATCCACCTGCAACAGTTCATTCAGGGTTAATGCCCTTCTTCCACAGAACCTCAGAAGGGAGCTTGGGTATGATGAAGTGAATAGAGTGGAGTGGGAGCCTGAGGAACCATGGATGTCTCTCTGTTTCAAGAGGCCACTGTTCTAGATGCTCTCAAAGCCTTTTCCAAAACATGACAAAACTAGGGATTTGACGTTTATCAGGTCACAGCTGCATGTGACTGACTTTAGGGAAATCTAGCAAGCAGGGCAGGCTCAGTGAGGTGAAGGGTTCCTAAACATCGTAGCTGAAACTGTATAGTTGGAGGATGGATGCTGTGACCTGTAGCCCTGGTATATTTTTACACAGCACCTCGGGAATATCTGACTTGCATCCCCTCTTGTTCCACATACAACACCAGGCATAGCTCAACTATGCCATTTCACTTTTACCCCTCAAAAGAAACAGAAAAATCCTGAAGGGCCTCTGTTATTGACATTGAAAGACAAGACTTCCAGAGTCCTGGAGTAGGATGGGAACCAACTGACTTTACAGGGCTGTACCTTTTCTGTCATTGACAGCTCAGCGGCATAGAACAGGATGATGCTTCACAGCATCCTACTTGTGTGCCTTGACTCATGCAAAGGAGCCATCCAGCAGGCCCTCTTCTCCTCATCGTTGGCCAGGCTGATCTAGTTACCATGCTGTACTTCTTCAGAACTGTATTCCTCTTGATTGCCCTGGCTCCTGCCTAGTCCAAAGCAAGCATCTCTTTCATGGCACTTTTGGACAGGAAGGTCCCTGAGACAGAATCTATTCCTCACACTACACCCTCTCATTCTGTTTCCCATTCCGTCCATTTGCCAATTGTTCCACTTACCTCCTTTCACCTGTTTTCCTCCCCTTCCAGGGGACTTTACATGTTTCTTTTGCAGTCCTTTCCAAAGGACAGTCCAAAATAAGATGGAGGGAATAAAGTCACCAAGATGATGACACCTCATCCTCCTCAGACTAGGCCCCTGTCTTCAACGTCCATGACAGAGCCTTGTCCTTGAGACAGGTCATTCCTGCCTGTAGAGGCCTCTGTTTTAGATGCTGTAGGCACTGGTCCCATAGCACGTCCAGAGCGGGAGGGAGCCTCCTTAACTCTGTTCCTTATGTGCACCTTTCACCCACGGGCGCAGTGCTGGGGCTGGAGTGAAACTGAAGGGATGAACACTGAAAGCTCAGACCTAAGAGCTGGACAGGACATGAAGCTGCAGCCCTGGATTGCGAACACAGCAGCCTGGGGTTCTGTCCTGGCTTTCTGCTGTGCCATCACTCCTCAATAGGGCCGGAATTCTATTGATTCCCCAGTTTCCCACTTGAAAGCAAAAAGAAACATGAAAGTGCATCTATTACTGACCGCGACAGAGGCAGGACTTATTCCAGCACTGAACCCACCCTGATCTGCCAGTCTCCCCTTCCTCCATCCTCTAAAAATTTCTCCCCTTTAGCTAAACATACTCTATCTCTTTCAACCCATCGTGCCCCATGCTATGCTATCTGCTTGTGACCCAACCCTCTGGAACATTTAAATGAGGGTAAAGCTGTGGATTGGGGCCATTTAATTTGCTAGACATCTTATATTCTTGCCGTATTAGAAGGTCCATCTTATCGCTTGCAGAGGATATTAAATAGCACATATCCTAACCGCATAGGAATTGAATCTGGGTAGCCAGTCCAGCATGTTTTCTAAAGGACTACAATCCCATCTTTTTCTTTGTTGCACCTAACACAGGGATTCAGGCTCACCACGGGAGGCAGTGACAGCAGCAGCAGCATGCTTCCAGGAAACGGAAAGAAATTCTTCTTCATCAGCTTCCAGCCCCAAGGGCCTAGAAGAAAAGCTATGGGTCCAACTTGGGCTGGTCCTGGAAATGTCGAGCTCTGGGGATGGTTCTTCAAAAAGCCCATGTTTTAAACCCTGTGGATGTTCCATCCTGGCTGATAATGGAGAGAAGTGTTATACGTAGGCTGTCCATAGAATTTCTGTTGACTGCAATGTCCTCTGTAGCAGTATTAGTGATGTTAACTGTCAGAGAACATCCTTCTGGCACCTGGGTCATCTGAACAGGGCATTAGGTCCATGGAGGAGTATTTGGTAAACATGGGTACCTTCTGCAACTCTGGGTCTCTTTTCTTCCACACCATCCTCCTGAAAGTGACTCTTGCCAGCTTCTATGGGTTGAAGGAACAGGTTCACTACATGCCTCCTCTCAAAGCTGGAAGTAGGCTAAGAATCACCTGCAGGGCTTTCATTTTGCCCAGGGCTTCTCCACTTGTTGATGGCTGTCCCCACAGTTCAGTTGGTATTTTAAAATATTAAAGGTTGCCTTTTTTACCCCTTTTGACTTGCTCTGTGTGTTAGGGATGACAAATCTCTCTACAGGTATAACCAATAGCACACGTTGTGTTCACGATCCTGGGGAAGTATTCCTTCTGTGGCAGAAGGCAGCCTATGTTGTGAATAGGGCCCAGCCCGCAGTGCGTTCCACCAGCTGATATATTTGTCATCCTGTACCAGGTGGGGACCATGAGTAAACGTGTAATGATGATGTGACACGGTTTTTGACAAGTGGTAAGAATGCAGGACACATAGGTAGATTAGATGAGCCTGTGCATATCCTCAGTGGTAGCTTCTAGATATGGAAAGTGCCCCGTGACCAGAACATAGAGGATAATGCCCAGCTCCACATGTCACCTGCCAGCCCATCAGGTTTCAAGATCTCTGGGGCCCAATAGAGCAAGGAGCCACAGATCTCCAACATCTGCCCTTCGTGATTTTAATTGCCATACCAAAATCACAAAAGCTTTGCATTGCCCTGCAAAATGACCAAAATGTTCTCTAATGGCTTAATATCATGTGTACGCGCCTTTGGTGGAGGAAGTGAACTGCTGACCATCGACCTGCTGGAAAATAGGTCTGGCCCTCCTCCTGCTCGCTTACAGCCCACTCGATCTGAGGCAGCTCTCAAGGTCCCCTCCTGCCACATATTCCATGATAATGTAACTTGCTACCATCCGGTGATCGATCATGAAAAACTCTAACAATGTTTTCTGTGTTCTAAAGATTGAAGAGTTCCCTCCAAAGTGATGCTGCCGCCACACTGTTGATGTTTTTATCAGGCCTTGACAGCCACCCTTGGTGCCTGTGGGGAAGGGTGACAGGCAAGTTTCACCCTCCATACATGAGCTAGAACCCAGAGATACTAAGATCTGAAATCTTTTTCAAGGATGTTCACTTGTGTGGTCGGCCATGATGCTTACCATTCATCAACCACCTAATCGTGTTAAACCAGAACATACAAGGCTAGAAATAAAAATGAATGCAAGTTTGGAATGAAGGTTTACAACTAAAATTCTCTGTCATGAACCCTAAGATATCCCAAACCACCCAATGAAAGCATGCACCTCAAGGACATATAAATCCAGAAGATCCCAACCGAAAACTGGTAGAGCAGGAGTCCTGGTAAACAGCAGAAATGGTTCCAGGAACTGGGCATGCAAAGCTAAATACTGACATCACATCAATAATGAGCTGGCTATTTTCAAGACAACCATAAAATGATTAACCTGAGTTATCAAATTGAGACTTCTGGATTATAAATAAAACAATGAGATGATTTTTTTAATTTAAAATTACTCAATTTTATTCCTTGTACCAATATGAAATTTACAGGCAATATATACCTGATGTAATAAAAGAAAAGAAAAGCTACAACAAATGAAATACCAAATATACATCCAATTGACATTCTTGCCTTAATAGGGTATTTGCACTATTTTGCAAACTGTGCATTGTAGTCCTGAACAAAGAGGGGAGCTTCCTGTTTAAGCTGCAATGACTTCTCTGACTATAGATCGTCCTCCCTTCTGGCAGATTTTTTACAGTTCCCTCCACTGCATTCTGTAGAACAAGTGTCTCAAAGTAGAGCTACAGCTTTCCTGACAACTTCTCATTCTCTCTCTCCTACTAAGAACTGTAGTAGAAAGTCGCTACTTGTTTTATTTTAAAACCTTCTGCTGCTATATATCCACCACTTCACCTCCAAAGTCGTAGCCACCACCATAGGAATGCCCAAATCTCTTCTTCCAGCAAAACTGCCCCACCTTCATGGGTCCATGATTTGATGGTATGTCACTATAATTCCAAAGTCATTAAACTTATCACCACCACCATAGGCTACCTCAAGGAAAAATTCTCCTCTCATTGTAAACCACTATGTCCTCCACCATCACCATCCACCAATTTTGGTTTCCATAACCTCCTCTACTATTGTAACCAGGACTGCCACCATAGCTGTCACCATCACCCCAAATCCATTGTATCCACCACCACACGTCCACCATGACTATCTCTGATGCCACCATCCATCACCATAGCCTCATCGTCCACCACCGTTTCCACGACCCCATCAAGTGACAGATCCACCTCCATGACCTCTCTGTGGATCCACAGACTGCATCTCTTCTTTACAAAGGGCCTTTCAGTTCAAACTATGCCCATTGATATTGTAGTTTTCTGAACAAAATTGTGTCAACTGTGTCAAAGGACCATCAAAAGCTTAAAGCAAATCCTCTCTTTCCCCTCTGCCTGGCTTCCATAACTTCTATGAACTTTCAATAATGCCATGCTGTTCAAAGTAGTCTGTCTGATTATATTCTTCTGTTTACTCTTTAATAACACCAACAAAATTTCTTCATTAAATGAGCACCAGACTTTGCAGAACCTCTTTAGAATATCTCTTTTGTTCCACAACACCCAGTAAACCTTGTACAGGGCTGAGCACACATTGTGGTATACATTTAACACAAAAGCAAAAACCACTGGAAGGTTGTTTGAGCATCTCTCACTTACCACACAGTGTGTAATTGTGCTCCATTTTCTCAAAAATGTTCTCTAAGCTATCATCTGTCAGTCCAAAGCTCAGACCGCAATAAACAGCTTGCTTTTGCTGCTCTGGTTCCTTTGGATAGTGCCTCTCCATTTTGAGACCAGACTCTGCGTCTTCAAACTAGAGTTCAATAATGGCATGATGTTCTACAAATACTCTACTATGATTAAGAATCCATGATCTTTCAGGGACATTTCAAGTTTATGCTTCCAGAAATAAGAATATACAAGGGGATTTTTAGATGTGTGTGTAATTTTGAAATAAGATGAAGTAAAACACATAAACACAAGAATCATAAGCAACGAGTATTGGGTAGCAAAATTGTCTGGCTGCCAAATATTCAAAAATTCAAGAAGTTAGGGTCCAGAGAGCCAAATGACCTTATTAAAAATGGGGTACAGAGCTGACTAAACAAAGCATTCTCAGTTGAGGAATATTGAATGGCCGAGAAGCACCTAGAAAATGTTCAACATCCTTAGTCATCAGGAAATGCAAATAAACACAACCCTGAAATTCCACCTCACAGCAGTCAGAATGCCTAAGATCAAAATTTAGGGTGAAACCAGATGCTGGTGAGGATATGGAGAAAAGAGAACACTCCTCCATTGTTGTGGTGGGATTGCAGACTGAATTACAACTACTAGGGAAATCAATCTGGAGGTTCCTAAGAAAATTGGACGTTGAACTACCTGAGGACCCAGCTATACCTCTCTTGGGCATATACCCAAAAGACACCCCAACATATAACAAAGACACAATCTCCACTATGTTCACAGCAGCATTATTTGTAATAGCCCAAAGCTGGAAAGAACCCAGATGCCCTTCAGCAGAGCAATGGATTCAAAATATGTGATACATCTACATAGCAGAGTACTACTCAGCTATCAAAACAATGACTTCATGAAATTCATAGGCAAATGGAATGAACTAGAAAATATCCTGAGAGGTAACAGTCAATGAAAAATATACATGGTGTGCATCCATTGATAAGTGGATATTAGCCAAAAAGCTCAGATACCCAGATGCAATACAGGCACAGGAAGCTCAAAAAGAAGGATGACCAAAATCGCGGATGCTCCCCTCCTTCTTAAAGGGGGGAAAATATTCATAGGAGGGGATATGGAGGGCAAAATTTAGAGCAGCGATTGAAGGAATGGCTGTTCAGAGGCTTCCCAGATGTGGTCCATGTATATACAGCCACCAAAACTAGATAAGATTGATGAAGCTAAAAAAATGCGTGTGGAAAGGGACCAGATATGAATCTTTCCAGAGAGACACAGTCAAACATGTCCGATACGAAGTCAATGCTAGCAACAAACCACTGAACTGAGAACAGGACCCCTTGGGAGAATTGGTAAGTAAGGATTGAAGAGTTGAGAAAAGTGAAAGAAAGTTGAAGGAGCTTGCAACCTCATTAGAATAACAATGCCAACAAACCAGAGCTTCAAGGGACTAAACCACTACCAAAAGACTATATATGGACTGATCCAGGGCTCCAAATGCAAATAGCAGAGATATAGACTTGTTGGTTTGCATGGTGGAAGGAGAAAAGCGTTAGTCCCTTAAGGTTGGAACCCCAGTGCAGGGGAATTTGGGGATGATGGGATAAGAGGGGGTGGATGTGGGAAAAAAACTATATGGGGGATTGGGAGGGCATGGGAGGTTATGGGCAGGAAAACAGGAATGGGAATAACATTTGAAATATAAATATATCAATATCTAATAAAAAAAGACAAAAATAAATCTAAAAATTATTACTTCTTAACTTTTACGTATTGCCTGTGTTTACCCAAAGAAATAAACTCATTTTTTAGATAAAAAAAAAAAAAAAATAAAATAAACTCAAAAAAAAACAAAAAAAAAAAAACAAAGCAGTACTCCCAACAATCTGAGGCCCGGCCTCGTGGATTCCCCAAATGTGTAAAAACATTGGAGAAAAGTATATACCAGACTTACAGAAATTATGTCATGAAAGAGAAAGCAAAGGACTACATCCAAACTCATCTCTCTTAGTATTGCCCTCTTTCTACAGCAAATAATCCATTGGAAAAAAGCATAAGCTTGCTCCCTTCATTAGTGAACATAAACATGAAAATTGTAAATGAGAGACCTCAGTATTTTCATCCATTTCAACAACAGACTACAGGCCTTCGTTCACAATAAAATGGCCTCATTGAGGAGCAGTAGGACAATTTAATCAGAAATAAATTGAACAACAGCAAAGCCTGTGGGTGACTGGGGAAGGGAGTACATGTAGTAAGCGCATTGACTATGAACTGTTGAGGGGCCAGGGAAAAAATGGCTGCACATACACAAATTTTTACTGAAAGAAAGCAGTTCCTGGCAGAAATGGGCTACATTTTTGTCTCTTGTGCTTCAGGAGAAAGGGAAAGCCTGAGTACAAACACATGGTGGACAGAATGTGATGTTCAGGAGATAATGATCAAGTTCCACTCTACACAAGCCTTGGGGTTCCCAGGGACTGAACCACCAATCAAAAGAGATCTCATAGAACTAGACCTGGGTGCCCCCACTCCCTGTGCACATATATAGCATAAGTCTTCTTCGGTTTCCCAACAACTGGAGAAGGATTGGGAAGATATATGAGGGGGTATTGGGACGTGAGGTGAAGCTGATATTGGTATGTAAAAAAAAAATATAATGGCTTATTTATTTTTTATCTTTATTAACTTGAATATTTCTTATTTACATTTTGATTGTTATTCCCTTTTCCGTTTTTCAGACCATCCCTCTCCCCCTTCTACATTGGTTTCCCTCCTCATCCTCCCCCCATTACCACCTCCCCCCAACAATCCACATTCACTGGGGTTCAGTCTTGGTAGGACCAAAGGGCCCCCTCCACTGGTGCTCATACTAGGCTATTCATTTGCTACCTATGAGGTTTGGAAACCAGGGTCAGTCCATGTATAGTCTTTGGGTAGTGGCTTAGTCCTGGAAGCTCTGGTTGGTTGGCATTGTGGTTCATATGGGGTCCGAGCCAGTACTTTCTCTGATTCCTTCAGCAGGGTCCCATTCTCAGCTCAGTGGATTGCTGCTAGCATTCGCCTATGTGTTTGCTGTATTCTGGGTGTCTCTTATTTATAATATATTTATAATACATTTTTAAGTGCAATATAAATTTAGTGTCATTAATTATTATACTTGTTTTATAATTATAGTATATATTATGATATTACAATTTCAGCCTGTAAAGATACCACAATAATTTGTAGTCATAAAATAGTATATTTATAGTTTCAAATAACAAACTACTTTGATTTATAATATAAGCAATTACCATAAATATCATATTGTATAACATATAACATATATGTCACAAACTAATATATATCCTGTGCACCATACATTATTGAGGATGAATATGCTTGCAGACAGGAGTCTAACACAATTTCCTCTGAGAGACTCACCAAGCAACTGACTCAGACAGATACGGAAACACCTGCAACCAAAACAGTGGATGAAGATTGGGGACTCCACCTGCTTGTAGAATAATGGGGAAGGATTGTAGGGACAGAGAGAATAGGAACCCTACAGGAAACCAACAGAATAAACTAACCTGGACCCTTGGGGTTCTCAAAGTCTGAACCACCAACCAAGAACACACACAGTTGAACCCTAGGCCTCGCCTCCTCACATATGGAGCAGATGTGTAGCAGTCTTCATGTGGGTCATGAAAAAACTGGAGTGGGGCCATCCCAAAAGCTGTTGCCTGTAAATGAAAAATGTTCTTCCCTAGCCTGGGGTGCTTTGTCTGTGTCGTGGGAAAGGATACATCTAAGCGGCAGAGACTTGTGCCAGGGGTGGGTGCTGGATACCTGGGGGTCCCACCCACCTGGGGAAGGGAGAGGATGGGAGGCAGGATTGTGGGAGGAAGTGATCAGGAGGGGGACAGTGAGCAGGAGGTAAAGTGAATAAGTTGAAAATAAGAAAAATATATGTTTTATACGAGGAAAAGGTAATGAAGGAAATTACAAACTTGGTATTCAAAATGAAAATTAGGTCATAATTAATGAAGAAACAGATACCATAGTAGAGATTAACTTTAGAAAAAAATCCAACACTATTAATAAGGAAGCTTGTTACATCTAGTTCTGCCTTATTCCGTCTGTCCACGGAGATCCCTCCTCTCTGAAGGAAATGGGGGGCAGCGGGCCTGTGGGGACTTTGGGAGACAGAGGAGGCAAGGGAAACCTGGGAGGAGTGAGTGAGGTTGGGATGCTGTTAGGGTTTGGAATGAGAAGAATCAAAAAAAGTAAAAGCCTCGTAAATGAATATAAACTTAGTTTACATAATATAACTAGAAAGGGCAAACACAAACCCCAAGAGCAAAACCAACAAACTGTGGAACAACTCCTGCAGGCTCAACAACTAACAGTAATGATTGGCAAAGTTCAATGGTCTGTGAACTGAGGGAAGAGCACACTTACCAACTCTTTTCATCATCAGGCAACATATGAGATGAAATACCTTTGTCAGGGAACTGTTTTGGAAAACAAGTGGAACTAGAGAAGTGTGACTTCAAACCACGCGGTCCCACAAAAACAAGTGTCTCCTATTGTTTTACAGGCCATGAGTAGGCAGAAGTTGGACCCTTGAGCTGTGGGAAAGTACTAGTAACATCAATGGAAGGGAAATGAGTAAACCAATAAATAGAATCCAAAAGGTAGGACAGGCAAGATATGTGAAATCATGATGATTTCCTCATTGTGTACAGTTAATACAGACCACCAAAGGTATAAAGTGACAGAAACAAGGCAAACAGGACAAGTAAATAAACTTGCATAAAAGGAATAGCAGTTGAAATGAAGAAAAAAACATAAAAGTCAACAAGCCAAACCAAGAATGTAAATAAATAAAAAAAGTAAATGAGGCACCAAATGCCATGGGCCAAGAAACCTAGGAAACTGAAGCTCACTATGTTCAGATCCAACAAGTTGAGAAAAGGCCAAATCTGTGGGAGCGGCTGAGTCAACTGCTCTCTGCACAAACCTAACTACCTCTCTGAAGCCTGAGACAGAACCCAGCCTTAAAGAGAACCTTGCTATGGCTGGTATCTAACATTCTACATCTCATTATGATGTCATGCAATGGCCAATCAGAGATCTGATGGTTTTTCGTGTATTTCCTCTCATTCTTGACCCCCAACTTCTGTAATGCTGTTTCCTTGTGATTGTGATCAAATGCAGACAAGGATCTACTTATAGGAGGAAGGTTTGTTTTAGCCCTCAGATCATCAGGAAACATAATTCACCCATAATGGGGCCCGTAATACCATACAGATCAGTATAGCTGTGCAGTTGGTTTCATGGTTTTCAATCGGACGTCCTCTGACATGTCCCTGTCTTTTCTATGTAGCACTAGTGCCAAATCTTAAGTCTGTTTCTCTCCTCAATAGTGTGACCTCACTCAACCTGCACAGGCTATGCAGACCTTGAACATGAACCCAAAGGCAGGAGGAGCAGACCTTGAGGCTGTGGGTTTCATCAGACAGAACAGCAACACCTGCCTTGGCTGCAGCTACAAGCTTTGATGTGCTGGAATTCACAGAGCTGCAAAGATATGACCTGTTGCATAGACAGATATGCTGTTGCTATGCTGTTCTGGGGATGGGTTTTGGTGTTGTTCACCATATACACTGTGTTGAATATTAAAACTTTTGAGCCTTATCAGAACACTGTACTGGTTTCTCTCACCCCTGCCTTTTCCTTTCCCTATCATTTTGGCTGGAAGCCCTGCTCAATGTTAAACCGTTAGGTGAGGCTCTATTCTAGCTACCACTTGACCCTCTGATCAGTCAACAGTCTGTCTCTCTCCCCAAGCCTTCTCTCCTTTATCTACAAAAGGCACATCTAAGACCCAAACTCTTCATGTTTTGTAGTGTATCCTCCTCAATGGTTTATTCTCATGCATTTAATCATGTATCTGAAAATGTGTACATGTTCCCTGTTCCAGAAAGACTCTACATTCTGAACAAGGCCCATTCAATCCCCTTACCTACTACAGTTGTAAAATTTCCCCCTTGATCACTGCTTCCTGGGATTTTCAAGTCACCAGCAGGAAAGCCTTTTGTGGTGATTGGTATATGCTTGGCCCAAGGAGTGGCACTATTGAGACCATGGCGTTGTTGAAATAGAAGTGTCACGTTGAGCCTTCTTTAATACCGTAGGGCCCTAACAGCCTCCAAGATGAAGATGTAGAGACTTTGGCTCCTCCTGCACCATGCCTGCCTACACACTACTATGTTCTGACTTGATTATGACAGACTAAACCTCTGAACCTGTAAGCCAGCCCCAATTAAATGTTGTCCTTCATAAGATTTGCCTTGTTCATGGTGTCTATTCACAGCAGTAAAACCCTAACTAAGATACACTTGGTATTCTAACACAGTGTCTTCAAAAAATATATCAGTGTAACTACACACAGGAGGAATCAGTGTTTCTCTTCTGTAATTTGGTAAAATATTGTGATGTTGCACTATGTCTAACCTCTTATCTAACCTCTTCTTGCCTCTTTCTGTACAGATTAATCAGAAATATGTGTAAGAGATTATCTATCTATGTGAAGAAAAATGTACTGCATTCTAGAGAAATAAAGTTTGATTCAAGTCCTATATTGAGCAGAAGGCCTTTGGGCAACAGGGGTGAGGAGACTTCAGGTATGCAGCTGTCTACTCAAAAGGTATGGACCCATCTCTTTGTTCATTCAGGAGGTATTTGCAGCCTGTCCCTGGACTCACTAAAAACCTGCTTCCTTAAAGGCCTGGTTAACCCTGCTTCCTACTCCATACAGTTTCCCATTTGAGACTAATCTTTGTGTTCATTGGGCTTATCTTTTAGCTCCATCTGCACAGCCAATACCACAAGACTGGACACAAGGACCTTCCAAGGTGCTTAGCTGAGCCCAGGTTTCTGACTCAAGGTCCTACTGACTGCTCCTCCATCTGGGATAAGCCAAGGAGAGGACACAGGTTGGCCCAGAAAAACCAAACTCACACGGTCTCCTCCATTTGTCTCCCTCATAGAGCTAAAAAGACAGTCGTTAACCCTGTATTCGATAACAGAGCTCAAGATACAATGGAGGGAAATATTGGGGATAAATGCAGAGAACCTGTTCATGAAAATCCTTCATGCCAAAAGGCCTCTATTCAGCCAAGCTAGTGCCAGGACCACTGTCCTTCTGTCTACCACCATCACAAAAGTACATTAGGTCACTTACATTCTGGGGCTTTGGCTCACTGGTTAAAATTGACTGCTCTTCCAGAGGTCCTGAAAGTCCCAAACCATCCTATCTGTAATGGGATCCGATACCTCTTCTGGTGTGTCTGAGCTTCTCATATACAAATAAATAAATCTTTTTTATTAGGGCTTATCCTTTTCCCAGTTTCCCGGCAAACATCCCCCTATCCCTCCCCCTCCCTTCTTATGATCCCCCTCCCCATCACTCCCCCATTGCAGCCTCCCTCAACAATCTAGATCACTGAAGTTCAGTCTTAGCAGGCGGCCTCTTTGCTACCTATGAGGTCCTGAGTATATAGTCTTTAGGTCCCCTCCAACATATGGGGTCTAGAGATCCCTGGTCTTGTATCAAACACTGAGGCATATTGACAGCATTAGCCAAATCTTCCCGGCAATGTGAGAGGAAGCTTGGGCTGGTAGTATGTTCTAGAATACAGATTATCTGGTGAGTCCTATATGGACAGAAAAGAAAACTGCTTGCTTAGTGGATGAGAGGTAATTATATCTTTTGGAGTATCAGCTGGGGCCAGCCTGTTGCACATCAGGGAAGCTAGAGCTGTTGAATGGATGGGGTTCTAAATAAAATGGGGAAATTTCTGGTCCTGAACTTTCATTGATTAGGTGTTGAGGAAAGTCCTCACAATATAATCCTTACTAGCCTGGCAATTTTATTTAGAATTGGAGGCTCTAAAACTCACACAGAGATTTCTCAGGCCTCTGTACTACCCTGCCTGGCTTCACACTGTACAGCAGCAGTCAGGAATTCTTTTAATCGTTCAATGTAAAACTCTACCAGTTGTGAGCGTTCTTCATTTGGCACAGACAGCAATTAAACTGGAGGCGTTTCCATCCAGTCCATCCAGGGTGGACTATGAACAGGCAGGAAACCAACCTCCAATTTCAACTTCACAATAGTATTCTATGTTCCCATGGGAGTGGATACCTGAAGGTAGGAGTTGGATTAGAATATGTCTGTGGAGAGATGCCAGTGTGCCCTAGAGGGCACATCCTGGGAAATAAGGCATAGGCCTTGCCTGCTGTCACTGGATGCCTCAGCTGCAGTCCAAGTACAAGTAATGTAACTTCAACATGACAACCTAGGACACTCTAGACTGGCTAGCCGGTTCGATTGGCAGACTTCTTTCGATTGGAGTCAAGAGGTAACAGATGAAGACCAATGGTCCTCTGAGGCCACTGGTGCCTGTCGTATATTATTGAAGGCACAGCCTTCACCTCACAGTCACCTAGGGTACAGGAGAGCCTCTCATTCTCCTGATTCAAAACCCAGATACAGTCTGATCAGCTGCTGGCTTTCCTGAGTAGTCCGACTCTCATGGGTCCACAGCGCTTTCTCTGCTTGTCAAACCACTTTGGATTGAATTTTGAACTACAGACATGTTCCTCCTGACTGGATAATGGGGAGACAGCAATGCTGGAATCTCAGTTCTGCACCACCCAAAGCACTGTGCAGCACACCCTGGGATGTCTGTGATGGGACAGCTGAACTGTCCGAATACCAAAAAGTTGTTGAACACCTCAGGGAGACCCATGTCCAATTCCATGTCCTTAGAGCTTTATCATTTATGTTCAGGTTCCTAACTAATAAATTTCTGTATGTGTGAAAAGAAGCCAATTTTGTCCTTGAGGAAAGGTTGTGACACAAAGCACAGTCATCCTAATCTTCATCTGTTTCTGGAAAGTGTCAAAATTTCATAATGGAGGCTGGGTATGTGGAGATTTTTTTCTGTGTCCCCTTCATATATATTTTTCATTAATTTTTCTTTTGAAGTTGCCTTATTTCATTGAAACAGAAACATTATTTCAAAATGCCAGTTCCCCAGAAGTTTTTATGTCTTTGTAAAACAA
The DNA here is from genome assembly GCF_011064425.1 of Rattus rattus. Taxonomy (NCBI): domain Eukaryota; kingdom Metazoa; phylum Chordata; class Mammalia; order Rodentia; family Muridae; genus Rattus; species Rattus rattus. The sequence continues at coordinate 90,735,200 of NC_046157.1, read as the reverse complement.
AATAGTTGAGCACAAGATGGACATCAGAGGATGAGAAGCAGAGGTTGCAGAGGAAGCACCAACTGCATTCAGTTTTGCAGAATTAGGAGGGTGGAGAACTACTGTTTGCATGGTCCCTTTCCCATGTCATTCTTTTTGAAGGGATGAACTCTATATATTGTGAGACATGGGGTTGCCTACTATACATTGAGAATACAGAAGAGTACTACAGGAAATCCATAGAGACTGTGCACATTTACCGATTTACTCAACATAGAGGCCTCTATTCAACACAGGAAGACATAAACTATCTATCAAAGTTTTCTCCTTAGGAAACCAAAGTTCACAAGGAAACATGGCCCAGACCTAGGATCTCATAGCATCGTTTTCAGTGGGCACCTTGAGCCAATACCATGTCCAACCTGCCCATGAATGTGCCAACTCTGCCGGCAAGTCTGTAGAGAAATACCACAGCAATACTCATGTCTCTGTCTTTCTCATCAGATTTCCCACATGAGGACAGAACAGCTTGACCCCCTCATTCTTCCAGGTGCCCTCCCTGCTGTTGTTTCTGCAGCCTCCATTTATCCCTGTATCTCTCCGATCACAGAAGTCATAGTCCACTGCATGCTGCCTCAGTTTATCTGTGTGCTAAGGAGCCTCACTTGGGGAACTTTATCAGAACCGTATATTTCTCCTAACAGGGATGAAGGGAAATGAATAGCGTTTTTTCCTGCTTCACTTTGGAGGAGGATTAGGGTTTATCTAGCCTAGAACACAGTGATAATAGAAATACATTCTTGAAATCTTGTCTAAACTTGGCACTTGCCTACCTGTTAGGAACCATGAAGATGCCAGGCAGGCTTCCCTCAATCCCAAAATATGTGACAGAAAGAAAGAGGGAGACAGTGTGAGATAGAGACAAGGAACCTAAGAATGGCTTTGAGGGAACATGAGATAACTAAGTGTAGGTGATTCTCTGTACTAAAACAGTTGAAGGAGAAGGTTTGAAAGAAAGAGTGCAAACATATTCTCTCACATCTATGTCCTGAGATTCATTCTGCCACTGGATGTTTACTGCATTTGTATTGGCTTTCAGAGCTATGACCTTTAGGGTACAAATAACCTAACAGAAGAAGCTAGGTAAGAGGCACTTTGTTGTGGTTTGCCCTGAAGTTATCTGTATTTTGATGCTAATTCCACTGCCCCAAGGACAGCTGCCTAGTCAAGTACTCAGGAATCTGGTGACTTCACCAGAACCACCTCCCCATTGAATTTGTAAAGTACAGTTGAGGGGCAGGTACTGGATAGAAGGAGGCCTGTCATTGGAGGAGAAGGAAAGATGGGCAGGAGAGAAGTTTGAAGGAAGAGGAGGAGACTAGGGGAGAGAGGAGGAGAGGACTGAGGAGAGGGTGAGAAGCCATGGCAGGTGATGTTAAGATTCTGCTCTGTGTATTTACAGGTTGTTACTAATGTTCCTAAGGGATGGATGGTACCGGGCTTTGTATGTTTAAGTGGGCAATTATATCTTACCAATTGGGTCAAGGATTATTGTGTTGTGTGTTCTTTTATGTGAGGGTTTGAGTGTAAGAAAGTGTGCGGCTGGGATGTGTTTCTGCCAAGATATCTAGTGGATGTCTTGGGACACTGCGGTGCAGAGCTAGCGGGGTAAAAGACAACAATACTACTTTTTATTTTCATACTTTTACAACAACAGCACTTAGCCATTTTTTGCTTGGCCCATAGCTGGTCTGCTTGTTAGTGACCACTAAGGTGGTCTTCAGTCCTGATGCACTTTACTCAATGCAGGGCCAGGGCAAAGGAGACTTTAGTAATGTAACCATACCAAGGAATCTCAGAGAGACAGTAGAAGTGAATGTTTGGCTCCACCTTGTGGCATTGATTCTAAGTATGTGGATTTCCCAGTGCAGAGTTGATGCCCAAGAGACCAGAAGAGTATAAAGTAGACATTTTGTGTTGCAGCCACTAGAGGGAGCATGTTGCCGCCTGGTACCTGAGAAAAGAGAAGTCAGCTCTTTAGGGCCAAGCTTACAGGCTCAGCACCTTCCTTTCCACATAGCCTGCCTGACACCTGCACAGGCACAGTCAACACCACCTCTTTCAACCAGGTCCTGCCCAAACATGACCCTAAAATTGGCCAGTGATCTTCATCTCCCAGAGAAGGAAACTGAGGCCCAGAGATGCTCCGTAGCTTGCTCTTTTGGACAGAGCATGATTGGCTGCTACACTGTAAAAACCCAACCAGATATTTGACTCAGATATGATTCTCAGTTCCTGCTAAGGATCTTCTCTCTTACATGAGAAGCCCAGCATACACATCCAAGTTTATGCTACATAACTCTATCCAAACCCAACTGGCTGTTACAACCTTCTACATACCCTCTGGCTGAAAGCCATGGTGACAGTGTTGCATATTTAGACTAGCCAGGTGTCAGGCTCTATTTCTCTCTTCCACTACATCCAGAGCATCACATGCTTGTGCGTGTGGCAGACCTGGCACCCTCTTCTATATCCAAAGACATACAATCACATGGTATGCTTGGTGTCAGGTCCTCCTTATGTACCTTCCCCTATAGTTAATGCCTTCATACACACAGCTGTGTCAACTCCTGCTAGCAACACACTTCCCTATAACAGAAGCTGCAGCACGAGGTACAACCTTGACTATCTCAGGAACACAGCCTCTTTGTTCTCTCAGAAAACATTTTCCAGAAGATTTCGCCTCAGTGATGCTGCTCTCTTCATAATCACCATTAACTTAGCTCCAACTAAAACAGCATCAATTGTTTCAGCAGTCCCTTCAGGTCTGGCCTCTTAAGGCAGAGCCATGTGGACAAACCTGCCACATTCTGCTGCTTGCAAGAGCTGGAACATGTCCCCCTTGTTCTATCACATTATCACTAACTCTGATTTCCAATTCCTTCACTGCCTAAGGTTGGCTGTCCCGGAACTCGCTCCATAGACTGACTTTGTACTCAGAGATCTGCATGCCTTTCTCCTAAGCACTGGAACTAAAGGTGTGGTCCATCAAGCCTAGACTTAAGTTTTTCTTCACCTGGAACTTGCTTTGTTCTAGCCTGGCCTTGAACTCAGAGATCTGTTTGTCCTTGCCTCCTGGGTTGAAAGGCTTGTACTACCATTCCTGGACCTAAATTTAGCTGGATGGGATCTTGTCCCAATGTCTCCCTTAATTCAATTTGATATCCTTGAACACAGGATTCAGCTCCATTTTACTGTCTGGTGCCCCTTTAATACCATATATTTTATATTTTCCTTTCTAAGCTTGCTACACTTGTTCAAAATGTTCTTTATGGGACCTAACCAGAGAACAAAACCTTTCCTGGATTTCTTTGAGATTTTCTTTGTCAATGCAATTAATATGAATCTCTTTACATTAGCCTAAGGCAGACTCTTCAGACAAGGGCAAAAAGGAGCCACATTGTTCACCAAAAGACCCCAAAACAGTCTCTGGGCCACATGTTGAAATTTTCCACTGAAACCTCTTGGGCCAGGTCCTCACAGTTCCTACTCAGTAACTAAGTCCAAATTCCTACTAGGATAGCCCATTAAACCCCATTTAAAGCATTCTACTGTTTTTCCAAATTCAAAACCCAAAGTCCACATTCTTCCAAACAAAAGCATGGTCAGGCCTATGACAGCAATGCTGCAGTCCCTGGTACCAACTTCTTTCTTAGATAGGGTTTTACTGCTGCAAACAGACACCTTGACCAAGGCCAATCTTATAAGAACATTTAGTTGGGACTGGTTGACAGGTTCCGAGGTTCAGTCCATTATCATCAAGGAAGGAACATGGCACTGTCCAGTTGTAGGAGAAGGTATAGGAGAAGCTGAGAGTTCGACATCTTTATCTGAGAGCTGCATTAGAATACTGGCTTCCAGGCAGCTAGGATAAGGCTCTTAAAACTCACACCACAGTGACACACCTATCCCAACAAGGCCACACTTCCTAACAGTGCCACTCCCTGGGCCAAGTGTATACAAAGCCTAACTCTTAGATACCTAGATTCTCACATGGATGTGAGTGTGCTGTCATTGCAAGCTGTTATGTCACACTAGATACAAAGCTCCGTACACACATACACACACACACACACACACACACACACACACACACACACACAGCTACTTTTCTGGTCTTGTAAGATACAAAGGTTCTCTCTCTCTCTCTCTCTCTCTCTCTCTCTCTCTCTCTCTCTCTCTCTCTTTCAGGCTGTTTCGGTTATTGCTGGATAGCTTCCCATTCATTCAATCAACGCTTCACACAAGCATCTAGATGCAAGCCTAGGTGTCTCCTACCCTGTAACCAAAACCCTCATACAATATATGGCTGTGTCTGGTTCTACATGGTATTTTCTCCCACAGAGCCAAAGGCACACAGGCACATACAGCGTTGGGGTTCGGTTCCTGCTAAGCACCCCTTCCCTACATCCCAAGTCCCAACACCTAAACCTAGGTATAGAGTCCTGCTTGGTAGCCTCTTCCCTACAGCAAAAGTTCAAAATACAAGGATAGGCATCAAGTCCTGCTAGTTAACCCCTTCCTAATCTTTTCCTTCATGTTTTATACTCACATCTAATGATTGGGACATAAAGATATAAAGAACTAATGGCATTTAACTGTCTAGATCTGGGTTCGCCAACTCAAAGTAATGCTTTCCTCATCCAACCATTTCCCCAAAAACATGGATCACAACACAGAGGTTTAATGTGCTGAGTGCCTGAAGCTGGGCTTATGATTTTTCAGTTGGTGGAATTAACGATGTGAAAGATACCACCCTACTATGGGTGACTCCAACATTTCAAGTTAGTCGTGAGTTGTGTGTGTGTGTGTGTGTGTGTGTGTGTGTGTGTGTGTGTGTGTGTGTGTGTGTGTTAGTCAGGGTCCTCTGGAGTCACAGAACTTATGGAATGTCTCTGTATATTAAGGGAATTTAATGTAATGACCTTCACAGTCTGCAGTTCAACTAACCTAACAATGGGCAGCTGTGAATAGGAAGTCCAGAAATCTAGCAGTTGCTCAGTCCACAAGGTCTCCTGTAGAAGCAGGAGATAGGTTCCAACAGACATGCTGGCAAGTAAATGCAAGCAGGGGAAGAAGAGTCTTCCTTCTTCCAATGTCCTTATGTAGGCCTCTAGCAAGTGTGGCCCAGATTAAAGGTGTGTCTACCACACCTGGATCTGGAAATTGCTTTACCCTAGGCTGACCTCGAACTCAGGGATCTGCTGGCCTCAATCTCCTGGGATTAAGGGTATATATCATCTTGCCTGGGCCTAAGCTTTTCATGGCCACTATGCCTCAAGATCTCCAGGTCAAGATCTGGGTCAGAAACCTGTGTCTTCCAGCCTCAAGATCTGGATCACAGGTATGCCCTCCATTTCTGGATTGTAGTTCATTCCAGAGGCAGTCAAGATGACAACCAGGAATAGTCATCACAATTCAACCCTTGTCAACTTGGACACAAAGCATATCTTATGTCCAAATTAAACAATAACCAGATCATAAATATACCTAGCATGATATTACTGTCCCTCATACAGTCGCAAAAGCATTGTAAATTTAGAAGACTAATGTCCCTAGGGAACATCCTTTTAGTATCTCAACTTAAATACTGATAGATAATCTCTTAATTGATGCTAAAGAAACTAGAAGATAGTGTAAATATCTATATAAATGTCTTCTTAACAAACTAAAACAGAAGCATTCATACCACTTAAAACCCTCACTTCTACAACTGGACACATCGTCTTAGGTGATATTTATAACTGCCTTCCTCTACTACCCATTCTGTATTTTCAATACCCTCTGCGAACACCTCAGCAGGTCTTCACTCTTTTCCTGGAGAAGTGACCCATACCTTCATTCCTGATGGGTCTGTGCCCTTTGTCATTCTGCTTGGATTAGGCTTTTGTAGTTTCCCATTGACTTTAATCACAGGTCAAGACACTACTCAGCGACACCCTAAAGGATCTCCTGCATCCAGACATAATCCTTCTAACCTCCATTGAGGAGAGGCAATCCCATTTCCCCATGGCAATCTGGTTCTCTCTCACTCCCTCCTAATACTGTTATTCCTTTCTTAGCTTGTTGGTTTAAAGGCCTTAGAAGCCCAAAATGACCAGGGGGAAGACTGCGCATCAGTTCAATGGAATGTTTGTTGTGGCTCCTAGTAGAAGCATCCTTTGGCCATGTGGAGAAATCTATCCACATACTTCTTTCCCAGATGTTTTTCTCACTTATTTTCCAATTATGATCTTTCCAAGTCCCTGACCAACCAATCCATTGGCTCCAGTCCCTGAGTCCGTGAACAATCCTACATCTGGCCATTTCTTCCTCTAAACAAGCTGTAGTACCAAGGTTACTGCCCAAAGTTCTGCCCACTGTGAAGATTTCCCTTCACCGGTATCTTTCAGGGTTGTCCTGGAAAGGGGTTGTAAAGCTGCAGCTGTCCACTTCTGGGCAGTGCCTGCGTATGTGCAGAACTGTCAATAAACCAGGTACTAGTCTAAGACCAAGAAAGTCCTAAAGAGCAAGTCAGTGTCCAGCTTCCCTACAGGTTTTCCCTTTCCTCCTGCTTAAGTTCCCGCCCCTCTTCCATAAACGATGGGCTTTGATCACAAGCTGCCAACTAAAATCACATCTTCACATTGATTTTTGTCATTATGTCCATCAGCAACACAAATTCTACGAGGAAAATATGCAAAGACTAGTCTTAATTTTGGAGTCCTACTTCTCTACTTCCTCAGTGCTGAGATACAAGTGTGTACCACAACACCAAATAAATAGAAATTTTGAGATGAGATTGATGCCATGGTGAAAAGTCATTGTAAGTCAATTTCTTGACAAATAGAATTTGCCTCTTCACGGGGTGAGGAGGTTTGTTTTCCAAACAATACATTGTTTATTATTTCTTGTCTGTCCTGACTACAGTTTCCCTTCCCTCCTCCCCCTACTTCTTTTCCTACACCTCCCCTCTTATCGTCACCTTCTGCTCCTCCCTGTTTCTCTTCAGAAAAGGGCGGGCCTCCTGTGGATATCCATCTGCCATGGCAGTTTTGTGACTTTCCAGGCAGTGTCAGCGGTGGAGTCCCTCTCATTGCATGGGTCTCAAGCTGGACCAGTCATTGATTGGCCACTCCCATGATTTCTTTACCACGTTTACCCCAGCACATCTATTAGACAAGATAAATTGTAGGTTGAAGATTTAGTGGCAGGGTTAATATCCTAGTACCTCCAGTAGAAGTCTTCCCTAGTCATAGGAGATGATCAATTCAGGCTCGATATACCCTCACTGATTCCTGAATGTTTCCATTGTCCTAGCTTTCTAGCTCATCCCAGAGATGTATGCCCTTCCCATTCATTCATTCCCAAAACTCATTCCCTTGGTCCTCCCCAACCCTGATCCCTCCTGGTCACCCCTCTGCTGTCCAGTCCCTCTCTCCATTCACCTGTGACACCTGTTTGGTTTCCCTTTCTCCGTGAGATTTGCTTGTCCCCCATTGCCACCTCGATGTTACTTAGCTTTTGGGGGCTATGGATTATTGCACAGATTTCCTTTACTGTACAGATAATATCCATTTACAAGTGGGTACATACAATGTTTGCCTTTCTGTATCTGGGCTACCTCACTCAGGATAATCTTTTCTACTTACATCCTTTTGCTGGCAAACTTCATGATATTATCATTTTTACCAGCTGAGTAATACTCCATTCTATAAATGCACCATGTTTTCTTTATCCATTCTTTGGAGGAGGAAATCTAGGTTGTTTCCAGTTCCTTGCTTATTATGAATAAAACTGCTATGAATATACTTGACCAAGTGTCATTGTGGTTTGGTAGAGTATCCTTTGAATATATGCCCAGGATTGGTATACCTGCATCTTGAAGTAGATCTATTCCCAATTTTCTGAGCATCTGTCATATTGATTTCCAAAGTAGCTGCATAATTTTTGCAATCCCATCAGGGACAAAGAAGTGTTTGCCTTGCTTCACATGTGGCAGCATGGGCTGTCACTTGTGTCTTTGATCTTACCAATTCTAACAGGAGTATCTGATGGGAATATCATTTTGTTGTTCATTTACCCCACTTTTAACTGGATTATTTACTTTGTTGGTGTCCAGTTTGTTGGCTTCCTTATATATTTTGGATACCAGCCTCTGTCAGATATGGCATTGGTGAATGTATTTTCCCATTCTGTAGGTTCCAGTTTTGTCCTTTTGAATGTGTCCTTTGCTTTAAAGATTTTCAGTTTCATAAGATCCCACTTATTAATTGTTGATCTTAGTGCCTGAGCTATGAATGTTCTGATCAGGAAGTTGTCTCCTGTACCAATGAATTCAAGGTTATTCCCTACATTCTGTGTTATTAGATTTAGTGTATGTGGGTTTACTTTAGGAGTGGAAACTTCTACAATCATTCTGGAAATCAATTTGGCCGCTTCTTGGTAACACATGTTATTACAGAAGAAAACAGAATTTTACCACATTAAAAAGAGTAACTAGAGGGCTGGAGAAATGGCTCACACTGGTTAAGAACACTGACCCTTCTTCCAGAGGTCCTGAGTTCAATTCCCAGCAACCACATGGTGGCTCAAAATCGTTTGTAATGAGATCTGGTGCCCTCTTCTGGTGTATCTGAAGACAGCTACAGTATACTCATATAAATAAAAATAAAGAACATTTTTTTTAAAAAAAAGAGTAACTAAATGAGTTTTTAATAGGAAATTGCATAGTAAATAATGAAGAAATAAATAAGACACAGCAAAATCAAATGTCCCTCTATTTCAGGAAATAATCAAACTCATGGCTGAAATCAATCAATTAGAAACAAAGAAAACAATACAAAAAAATCAAGGAAATCAAAAGCTGGTTCTTTGAAAAAATCAATAAGATAGATAAAGCCTTAGCCAGACTAACCAGAAGGCAGAGAAACAGTACCCATATAAAAAAAAAAAAAAAAAAAAAAAACAGAAACAAAAGGGACATAGAGCAATAGACACCAAGGAAAGCCAAATAAACAAACATTAGGTCTAAATTCAAGAGTCTATATTCCACAGAATTGGAAATTCTAAATGAAATGGGTGATTTTCTAGAGAGATACCACTTACCAAATTTAAATAAAGATCAGTAAGCTGATCTTTAAATAAAAATTGGTAAACAGAAGCAGTGATTAAAAATCTCCCAACCCGGGGTTGGGAATTTAGCTCAGTGGTAGAGCGCTTGCCTAGGAAGCGCAAGGCCCTGGGTTCGGTCCCCAGCTCCGAAAAAAAGAACCAAAAAAAAAAAAAAATCTCCCAACCCGAAGAATCTCGAACACATGGGCACTGGAGAAAATTTCCTGAACAAAACACCAATGGCTTAGGCTCTAAGATCAGGAATTGACAAATGGGATCTCATAAAACTGCAAAGCTTCTCAAGACAAAGGACACTGTTGTTAGAACAAAACGGCAACCAACAGATTGGGAAAAAAACTTTACCAATTCTACAATTGCTAGAGGGCTTATATCCAAAAATACAAAGAACTCAAGAAGTAAGACCGCAGGGAGACAAATAACCCTATTAAAAAATAGGGTTCAGGGCTGGAGAGATGGCTCAGCGGTTAAGAGCACCGACTGCTCTTCCAGAGGTCCTGAGTTCAAATCCCAGCAACCACATGGTGGTTCACAACCATCTGTAATGAGATCTGATGCCCTCTTCTGTTCTTATATATAATAAACAAAAAAAATTAAAAAAAAAATAGGGTTCAGAGCTAAACAAAGAATTCATAGCTGAGGAATGCCGAATGGCTGAGAAACACCTAAAGAAATGTTCAACATCTTTAGTCATAAGGGAAATGCAAATAAACACAACCCTGAGATTCCACCTCACACCAGTCAGAATGGCTAAGATCAAAAATTTAGGTGAAACCAGATGCTGGTGAGGAGGTGGAGAAAGAGAAACACTCCTCCATTGTTGGTGGGATTGCAGACTGGTACAACCATTCTGGAAATCAGTCTGGAAGTTCCTCAGAAAATTGGACATTGCACTACCTGAGGACCCAGCTATACCTCTCTTGGGCATATACCCAAAAGATGCCCCAATATATAACAAAGACACATGCTCCACTATGTTCATAGCAGCCTTATTTATAATAGCCAGAAGCTGGAAAGAACCCAGATGCCCTTCAACAGAGGAATGGATACAGAAAATGTGGTACATCTACACAATGGAATATTACTCAGCTATCAAAAACAATGACTTTATGAAATTCATAGGCAAATGGATGGAACTGGAAAATATCATCCTGAGTGAGGTAACCCAAACACAGAAAAATACACATGGTATGCACTCATTGATAAGTGGCTATTAGCCCAAATGCTTGAATTACCCTAGATGCACAGAACACATGAAACTCAAAAAGGATGACCAAAATGCGAATGCTTCACTACTTCTTTAAAAAGGGAACAAGAATACCCTTGGGAGGGAATAGGGAGGCAAAGTTTAGAACAGAGGGAGAAGGAACATCCATTTAGAGCCTGCCCCATATGTGGCCCATACATATACAGCCACCAAACTAGATAAGATGGATGAAGCAAAGAAGTGCAGGCCGACAGGAACTGGATGTAGATCTCTCCTGAGAGACACACCCAGAATACAGCAAATACATAGGTGAATGCCAGCAGCAATCCACTGAACTGAGAACGGGACCCCGGTTGAAGGAATCAGAGAAAGGTCTGGAAGAGCTTGAAGGGGCTCGAGACTTCATATGAACAACAATGCCAACCAACCAGAGCTTCCAGGGACTAAGCCAATACCCAAAGACTATACATGGACTGACCCTGGGCTCCAACCTCATAGGTAGCATTGAATAGCCTAGTAAGAGCACCAGTGGAAGGGGAAGCCCTTGGTCCTGCCAAGACTGAACCCCCAGTGAACGTGATTGTTGGGGGGAGGGCGGTAATCAGGGGAGGATTGGGAGGGGAACACCCATAGAGAAGGGGAGAAGGAGGGGTTAGGGGGATGTTGGCCTGGAAACCGGGAAAGGGAATAACAATCGAAATGTAAATAAGAAATACCCAAGTTAATAAAGATGAAAAAAAAATCTCCCAACCCCCCCCAAAACAAAACAAAACAAAACAAAAAAACAGGGCCAGATTGTTTGAGCAGAGGATTCTACCAGACTTTCAAAGAAGAGTTAATACCAATACTTCTCAAACTATTCCACAAAATAGAACCAGAAGGAAGATTGCCAAACTCAATCTATGAGGTAACAGTCACCCTGATACCTAAACCACACAAAGAAAGAGAATTTCAGACCAATTTCCCTTATGAACATTGATGCAAACATACTCAATAAAATATTCTCAAACTAACTCTAAGAACACATCAAAAACATCATGTACCTTGATCAAGTAGGTTTCATCTCAGGGATGTAGGGATGGTTCAATATACAAAAATCCATTAATGTAATCCACCATATAAGCAAACTGGAAAAAAAATCGCATAATCATCTATTAGATGCTAAAAAGGCCAAGATATGGATTTAGCTCAATGTCTATTAATAGGTGTGTAGATCAAACAGAAACAACAGAAATTTATTCAACTATAAGCAACAAAGTGATGTCACTACAGGAAAATAGATGGAACTGGACACCAGCATGCTAAAAGAAATATGACACACTCTAAAAGACAATATTTTATGGGTTTTTACTCCTATGTGGAATTTAGGGTGGTAAAGGGAACATCAAAGTAAAAACCAGACTATTCAAGAATTGGAAAAGGATAAAATCAAGAAGGCAGGGAGAGAAAAGAAATCAACAGAGGAGGTGAAAGTGATAAGCTCATATTGTGTGTTATATGAAAATGTAACCCCAAAGCAAATAGAGAAAAGTAGATTTTTATATTACCAATGATCTGCATTGTTAATGAAACAACAAGCCTAAACACAATTTTTGGAGTCTACTTTTCCTTTGTATTTTTATTAAAACAATGTTTTTAATACAATATATTCTAATCATGGTTTCTTCTACCCCACCTCCTCCCAGATCCTCCCTACATCTTTATCCTCCCAACACCTGTCTCTGTCTATCTGTCTGTCCCTATTTCTCTGGGAAAAAAAAAACTACCAAATTTTTTTAAAAATCTACTGGGTCTAGAAAGATGGAAAGAGCACTTGTTGTCTTGCAAAGAACCTAAGTTTTCCAGTTTTCCAACACCCTCATGTATAAATCCAGTTCCAAGAGGCTGCCGTTTTCTTCTGATTTCACAGGTACCAGACACAACACACATGCACACATGCAAACGAACACTCGTCCACGTTAGATAAGCACATGAATACACCTATTTATGTGTGAACATGTCTATATCATGTTGAGTAAGTTGAGAGACCTAAAGTCAGCCTGCCGAAGATTGTACCTGGTTTCACAGTTGACATATTGACCTTACTACACATCCATTCTTTTATCTAAAACACCCAGTTCCTTAACAATGAACAGCATAGACTTAACCGTAGAACACTCTGGCACAGAGCAGAGCATACTCCCATCAGTGTGTCACAGATTTCTATGTTGCTGTGGTGAAATACATGACAGAAGCAACTTTAGGGAGGAAAGATGGTTCAGAAGCTATCGGTTCATCATGGCAGAAAGGTATGGTGACAAACCAGATGTGTAGCAGTGGGAGCATGCAGTAAATGTTTGTACATGACACTGATCAGAGAGCATAGAGAGCCCAGGCCCAAACCAGTCATCCACAACTCACCCACTTTCTCCAGCTATGTCTCACATCCTAAGGTTTTACAGCCACCTAAAACAGCATTACAAACGTGTGAGCCTACATGGGAGATTTCATATTTGTGCCAAAATAGGAACGCACTATAGTGGTTCATACTTTTAATCGCACACTCTGGAGACAGAGGCAGTAGGATCTGTATGAGTTCCAGGCCAATCTGATCCACATAGCTAGTTCCAGGCCAGCCAGGGATATATAATGAGATCCTCAAAAATAAGCAAGCAAACAAACAAAATGCCAGCACAGCCAGCATCTTAGTTAGGGTTTCCATTTCTGTGAAGAGACACCATGACCAAGGCAGCTCTTATAAAGGACAACATTTAATTGGAGCTGGCTTACAGTTTCAGAGGTTCAGTCCATTACCATCATGGAGGGAAGCCTGGCACCCTGCAGACAGACATGGCTCAGGAGGAGATGAGAGGTCTACATTTTGATCTGAAGGCAACCAGAAAGAGACTGTCATCAGTGGCACTGAACCTAGGAGCCCTCAAAGCCTTCCTAAACAGTGACACATTCCCTCCATCAAGGGAATGGTGCCACTTCCCATAGCCCAAGTATATGCAAACTCCCACAGGCATTAAATTCAATGAAATATTTACATTCTTGGCACTAGGCTGAGAATTCAACCCCACACTGTACACACTATAGAAATATACAGCAAGGATTCTGAGGTTTAGTAAGTTTGTTTCAAATGATTTACATACATTTCTAAAACACACAAACAAAAGCTACAAGCAATCTGAAAAGTAGGACTTTCCTGCAGCCTGTCTGTCTACTGTATACACTTATGTAGGTTCTCCACAGCTTGGGACTGCTGAGCAAAGGAAAGGACTGAACCAATATAAGTGAGTACCAAAACATTTTGATACTTTGCTGCATTTTGGTTCTGACAAATTACTTAAAACTTGAGGTCACCAAGTTTCTAACATTTGTATGCTGTTCAAATTAATGCACAGCGCACAGCATGGTAGCTATTCAAGAATCTTTTAAAGGTCTTTTATTCTTATTTTTGTATATATGTATGATCTGTCTGATCATGTATGCCACAGAGTTATACACAGGTGCCCATGAAGAGGGCATCAGATCACCTGGAGCTTCCTGACATGGGTGCTCAGAACTAAACTCAGGTCCTCTGCAAGAGCAACAAGGGCTTTTAACATCTGGATCATATCCACATTTCTGAATGAATCTTTCTTTTAAAAAAAAAAATAGTTTTAATGGCAGCACTTGGAAGGCAGAAGCAAGCATATTTCTGTGAGTTTCTGCTCATCCTGGTTTATAAAGCAAGTTCCAGGACAGCCAAGGCTACCCAGAGAGACACTATCTCAAAAGAAAAAAAATTAAACCAAGTATTAGAATAACTATGTTGTAAGCCATGCATGGTGATGCATGACTGTAATGCCAGCACTAAAGAAGTGGAGGCAGCAATATCACGAGTTTGAAGTCTGCTCGGACTGTGTAAAAAGCCTTCCTTGACCCATTTTTTTTTTGAATGCCAAATAAACAGACCAAAAAACTTTTAAGAGATGGGCATCTTTAATCTAGCATTTAAGAGGCAGAGGAAGGTGGATTTGTTTCAATTTGAGGCCAGCCTGGGCCATATAGTAAGTTCCAAGACAGAGTATACACCTTATATGATGACCCTCAGCATAATAAATTATAACTTTTGTTATACTAAGTATATCTAGCTACCTTCTTGCTCAAGACATCTGCCAAGGACATGGCTTATGAAGCAATTACTCAACTGTCAAGGTTTCGAATTTCTTGTTGTGGGGTTCCCTGCTGCCACCTTCCCCCTTCCCATTTTCTTTGTGTGCCCTAAGAACTACACAGTAAGTACATGACTGACGTGTGACCTTGCTGAACTTTCCCCATCATGCCTAAACCCAATTCCTTGACTATTCTCAGGAACTGATAAAGATTAGATTGTTCCCCAGAAAGCACTTTAAAAAACCGATCCCAGCCCTGAGCGGCATTCCTTAACCTCTACTGTACAACTCAACCCTCTAATTCAGTCATTGCTGCTGCACTAAAATGACTGAATCTCTTCAGTAAGCGCAGAGGACCGGATCGGGCTGTCACTTTCACTTGGAGTTTCTTCCTTGAATCAGTCAGGTCCACCGGCAGAACTCGCCTGTGTGGGTTGAACCTTCCTCTCACATCTGCCCTTTCCCTGAGCCCAGCGCGGACCTGGGCATGCTGGGTGGACGTTTGCCACACGGGTGCGCCCTTGAGCACGAGAGCTGAGCGGCCCTGGGCGCACTAACCAGCCCCACTAGGATGTTTTGATCTTTCGAGCTCCATCGGAGGCTTGACTCGAACTTGTCATTCTCCTGCCTTAGCCTTCTGAGGGCTGGGCCCTTGGGCCAGCATCAACACCCCAGGCCTAACAGGAAGTTAGGAATGCACCCTGACAGGACCCAATCTCAAATGGGCCAGGCGACTACGCCTCGGGAAGGCGGGCCCCACACAAAGGCCTCAATTCCAGCGTGACTCCACCCCTCTCGGCCCCACCCAGCCACAGCTGCGCGTGCGCAGGCACGTCACGTGATGCCCCGGGGACCAGGCGCTGCGTTTCCTGAGGAGGGCGGGCCGAAGCGTCACGTGATGGCCCCCGGCCAGCCAATGGATAATCGCGACGCAGGATTTCGAATGTGGCGGCCGTAGCTGCGGGCTGCGCGGCGGAGCCGGAGGCTGCATCGACTCCCCGGACTTGAGTGGCCGAGGTACGGAGCGGTACGGGCGGCGATAATGGAGGTATCCGACGGGAGGACGCATTCCTTTCGCGAAAGCGAGCACCCCGAAATAGACAGTGCTTTTGCTCTAGCCCACTTTTGCTCCGTAGTCGCAAACCCTTTTTAGATATGGCTTTGCTTTTAAAGTGTCAGATAGGGGCAGGGGGAGGGGATGTGGCCTGCTGACATTATTATCTAGCGGGCGCAAGGCCCGGTTTCCATCCCACTGTGCTGGCGCGCGCTCACAAGCTGTAATCAACTTCTTTTTTTTTTTTTTTCTTTTTTTCGAAGCTGGGGACCGAACCCAGGGCCTTGCGCTTGCTAGGCAAGTGCTCTACCGCTGAGCTAAATCCCCAACCCCAGCTGTAATCAACTTTAACTCCATCAGTTATTCTTTCTGTATGTCACTCAGAGGTCTCCAGTGCATACTTCTAAAACTTGATGGTGATAGGTTTGCTGTCTTACACAACCCACCCGTTCTTTTAAAAAGTAGTTGCATTTATTCTGTTGAACGCCCCCCCCCAAATCTATCGTACATACATTGGTAGAATAAAAGGGTTTAGATAAGATATACAGTACCTATTTAAGGCCTCATTATGCGTGGAGGAAAGTAAGTCCTGGTGAAAATACTCAAGATTCAAGAAAATACTTAACTAAGAGGAGATGAATCAAGATAGTTCTTGTGCAAATTATATGCACACATCGTGGTTGGCAACAGTTTACAATTTTGAGACCTGGAAGTCTATTTTGCTTGAAGCACACTATTGTTCTTAACATGAATACGTGTTTTCTCAGCCCCAAAATTACTAGAGAAAAGCTGCCAAACAGAAACCCAGATATATATATATATATATATATATATATATATATAAATATATATATATAAAATTGCTTCTGAACTAATACTGTAATCCTAAACACTAAAGGTTGGCTATAAACACTGTAAGAAAAGTAAGCCTGTTTATGGCTCATACATTTGTGGTCCCAGCTACTGAGAAGGCTGAGGTAGGAAGGACATCAGAGCTTTTAAGTTCAAAACCAGACTGAGTAACAACAATATCCTGTCCCCAAATAATAAGTTCCCATAGAGCCTAGAATGTTGTACACCTCCAAGGAGTATTTACCATAAGATGAATAATTGATACTTTCTGGAATTATTTAATACTTTTCTATGAAATAGTAGAAGATAAGATTATGGCAAAAATATGAATGGCATTTTATAGGATTTTTTTTTCTTATGATGGCTTGATTCTAACATCTTTTTCTATCGTTTTGTTTGTTTAGGCTTTTGTTTTGTTTTAGATGAGTTTCACTATGTAGCCCAAGCTTGAGTCTATGATCCACCTGCCTTAGCCTTTTAGTAGCTTGGATTATTCTACAACACCTGACTATTAATATTTCTAAGCTGAAAAATCAAAATTACTGCTTTTGAAGTAAGTTTACAATTTAGTCTTTCGTAATCCCTTCCTTTTGAACAACCTGTGTTTTCTTTCTTAAATTTTATGTTTGAAAATATCTGAGAAGTGTTCATTCTTTTTAATTCAAAGACAAAGATGGTTAAGGAAAGGTGTCAGAAAAGGTCCTTTCAAGATACTCTTGAAGACATTAAGAAGCGAATGAAAGAAAAAAGGAATAAAAACCTGGCGGAGGTTGGCAAACGCAAATCCTTTATTGTTGCACCGTGCCAAGTACCCAGTAAGATTTTTGTGTTGTCTTCTTGTAGCTTTCTTACTTTGTAAGTGTGGCATTTGTATGTGTAGTGTGCAGTCTTCTCTGTGTGTGGGGTGGGGTGAGGTGGGGGTGTTGCTGCAGCAGAAGTTCAGGAGAATCTCTGCCCTGTTCCCCTGCAAAGGGTCTCTCGCTGAACATGAATATGTCAGCCAGTTGAGCCCCAGAGATTCTCCTATCTCCACACATGTTCAACACCTTCCCTTCCCTCCTGCCACAGTACATAGAGTTACCAGTGTGCAGGACCACACCTGGCTCTTTAGGGGATTTGAACTGTGGGCCTCATCAATTTCTTAGCAAGCACTTCTATCCATTGAGAGATGTCTCTAAGCCCTGCTTCCCCTTCTAGGTTGAGATTTAATACCTGACATTTTTATCTTATAGCTAACACTTCTACACTACTAAAATATTACCAAGATAACAACAGGTTGCTAGTTTTGGCTTTGGAAAATGAGAAATCCAAAGTGAGAGAAGCACAGGATATCATCCTACAGCTGAGAAGAGAATGCTACTACCTCACCTGCCAGCTGTGTACACTGAAAGAGAAGCTAACCTCCCGACAACGTGAAGAAGGTGCCCAGGTATATTCACTACAAGACTTTCTATGTAGCGTGCCATTGCAGTGCAGCTTTATAAGCCTATTCAATGTGGAAAGTGTTCTAAGTGTTCTTTGGAGAGTCATTTTTTAAAAAATATTTCATTATATTTACTGTGTGTGTGTGTGTGATGTGTGTGGAGTTCAGAGAATAACTTAAGGTGTTACATAGAAATAAGTAACATACATACGTGTACCCTCACGTAGATGTTATATATGAACAATATAGAAGACAGTTGTCTTTCTAAAAGGTGCTATTTCTTCCTGAGTGTCATGCATACCTCTGATTCTGTGATTCCAGAACTGAGCATGCTAACTCAGAAAGACCCCAGTTATAGGCCAACCTAGCTGCACAGTGAGGCCTCATCTCGAGAAGAGATTTTGGAAGCCCATGTATGATTTCATGACATTTCTCTAAGACTTCGATTACTTCTTAAAGATTGTTTTCCTTCAACATTTAATCTTTTTCCCTCTTATTCAGTCAGTTACTACAGGATAAACCTAATGGTATCTGAATCTCCCAGGTGCTTATTCCATTTTTAAACAATTCCTTTTCTTTCTCTCTCTGTGTGTGTGTGTGTGTGTGTACATGCATTTGAGTATATGCATGTGTACGTGGAGACCAGAGACATTGGATCCTCCCTGAACAGGCATTTTTGGCCACTTGAAATAAGTGCTGGAAACCAGACTTGGGTTCTTCCAAAGAGCTGTTCACACTCTTAACTGCTGAGCCATATCTCCAGCCCCTACTTTCCAGAGGTTTTGCTGAAATTAGAAGAACCAGTATTCAGTGACTACTTAATGACATAAGCCCAAAAAAGTAGGGGGAAAATTCTATTATTCTAGTGCCTTTAATGCCAACTCTTGATGATTTTCAGTTAAGTATGTTGTTACTGGTTAGTCGCTGATATACATTAGCATTTAAAATGAGGTGCTTCACTTTATTTTCCTGTCAGACATGTATGCGATCACTTGTTCTGAACCATCCTATACTTGTGCTTTGGTTCAAGGTTGACTTTTCAGTAGTTGAGAACTTAATGTTTTTTGTTTGTTTCTGACAGCATCTCAATATGTACACAAACTCACTGTGTAGACCAGACTGGCCCCAAACTCACAGAGTCTGCCTGCCTCCACCATCTTAAGTACTAGTTAAAGTGCACCATGAACAGGTTAAGATGTTTTAGTATAAGGTTTCCTTGGGCTGAGTCTGCAGCTCAGAGGTGGGATGCTTGTCTAGAATGCATAAGGGCCTGAGTTCATTCATCCCCAGTGCTGCAAAAGTAATTGTGGGGGAAAAAAGGGAAGATATGGAACCAAAAACATCATTGGATAAAGGTGTTTGCCACCCGTTGATGCAAGCCTGATGAACTAAGTCCAGACACTGGGATTCAACGTGGGGGAAAGAGAGAACACACACACACACACACACACACACACACACACACACACACAATAGTTGTCCTCTGATATCCACACATGCTTCTGCATGCCTTGCTACCAAATAAGTAAATATTTTAATATGTATAGACAAAGAAGGGAAGTTTTTAAAACATGTTTCTTTTGCACTAACATTTTCTAGTAGTTCCTGTGTTTTATAGTAAATCTTTTTTTCTCCCATCTTTATTAACTTGAGTATTTCTTATTTACATTTCTTTTTTTTAAAGATTTATTTACTTATTATATATAAGTACACTGTAGCTGTCTTCAGACACACCAGAAGAGGGCATCGGATCTCTTTATAGATGGTTGTGAGCCACCATGTGGTTGCTGGGAATTGAACTCAGGACCTCTGGAAGAGCAGTCGGGTGCCCCCTCTTATTTACATTTCAATTGTTATTCCCCTTCCCGGTTTCCAGGCCAACATACCCCTAACCCCGTCCCCCCCCCTTCTATATAGTTGTTCCCCACCCCATCCTCCCCCATTACCGCCCTCCCCCCAATCCAGTTCACTGGGGTTCAGTCTTTGGCAGGACCAAGGGGCTTCCCCTTCCACTGGTGCTCTTACTAGGATATTCATTGCTACCTATGAGGTCAGAGTCCAGGGTCAGTCCATGTATAGTCTTTGGGTATTGGCTTAGTCCCTGGAAGCTCTGGTTGCTTGGCATTGTTGTACATATGGGGTCTCAAGCCCCTTCAAGCTCTTTCAGTCCTTTCTAAGATTCCTTCAACGGGGGTCCCGTTTTTACTATGTTTAGGTATGGGCCTTGAATTCCTATTCTTTCCAGGACTTTTATCATGAAGGGGTGTTGAATTTTGTCAAATGCTTTCTCAGCATCTAATGAAATGATCATGTGGTTTTGTTCTTTCAGTTTGTTTATATAATAGATTACGTTGATGATTTTCCGTATATTAAACCATCCCTGCATGCCTGGGATGAAGCCTACTTGATCATAGTGGATGATTGTTTTGATGTGCTCTTGGATTCGGTTTGCCAGAATTTTACTGAGTATTTTTGCGTCGATATTCATAAGGGAAATTGGTCTGAAGTTCTCTTTCTTTGTTGGGTCTTTGTGTGGTTTAGGTATAAGAATAATTGTGGCTTCATAGAAGGAATTCGGTAGTGCTCCGTCTGTTCCATTTTTGTGGAATAGTTTGGATAATATTGGTACGAGGTCTTCTATGAAGGTCTGATAGAATTCTGCACTAAACCCGTCTGGACCTGGGCTCTTTTTGGTTGGGAGACCTTTAATGACTGCTTCTATTTCCTTAGGAGTTATGGGGTTGTTTAACTGGTTTATCTGTTCCTGATTTAACTTCGGTACCTGGTATCTGTCTAGGAAATTGTCCATTTCCTGCAGATTTTCAAGTTTTGTTGAATGTAGGCTTTTGTAGTAGGATCTGATGATTTTTGAATTTCCTCTGAATCTGTTATGTCTCCCTTTTCATTTCTGATTTTGTTTATTTGGACACACTCTCTGTGCCCTCTGGTTAATCTGGCTAAGGGTTTATCCAGCTTGTTGATTTTCTCAAAGAACAAGCTTTTGGTTCTGTTGAATCTTTTGTATGGTTCTTTTTGTTTCTACTTGGTTGATTTCAGCTCTGAGTTTGATTATTTCCTGCCTTCTACTCCTCCTGGGTGTATTTGCTTCTTTTTGTTCTAGAGCTTTTTGGTGTGTTGTCAAGCTGCTGATATATGCTTTCTTCTGTTTCTTTCTGCAAGCACTCAGAGCTATGAGTTTTCCTCTTAGCACAGCTTTCATTGTGTCCCATAAGTTTGGGTATGTTGTACCTTCATTTTCATTAAATTCTAAGAAGTCTTTAATTTCTTTCTTTATTTCTTCCTTGATCAGGTTATCATTGAGTAGAGCATTGTTCATAGTAAATCTTTATATTTTATATGTGATATATTTGTATTATATTTAAGAGGTGTAGTGTCTGTAGAAACTCTTGGTCAGGTTTCCATCCATTTTTTTCTTTGTTTCTCCCTCACAGCAAAACTTTAAAAAGAAAAATGGGGAAAGCGAAAGGGGGACAAGCATGGTATTCACACCTTTAATCCCTGCATTGGAGAAACAGAGGCATTCAGAGCTCTGTGAGTGCCAAGGCCAGCCTGGTCTACATAGGGAGTTTAGTTTTAGGCCAGCCAGGCTTGTATAGTAAAGCCCTGTCTCATTTAAACCATGTACATAGCTTCTGTCCTTACTATACTTTGTTGCTATGTGTCAAGATCAGCAAAATTTGCATGCTGCCAAGTTTGGCTTGCCCTTGTTTCTAAACCTTGTAGTGATATGCAGCCTCTCTATTTAAAAATATTGGTCCAATTCTGGCCATCAGACTTATCCTGCGTTTTCTTCCTACATTCTTGCTGTTCTTTGTTAGTTTCCTGTGTTGGCAGCTTCCTTATTTATAAATGTTTGTTGCCCAAACACGTTAGCTCCTACCATGGTTATATCATTGACTTCTGGAGCTTAACCAAATGCATCTATCAAAGCCTAAGCTAAGATGCAGATGTACACACTCAGAGCTACTACTTGATTTTAAAAAGCATCTCAAACAGACTTTATACAAAGCACAACTCCGCTTTCCAGTTCTCAAGTGTGCTGTGCACTTCTGCCTTTCTCCCTGTATGGTTGGTTGTGGAAACATGCTCTCTCTATATAGCGTGGGCTAACCCAGAACTCAGTCTGAAGCCCAGCTAGCCTTACCCTGATTTTCTTCCTGCCTCAGCAACAGAGGCTAAAATGAAGCTGTGCCCAGTTCTTCCTCCTCAGCTGCTCCTCATCTCAGTGAAGTAGCCTGCTCACTCATGCTGACCGTCATCACTCCATCCACATCCAATGCTTGCAGTCTTTTCCCAGTATTCTCCTCTACTAAATGTTGAGAAGGATGGGACTCTGGTCAGAAACTCCTTAGCAAGTTGCTTAACTCTGAATCTGCCACAGACCCCTTGGGTTGTGCATGTCTTATTAATGGAGCCATTCCTCAGGCTTTACCACTAGAGGCCAGTTCCAGTCCTACCTCGTCTCCCGTCTCCATTTGCTGTGATGATTTGTCACACATTCCACCCTGGGTCCCTTCTGAGCCATGCTTCATGTAAGCCAGACTGATCTACCCTTCCTATCACACTCAGAGCTCTGAGGGCTCTTTGCTGGCTGACTGCTAGATGCACATCTCCCACCGTTCCATCTCAGTTTCTGTGTTTCAGCCACACCGACCTATTTTCTTACCAGGCCTTTTCCTGCTTCACTGCTTTCTCTTCCTCCTGCTCTTCAACAGCTGATTAGTTCTCATATTTTAGGTCAGCATCCCTACGTAATAGAGCTCTCTACTTTAATTGCTCTCGATCCCTCTCTTGTTGCCTTCATAGCACTTTTCCATGTGAAAAAGTCGGACATGTATCTCTTCATTTGGGACGAGAGGCACATGTGCCACAGTGTGCTTGGGAAGGTCAGAAGACAACTTCCGTGTGGATTCTTTCCTTCTGTGCTGGGTTCCACAGATCTCATTAGGTTTGCATGTCAAGTGATCTTACTCGTGACCTATCTTGCTGATTTGTTTTTAAAATTTCTTTTTATACACTGGAATGTACGCCTTTAAGAAGCGGAGTGTGGTGTACACTGAAATGCAAGCTTTAAGAGGCAGGGTGTAACATACACTAGAATATGACTTGTGAGAGGCAGAGTGTGATGTTTCAGCCGTTAGAATTCTGTCAGCAAATGCATTTGTTCATTCAACAAGACATTCACAATGCAGAATGCATATGAATACTTCATAGCACTACATACTTACGATGGTGAGGAATTTTTGTTTGTTTCTCTTTTAATATATTAGCAGAACTGGAAAGAACATCCCTCAGAAGTGGTCTCCAGCAGTGAAAATATGACCAGGGACTTTGACAATTCGACCAGGGACTTGTCTGTGAAGACCTTACAGTTAGTGCCAAGTTCATTATTGTTTCTATTAATCTGATCTATTTGTAAAAGGATTTGTCATTATTCGTGTCTATAATCTGAAGCTTTTTCTACTAGGCGTATACTTTTGATACTAAAATACTATTTTATATAGAAAATTAGAGCTGTCTTTTTCTTTTGTTCAGTTGCTTTAACAACTAAGAGTTAGAAATTTCCCAAGGCTTTCAACTGTTTTCTTTCAGTCGAGTTTTTCTGTATGTCTTATTTTTATTTTAGGAGTCATTATTAAAAAGGTTATTTTTCTAGTCCTAAAAACTGTCCAATTTAGCAGGAAAAAATACAGTGAAATACCACACCTCTCCTTGTTAGTTCTATTTTTCCAGATTCATATGCTGATCTCTTCTCTTTGATTACTTATATTTTATGTTCTTTCATGGACTATGGAGATTAAATTATATATGTATGAAATTACCCATCTCTTTTTATCAAACATTTTTTTCATACGATGTATTTTGATCATTTATTCCTTCCCCAACTCCTAAATCCTCTCTGCCCAACCAACATTATGTTCATTCTCGAGAGAGAGAAAAAAATAAAAAACAAGAAACACAAAAATGAGAATCAGAACAAACAGGCAAGAATCTACTGAGTCTATTTTCTACTTGTCACCCTCCTGGGCATGAGGCCTGCCCTAGAGTGTAGTTAATATACCTGGTGAAGGTTCATTGGAGAAAACTTCTTTTTCTCTTTGCTGGCATGAAGTATGCAGCTCTTAATTAGGCCACTCAGTGATTTTGACTAAAAAATATACCTACAGATCCAATACTTTAGATAAAATACAGAACATCACACTGAGTTTGTATTCCCAGTGTTTAGGAGACTGATGTAGGAGGACATTCAAAGATACAAAACTGGACTACAGAACTTTGACTTGAAACAAACAACAACAAAAACTAGGAAAGCTATAGCATATGGCTTCACTCTGTGTAGGCCTCAACCTTGGCGGTGCTGCCACTGAGCTGGGGCTGCCCATGTGCTGTGCATGTTGGCCCCCTGGCCTGTACCACTGTGCCAGGAGCCACTCCCTCTCGAACTGTGAGGACAGACAGTGCTTCCAGAACTTGGCAGATTGCCCTGTAAAGTCTGGACCTTTCTTAGAGAAGAAGCCACAAATACCATTTCTAGCACCACAGGTCACTATTAATAAGCTTTAGTCTTTTTTTAAACTGCCGGATTTTAAGATCTGACAAATGAAGTTAGATGAAACGAGGTAATCAGATTTTTATTAGATTTCTAAATAATTAGAAGTTCCCACTACTTTATTACCAAATCTATATTTTAGTTTTTATAAAGTGGAAATTTTTACAAAGTATAAGATTACAAATCATCAGTAACAGGTTTTAAGTGGAAAATTGGTTCATGAAGCAAAAGCGTGGAAATTTTAAAGGAAACAGGAAACCAAACAGTTTGAGAAGAGTCCGTAGTTGACACTATTAAAGCATATACCAAAGATAGCCCTGCAGGTGATGCCAGGTCCTGAAGAACTCAGTGACTGTTCCTACTGTGCCGTGAGGCTGAACTATGTCACATTTCAGAAGGAGCTGTCTACCTTGGTTTTGTTTCTTCCAGTGAGAGTTGATACTAGTCGAAAGAGAAAAATTCCAGGCCTCATGTAAGCAGTGTCGGTGTGTTTGGGTGTTCTGTGATAGGGAAGGAACAGGATGTGGTGATTTGGACTAGAATTGTGAAATGATACAGTAGCCTGGGGAAAGGCTAAATTTCTTTTGACATAATTGCTAAGATTCCTGTTTTTCATTGTTATTCTTTAAGGCAAACTGCTCTTGAAGAAACTGACTGTCCCTTCCAAGCCACGGGTATGTCGGGTAGAACGTCTAAAAATGCTGATCGCTGTGGACAAGTAACCTAATGAAGTTTTCCATTTCCTTCTTTTTATTTTTTAAGTCTGCTTTCCTGTTGTTCCGCTCAAAGTAACTTTATCTTAGGTAGAGGTTACCCATGAGATTAAAATAATCCATGCAAAGCATGAGTAGTGGCCTGTACCCGTAATCCCAGCTCAGGAAGGTGGGTGCCTTAGTTACTGTTGCCGTGAAGAAACACCATGACCAAAAGCAATGTGGTAAGGGTTTTTCATTGTTCTTTCCCACTCACAGTTCCATCTAACAGTTCATCATCAAATCAGGAAGTCAAACACGGCAGGAATGTAAGAAGTAGGAGCTACTGGAGGAGTGTTATTTACTGGCTTGCTCTTCGTCGCTTGCTTAGCCTGCTTTCTTAAAGAACCCAGGACCACCAGCCTCACAATGACACCCTGCACAGTGGACTGGGTCCTTCCACATCAGTCACTAATTAAGAAAACACCCCACAGGCTCACCTACACTGTATCTTATGGAGGCATTTTTTTTAAGATATTTTTTATTATTCTATATGAGAACACTGTTACTGTCCTCAGACACACCAGAAGAGGGCATCAGATCCCATTACAGGTGGTTGTGAGGCACCATGTGGTTGCTAGGATTTGAACTCAGGACCTCTGGAAGAGCAGTCGGTGCTCTTAACCGCTGAGCCATCTCTCCAGCCCAGTGACTTGCATGTGTTAAGTTGACATACAGCACAGTGCAACAGTAGGCTTCAGAGTTCTAGACCTTGTGAGTACACAGTTGAGACCCTGTCATGAAAAACCACACCAACACGTCTATTCGTTGGACCAAGTCTGTACGGAGAAACTGTGGATGCATCTGCAGCTGTAACCAGCTGTTACCTGCTGTGCCATTAGACATACATTGACTTAGTTAGCCCTTTTGCAGTCTAGAGATATAATCCACTTTCTGTGGCCTCAGAAAAATAAAACACCTCACAGAAGGAATGCAGAGGACACCACTTTGTTCTAAGCTTCCCAGCATGGATGAAACTTGAATAATCTAAGCCAGATGAAAACCCTGCTGTTCCTATAAATACCGATTATATTTATCTGAAAGGCCTAATTAACAATTATCCTAATCTTGGTCATTTTGAAAAACTAATTTAGCTCCCATATATTTTCCTACTTCAGGCTTTTGAGGTTCTCTGTGTTCACAGACTAAACAGAAAGGGGGCTTCTTTAACCTTTGAACCAGAAGCACATAAAACCCCTCTTAAAGTGCATGCATAGTGAGGATATTCGCTTATGTTGAGGGCATTGTTTTGTTCTTTTGAGACAGGGTCTCACTATGTAGACCTGGCCTTGAACTCAAAATGTTGATAATAAAGGCTGGCACCAGACTTCAGTTCTTATTTTGAGATAGTGTCTTATTCTGTGGCCCAGGCAGTCCTAGAGCTGTGTAGCCCAAGTTGGACCTCATTTGATCACATCTGTCTCCCAAGTACGAGCTCCATGCCTCTGGGATTTCATTCCAACTGTGTTTGTAAGTGCTGATGTAAGCTGTCGGTTGTTCAGTGAGGAATAGATAGATGGTGATGTTGAGCCGTCTAGGTTTTTCTTTACTTTTAGTAAGTACAGAGAAACCATTGAGTAACTGCTGCAACTTTGAATTCTAATATTCTTAGAATGCAGACTCCTGAAGCATAACATTGTTTTTCTGATTTGTGTTTTAAATGTTCAGAAGCAAGTCCTACTGCTACACCAGAGACACTGGGTTGTGATTTTGATTCGGATAAAGTCAACTCTACTGATGAAGTCTTACCTAGAACTGTATCTTCCCGTCAGCACTTAAGGAGAGACTTCAGTAATGTAAGTAAAGCCAGTTCAAGAGAGGAGCCGTCCTTGGAGGTTAAAAGAAGTAGATGTAAAGACCTAACTGTAACCCTGCATAGGCTTGACAATGTAGAACAAAATGTTTATCTGTGGAACAAAGAGCAAATTAACTTATGCCCTCGACTGATTAGCCCAGCAAAGATTACTAAACCACAAGAAGCCATTTCATCATCTAAACCTGAACAAAAAGAGATCAAGCATAAACGAGCGCAAAAAAGAAGAGCAGAGCAAAGAAGAACCAACCAGAGATGCAAGTCAAACTTCTCATTGAGGAGTAAGGGCAGCAAAGGCAAAGAAAAGCGGACTTTACCCCCGAATTCGCTGGATGGGTGTGTTGGTTCCAGTGATGCTTACGATTTTAATCTAAAAGAACGTGTTCACCACACCCCTTTCCGACAAAAAATGAAGGATGGCTCCAATAGAGAAACCGACAGCATCAACTCAGAAGTGAGTGCATGCAGTACCTCTGAGGGCGAGTCTGACTACGACGACCCCTATCTGCCTCCTTACAAGCGCTTGCAAGACTACACGGGGTCAGAGGAACCAGTTACCAGGCCTCGCTCTAAAAGAGGCTCTACCTACCCAGACGAGAAAGCGGTGGAGGAGGTGCTGCCACCCACAGCTCCCACTGGTAAGCACACTGCTCTCTGCCTTGTTTTCAATGTCGCTGCTAAATAGTTGTCCCTCATGGGGATGTGATCATAGATGCTGTACCTACCATCTGTGACTCTGGAGGAAGTTAAGAGACTTCCCATCTGTCTTTCTGTTGGGGAAGTTACAGCCTGATTAAACAGTAGGGGGTGGAAAATGGAAACATGGCTGTTTTGTTCCAACCTACTTCAGACAAATGTGAATCTTACAGTGTTACTTCCCAGACAGATGCCTATCAGAAAAGGAAACTTCTGAGTAGTGTGAGGAGATGACAGGGTTGTTGTAGTTGGTTTGAATTAAAAGACCTTTGTACTCATGATCATCTGGAAAATGAAAAACAAACTCCATTTTAATGAACTTATATTTAACAGGAACCATAACTTGTTTTTCTCGTTGACGGTGAGCTTCTGAGAGCAAGGAGTTCTTGTGTCATCTGACTGCTGAAAGCTTTGGCTGAGAAATTCTTCCTTTTCTATTATCAAAGTGGCCGGCACCTACTCACAAAGACTCTCCTTTGGGAATTTTGATTCCTGTAGCAATAGTTCCAGGCTGTGGAGTCCTATCACCTCCCAAATGTTGTCACAATGTAACAGCTCAGTCACCCTGCCCAGTCTGCTTAGCGGGCTGTTAAACCTGAAACAATGAATCAACTTTCCCAGTTGAGCAGCTGGACAGTGTAGCTTGCAAGACTCTGTTTTATAAACAATACATCCTGGGTATTTCTTCCACTTTCAGTGGCTGCTTCTCTTTTTCTTAATAAATATGTTCGCTCTGCTTTAAATAAAAATACTATGATGATAGAATAAATTGAACTGAATTGGCAAACGATAATTATTGAAGTTGAGTAACATAGGCCTTCATTGAACTACTGTTACCTTTTGTATTCTTTTGAAAATAAGAAGTTTTGAAAAGAACAAAACAAATACTGAAGTAGTTTGACCCCAGACTTCCAGCATTACCTGAAAACAACCATAAATATAGGTTCTATCCTATCTCTTGAATTAGAATTTAGGTAGCTTTACAAGTTTCCCCATGGTTATAAATACTTAGAGTTTGTGAAATGTTATTCTAGAATACAGCAGCTGGTCTAATCCTGTTGTTTGAAGGTACTCTACACAATTAAGACTGGAGTCATATATATTTATGGGGACTGAAACCTAGATACTTTGTGGCTGCTTAGCTTAAAATCATCTCAGAGTTATAATTTAGTTTTCCAGTTTTCTTTTTTATCCCATTGGAGATTTTTCTTACAGTGTTCTCACTGTGCATAGGGCACCTACCTCCCAATATAGATGTAGCTCTGAGACAGGGGCCTTGATGTTCATGATTTAAGAGGCAAGTAGATGTCAGGGATAGCGGAACCTGGATGTTTATTGTAGGAGAGACTCCTAGATCTCAAAAATGGAAGGAATTTGATGTTTATGGTGGGAGAGACCTCTTGATCTCAGGGATAGAAGGACCCAGATGTTTATGGTGGAAGAGACATCTGAATTTTTATTAACATTATCACCACTAGGAATACACTTTAACCTGGTCTTTGTGGACTGATTGAGAGTTCTTGTGTATTTAATGGAATGAATTGAAGGACTTTTGTGATCAGTGGACCTCCAGCAGTGTTATAAACTTTAGTGTTGAATGAGACTGGTGCCTTGATGATTCTAAGTATTAAAGTGTGACTAAAATGCCATGTCATGCTTTAAACCAACTCCTAACCTCTAAGCTTTTGGGGAAGAAAGTTGAGTTTTAGTAAAACAACCTGTTGTAGCTAGCGTTGCTTTATGTATATCATAGTTTCTACACTACCTGGATTAAAAGAAAAAGCAATAGAAAGATTTTTAATCAGTGATCATGGAGTGCCAGGTATTGTATGTGTTTACAATATGTAATTGACCACAGCCTTATTTCCGTGGTTTTTATCCACTGGTTCATATTCAATAAATACTGTATCATAGGTACCCCACCTGAGACTCAAGAGTCACCTCACCGAGGCCTAAAGGATGTCACCAATAGCTTGCGGCGTCCTATAGTGAAAAGCAGGAAGCTTTCTCTGGCTCCAAAACGGCATGAAGACAGCCCAGCAGTGTCTCTGCGCAGGAGTACCACCATCATAAGCTATAAAGAGCCGACACTCAATTCGTAAGTAGTATTGTGTGGACTCATCCTTAATGACTCTCGTGGGAGGACTGAAGGCAGAGCTTTAGTCATGAGAGGATCATACCTGAGCACTAAGACTGGCATATTCTTAGAATAATCCTGTGCTGACTTCAAACTCATATATTTATAATCATGCCTAAGATCTCGATCTCTCCCTCCCTCCCTCTCTCTTTTTACTTACAGGAAGCTAAGAAGAGGGGACCCT
Organism: Rattus rattus; assembly: GCF_011064425.1. Taxonomy (NCBI): domain Eukaryota; kingdom Metazoa; phylum Chordata; class Mammalia; order Rodentia; family Muridae; genus Rattus; species Rattus rattus. Next base: position 90,705,222 of record NC_046157.1, on the reverse strand, counting down.
TTTACAGACTTGTGTTTCTTGAATTCTCCTATTTTCAAGAAGAAAAAGGAAATGAGACATCGTAAAAGAACAAAGTAAACACAATAACTGCTTTCATTGGATACTGTTGGAGGTGATCCTTGTCTTTTGCCTAATAGAGTGTTGTGAGAGTGCGCAATGGGCAGAGCCATCCCGTGTCAGGCTCTGGGTCAGGAGTGTCCCTTGGACCTAGACTTTGTATGGATTACTACCAACATCTAAAACGTCTCTGGCATCTGTATTTTTTCCTTAAGCAGGAGACTTGCAGAGTAGAAAACTTAAATATGATGTAGCTACTTCATAAATCCTTAACACCACAGTAAGACATACCATAAGTGGGTAAGGATCCCTTCTGTCATTGTGATTCTTCCTGGAAAAATGCATATGGAATTGTGATTAAGAGAATGAATGAATTGGGTTCCGGAACAAGGTAACTGTTGTGAACTGTGAATACAATGCTATTCCTCAGCAGAATAATACCATGTCATGAACCTTGGGCTAGCGCTTCGTGTGGTCAGTCTACAGTGTAAACATGTGAATAAAAGGGGCTTCTGGTTTTGATCTATGGGGAAAATATAAGTATCCAGTTCAGAAAAGTGAATCACTACCTGTGTATATATGTCTTTAAAACTAAAGCATTGTAAGTGGTCCGTTTTTAAAGAAAGATGAAGTCTATGATGACCAGCTTCTGCTCTTAATCAGGTAATCGTGATTATCTTCCTTTCTGGCCTTTGCCACTCCCAGCTTAGCTGGACCCTCTTCTGTCTTCCCTGCCAACGTTCCCTTCTTTTCCCATTAGATTTGTCCTGTCAAGTTTTCCCACCTGGGCCTCCAGGGCCATCAAGGCATTTCAATTTTCATTAATTCAGTAGTAGAACATTTGCCTCACGTGGGCAAGGCCCATCTGCATTACTTCCTACATCTGCCATCAAACTGAGAGTCCTTCTTTCTTTGTCACTCATGTGCATCCCTCTCACCCATCACAGCCTTTTAGCTGCTGGTTTTTATAGAGCTGAGGATATGACCCACAACCCTGTGTGTGGTAGTAGTCATAGCAGTCGTCAGCCACTACATTTATCATTTTCTCATGTCATGGTACCTTGAAAGTAACCATTTTAGCTAAAAATAAATGCAATTAAAAGTCCAGTCTCAGTCTCAGTTGTCCTCATGTAGCTGTGATTACCTTAGTGCAGCCTACGTAGAGATAGGCTATGTCTATTTAAAGCTGGTGCTAGACCTTTAGTTTTCTTCACCTTTTCCTATTCTTGCTGTAGTGCTTACTCATGGGCTATTAAGGAGTTTGTGTCAACATTTTTATAAAATATGTATTGTATTATATATGTTGTACATACCATTTATGATGGGCTTAAGAGTTCGAGACCTCCCTGCTTGTTAGATAAAGTTATTTCTGTTGTTGTATAATATATAAATAAACGAGACTTAATGACCACTTTTGAGAAATAGTCGGTTGCCACTTTGTTGCCGTAAAATTATAAAAAATGGCTTTCTTTTATCCCACACTAGATCTGGCACTATAGTGCCCTGTGACATCTGTTTGATATTTTCATCTGTCAGCAAAGTGTCTCACCCACTTTGCTCCATCCCATATCACACTGCCGATGGCTACTCTCTGAGCCTGGCAACAATCTCTCTACCCTGCTAGTTTCCAAGGTAGGTTGCCACTATGCCAGATATACACAAACCAATTCTGTGGAGGCCCAGTGTCTCCATCCACCATACACTCTTGAATTCAATTAAATCACCACATGAAAGAACACACAACACAATAACCTCTGATCTAATTGATAAGATATAATTGTCCACCTAGACATACAAAGCCCTGTACACACATCCATCTGTTAAGAATATTCATAACAGCTTGTAAATGTGCAGAGAGGAATCTTAACATCCACCTCCATGTTCTCATGGCCGCTCTCCTCCTCCTCCTCTCACTCCAGTCCCTCCTCTCTCAAACTTTTCTCCCACCCATCCTTCCTTTTTGTCCATTGACAGGCCTCGTTCTATCGAGTACCTGCCTTCACCTGCATAATGACATCATCCTACACCAGTTATTTGTTATTTTAAAAGTTACAGCTTCAGTAAATATTCTGTAGTTCTCCAGGGCCTGCTATAAAGACCAGGCTCCTCCTCAGCAAGGTGTTCCATGAAGTCCAGCCAGGGCCTCCAGCATTTGACATATTTATACATTGATCACTTACCTCAGATTCCCTGGTATTCTGTTCCTTCTCTAGTAACAGTCTTGAAAGCTGGCCTTTAACTGTTCTAGTTTGTTACAACATACAAGGTATTAAGAGGGCGATTCTACACATGTAACAAACAAATGGAGAGAATTAAATTGTATTCCAACTTTACACTTCTAGAAAAGATGGAGAGCTGTAGCTTAAAGGAAGATTCATTAGGTGTGCTACTCAGTGGTGTCAGCATCAATCCTCTTCAGTAATTGATCAATAAGGGGTATCTGCCAGAGATATAGAGCAGTAGAGTATGTGTGAGACCCAGACTACTATACCAAAAGAGGAAAACTAGCATGAGGATGAATATGTGTAATTTATAATAAGCCGAGACCTATAGAGGAGTGGGAGACAGTAAGCAGTAGGACTCAAGCCAGTGAGGTGGCTCGATAACAGCGCTTGCTACTAAAAGGCTTGGTGATTCGGTTCAGGTCTTAATTTCAGTAGGCAAAAGCATGAGCCAGGAGGATCTAAGCTTTAGACCAGCCTATACCATATAACGCAGCGCTGTCTCAAGGAAAGATAAATATTGCTACCCATGGATGGTCTAGATTCCAAAGAATACACATTTTATGGCTTCATGAAATGAAAGACCAGACCGGGCTCATCTATGAACTAAAAAGGGCCATGAGGGAATTTTCATTAGTCTCTTTTAGAGTTATCGATACTGGGTCAGATATAGCTCTCAAAAGTTATCAAAGCATTAAGTCAGTGAGATGGTATAGCAGGGGAAGGGGCTTGCTGCCAAGCTTAATGACCGGAGTTTGATCCACTAGAATAGTGGTTCTCACCTCCCTTATGCTGCCGCCCTTCATTACAGTTCCTCCTGTTTTTGTTGCTGCTTCATAATTGTGATTTTGCTGCTGTTACGAGTCATAGTGTAAAACATCTGTGTTTCCCAGTGGTCTTTGGGGGGGGAGGGGTCGAAACTTACAGGTTGAGAGCCACTGCATGAGCAGCTTCCATTTAAGGCCTCAAGAGGAAGAATGTGAGATGGCCACCAAGGGGGATGTGTGATGGGGACAAATAAGAGTTGTCAGATTGGAGAGATGGCTCTGCTCTTCCAGAGGTCCTGAGTTCAAATCCCAGTAACCACATGGTGGCTCACAACCATCTGTAATAATATCTGATGCCCTCTTCTGGTGTGTCTGAAGACAGCTACAGTGTATATAATAAATCTTTTTAAATGACAGTTTTGAAATCACAAGGGAGACTGCTTCTTAACTTTGTCCCAGAGAGCTGCAGGAAGGGTTGGCCTGATTCAGCCTTTAAGATCTAGCCAAAAGGAGTGAATTAATGTCTTAACGTATAGTTCACCCTGAGGAACCATGAATTTATAAGACTTACTTATTGAGCATGTGTAAGGGGTTAAGAGCCAAGGGTGTGTATCTCTAAAAGCAGGTGCACTGAGAAGATCTGCACTCAGGGATCATAGCTGCACAAATGAAGGCCTTTCCACTAGCTTTCCCGGAGTATGGTACTTCCCATGATGGCTGGCTGACTGGGTCTTCCCCAGAGCAGCCCTTAAGGGACCAACCGGGGCTAGAAGAGTCCTCAGGATGATTGTAGTAAGTGGTAAGTTAGACATGTAGAACTAAGCATCAGGTCTGGGCTGGAGAGAGCTCACTGGCTGTTCTAGATGATCGAGGTTCAGTTCTCAGAACCAAGATAGAAGCTTATGGACATCTATAATTCCAGTGCCAGGGGATTCGATGCCTTTGTCCACATAGGCACTACATGCACGTATGTACATACAAGACATATATGGACGCCAGACACAAATCTCATTAAAAGATTGAAAAGTATTACACTCTAAATTCAACTTTACCTGTTTATCCAACATAAACATAGTAAGTACTATCATCAGAAGCCCTAAGATTCGAGGAGAGGCAATGATTCTGGTTACTCCTGTCACCATACACCCTACACACACCCTGCACACAAATGCAGAATCATACTATGCTTTCTTCTTGACGTCACTGGGGTGGTACACATCCATAATTCCAAAACTTCAGAGGCTGAGGCAGGACAATGAATCTTAGGACAAGTGAACTAGTTCTAAACAAGTGTTCCGAGAGACTTAAAAAAAATATATTCAACCAATTCTCATACCTCAAATAAAAACTTGGACTGATTTCAGTATTCCAAAGTCAACAGATTGTTTTTCTCTTGGACATTTTTACTTGTCTCGAGGAGACTCTGGTTAGATGGAGAGCTCAGAACAATACAGAAAGGCCAAGGCCTGCAACCAGTCTTACAGTCTCTTAAGTTAAAGGGGGTGCCTCAGCCTCTAAACAGTTACAGGCGGTTAACTTGTCCACAGCACCTTGGTCTAATAGTTTATGTGCTTAGATTCTGTAACCAAGAATGGGAAAAACACTGTCATTTGACCCTTTCTTCTAATAAATGTAGCCACTTTAGGGTAGCTGCTTGTTTCATTTTTCTTTTGTTTTGAGACAGGGTCTCTCTGAAACCCTGGGTATCCTGGAATTCTATGTAGAGCAGGCTGCCCTCACAGAGATCTACCTCCCAAACCCCGAGACTAAAGGCCTGTACCATCACTCCTGGCTACATGTAGCTTTTTAAATTACTGTCTGTGTAATGAAAAGTTGAGGTAGGGGGCAAAAGATTGTTCAGCCTGTAAAAGCAACTTGATGCCAACTCTGACAGCCAGAGTTCACAGCCCAGAACTGGTACTCACATAGAAGGTAAATAACCTTGAGGGGGTGATTCATATGTAAAGTATTTGCTGTGAAAATGACTTGACCTGAACAGGAATTCCCCACTGTTGTGGTTTGCCCTGGAGTTATCTGTATTTTGATGCTAATTCCCAAGCACCGCTGCCTAGTCTTGTACTGAGGACTCTGGTGACTTCATCAGAATCTTCTCCCCATTTAATTTGTAAAATAAAGGTGAGTGAGGGAGATTGAGCAGGGGAAGGGAAGTTGGAGGAGAGGAGGAAGATGGAGCTGAAGCACATGACATGGAGAAACCAGAAGTTATGAGGGATTTCACAGCCGGGGAATAGGATAGTGTAGAGGTAGATCTGCCCAATCTAGGTGCGAGCTTGTACTCGTATTGAGTTTCTCTTTGCACGGGCATATTCGGGTTGGAGAGGCTACTGCAACACCCTACCTCACCCCGTGCCAGAAACTGGAGATTATTGGTTAACCTAATTGGTAAGCCTAGGTTCAGGGAGAGACCCTCCCTCAAGATGAGGTAAGAGTGATTGAGGAAGACACTCAGCATCATGCACTGGATAGATTCACAAAAATAGAATTTTCTTTTTTTTTTACTATAAATGTATAGGTGGGTAAGTTAGCTCATGTATAAGAAGACATCCAACATGTCTCCCCCAGCCTGTCTCCCCCAAATGTTCCTTACTTGGGAGAAACTCAACTAAGCATACTTGTAGTTTGAACATGGGTGGACATGATCATGTGTACCTCTCCTCTCCCTGGCACGGTGGGAACGAACCCAGGGTTTTGAGCATGCTAGGGTTCTACCGGGGTCCCTAAAGCCTGCCTGTCATACCATTGCTTTTGATGTTACAGAAGGCTTAAAGGGCAAATCCCTGCTTCTGGCTAAGGAAATCATCGAACATCAATCACAGCTACTGGGTCCTCTCACCCAGGTCGGATGTAAGTGCTTGACCTGCAGTTTTGAGGATGGTAGATGTTTTAAAAATGACATGTTTGCCCTCTCCCCATCCCTCTGAAAGATATTAAGTGGAAATGATAATAGTTTTTTTCTTTTAAACTTCAACATCATTTATGTGAGTGAAATTTTTTCAGTGGCAGTGGTGTAGTGAATGACACAGACAAGTGTCTTCCTTCTGACATTCCAGCAGGCTGGATGTTTTTAGCTTATTTTTAATTATGTGTACATGTGTGCATGAGTATGGGTGCCTTAGAGTATAGAGGATGGTGTGGATCTGGAGCTGGAATGACAGGCAGCTATGAGCCATCAGATGTGGGTGCCTTATACCTTCTGGAAGTGCGCTTAATGGCAAACTGTCTCTCTTGCCCCACAAGGAGAGTTTCTTTACTTTGTTTTGTTTTGTTTATAAAACTTCTACAACTGTGGCAACTGTGGACATACTCACAAAAGCTCAAGCACTAAGGATGAAGAGCAATCGATACTCATACCAGCTGACACACTATTAGGAAAATAAAACAGAACACCAGACAGAGCTTTTCAAAATATAATTTAAAACTATTTTGTACCAGTACAATATATTAATTTTACAAATGTAAAGTTTTTGTCGGCCATTAAAGCATTTGCAAAAACCACATTCTACTTCTGCTTTATTGCACAATATCTATAAGAAAATATTAATTTTAAATTAGAAAACATAAAAATGCTTTCAATATAGAAGAGACCATCTGATTTTAAAGACAATACTCTTTAAGAATGTCTAACAAACTTTCACAGGATACCAAGCTGGACAGACGCTTCCGCAAGATTGGTACAAAGCTGTTTTAAACCAGTCTGAGATCCTTAATGCGACCTGTATTATCATTCTTCATTAAGAGTCTAGACACCACTCAAAGTGTTCCTTACACTTCCAAATGTTGAGGCAGCTTCAGTGTGATCTTCGGTGAACACGCTGAACATGTGACCTGCCATCCGTGTCAGAAGCAGCACTCGATAGCAATGCCAGGATATTTCCCTTCAAGCACACTCCCTCTGCGAGCTGTTTTTAATGACTGTTAGTGACCCAATATAATTTATGCTGATAGAAAACATACATTAAATACATTTTTAAAACCTCAGCCTTTACAAAAAAAAAATCAGTTTATAAATTTGCATCATAAAAATTAGTGTCGAAACCACTAAGGTGGCCTTCGTTTAATATGGTTGTATATTAGTTGGTTTTCCCAGAGTCGGGGTGGCAAGGGTCCCACTTCTCTATGTAGTGTAATTAGGACACAAATCCAGGCACTAAGCTGGAGTCCCAAGACAAATTGGTTAATGAGTTTGTACAGAGAACGTTAGTGGGATAGAAGCCTGGACCAATGAAACAATGCAGGTGTTAAAATACTGGCCTAAACTTCGGTGAGAATTCAGTTCACCTCAGACAAACATAAATCCGGAAGTACAAATGGGAAATGTTCACATAGACACTGTTGATGGGGTTAAATGTACCAGAAAATACAAAGAATCCTTACATATTGGAGCAAGGCTCCCCTGGGTTCATGTGTAGGCCACATGTCTTAACATTGACTCAACCTTGAATGTTTTCAAATTGACACCTTTGTGGCCTGGCGACAGATCTTTTAGAAGTTGGGCCCTGCACAAGCAAAGTCAAATATGAGATGGACACATATCTGCCAAGAATTATTAAATAGTGGTTGTGCATTCTCAAGTCTGTAATAGGTAGACAGAATGATCAAAGCCCCGGGAGCTTATAAAAGTCCCTTCCTTAGGAGTCAAAGCAGCTGCTATTATGGAAGCTGCATTTTTCAGAACTGCTCAAAGCACCTCATCTAGACGAGTGTTTTAAAAATATATACTTATAAAAAGTCTACAGTGAGACTTCAAACACCACACAGTTCATTCACCGCACAGGTGTATCATGGACCCTTAAAGTCCTTCAAAATAAAATAAACTCTCATGTTCCATTAGAAAAAAATGGAGACATTCATGGTCAAAATTTTCTCTAGATTCCCCCAAATCTTGGTACTGTGTGCAATTTCCTCACATACAGGTTTTGAGGAAGCCCCTGATCATCTACCATGCAATAGTCAGCTACTGGACATGCCAGAGAAAAATTACATGATAGTAGTAAATAGATTAAAATCTATTCCACAAAATTAAAAAAAAAAATCTATGATTTCCATTTAAATATGTCTCTGAAAAGCTAAAAGGAGGTTTTGTTTGTTTTTCAAAAGTGCTAATTATTACAAGTCTCTTGTAATACACATGATGTACAATTTAAAAAAAAAAAACAAAAGCAAACAAAAACCTAAATAACCTGCTTTAGGCACACTGCTGTTGTGTATCTAAGGGAAAAAGAAATCACTTGTCAATCAACCCTGCTTCCTTAATTTTACTGAAGAAGAACTTCTCCAGGACGCTGGCGCACTTGTAGTACTCGCTCTCGGGGGGGTTGTACTCCTTGCAGTTGGTGAACACTCGCTGTAAGTCTGCCATGAATAACTTCTTAGACACATAGTACCTGTTCCTGAGGCGTTCACTCATGGTTTTCAGATCTGCACAGGAAAGAGCAGCATTAGCCACTGTTGACTCCGCCCTCTCAGCAACTGACAAAGGGGACTTGGGAAGAGATCTACACTCTTGATTTGCTTACATTTTTATCGCTCGGAGGCCATATTAAGGAGAAATTCTTAGGACTAAGCAAAACCAATTCGTAAGTATTCTTCTGAAAAGGATGTCTTTATAACACTGCATAGACGCTAGCATTAAGAGGAGCATCAGTAGTTGTCCACTCCCATCTCTTGCTGTACACCAGGAGTCTAAGAGTGGAATACTCATGGATGCTGAGTGGGGCAGGCAGAACACTAGCACAGAATCATTGATCACTAAAAATATCAAGCTGAGCTCAGCTTACAGTTGTTCTTGTGTGATACAAAGAAAGAAATGAATAACATTTGCAAATACATCAGTGACCTGCACACATATAATACTAAAAGTAAAACAATTGACCTTTGGTTGAAGGTCCATCAATGAAGTCAAAATGACCAACTTTACCAAATAAAGTTCTTATTTATTATTACTTCATTGTATAGGTATTTTGTTTCTGTGTATGTCTATATGCCTGGTGCTCTCTGAGGTCAGAAGAGGACATAGAATCCCCTAGAACTAGAATTAAAGAAGGTTGTAATCAACTACATGGATGCTGGGAATCAAACCTAGATCCTCCCGAAGAGCAGCCAGTACTCTTAAGTGCTGAACTATTGCTCTAGCCAAAAATAATCTATTTCCCCTCACTAAAATTAATAGGGCATTTTGTACCTGTAGGGGACCTGACTTTGATTTCCAATACCTCTGTGGGACAAGGAAGGAGGAAGGAATCTGGGCCTCTGGGTAAGGTGACTGACCAATCTTACCTAAGACTGCTACAAATAGAGTGTCCATAATGTTCTAGAAAACTAAGCTTGTAGGAGGTAAATCAAAGTAAAATACAAAAAGAAGGAAACATGAGGGAAGCCAGCATCCAGGAAGCTGAAGCAAAAGGACTGAGTGTGCGGCTTACCCAGTGATATTCCACCTCAAAATAACAAGTGAAAACGGGATGAAACATGCACAGAGGTGATCTGATACAGGGTGGAGAGCTGGAGAGGTGGCTGGGGATGAGAGCACCAGCTTGCCAAGGACAAAGGTTTAGTCCCAGCACCCACAAATGGCTCACAACCATAACTCCAGTTCTGGGAGATCCAATGACCCTTTTATAACCTCTGCAGGTGCATGGTGCATATATACGCATGTTGACAAACACTTTACACACAAATTTAAAAAAAAAAAAATAGAACTGCATGTAGTGGCAGACTGTTAATCCCAGTACTCAGGAGGCAGAGGCAGATAGATGTTTGAATTCAAGGCAAGCTTGGTCCACAAAGAGAGTTCTAGGATAGCCAGGACTATCCAGAGAAAGCCTATCTTGAAACACACACACACACACACACACACACACACACACACACACACACCTTTTTTTAAAAAAAAAGCCAAGATGTTGATTCAAAGCTTTTCAAACTTTTTCTTGGAATGGGACTGATTGTAAATTCAAAGGGTTGCTAGCAGACACAAAGCTAGACGCAGCAGGCTTCTACCTTCCCAAGTAAGTATAACTGGTCCCTCCCTCTTCTCCACACTTGCTTAAAAAGAGATAGTCTTTCTTCTTGCAGACATCTTAGACTCTGAATTGACGAGAAAAAAAAAGGGGGTGTGTGTGAAATAAATATGGATGGCTGATGAGATGGGCGCCAATCCTGGTGCAAACCACATGACGGAAGAAGAGAACTGACCACTGCAAGGTGTCCTCTGACCTCCACACATGTGCCATGGTGCTCATGTACACACACACACACACACACACACACACACACACACACACACACACACACACACACAATGTTAAATACAAAGAAACATGGAACCATAGTAAATTATTCTCCTTCCCTTTCCTCTACCTCCCAACCTGGGAACTCTATGTAAGCAGAGAAACACGTTAGGAAAAGTCGTACGTTAGTACCAAAGTACCCTGTATCTGTCCCTGAGACAAGTTAGACTCCATCCATATGGGAGGAGAAGTTTTAGGATATGAAGGAAAGAGAAGGGGTACTTTCAAAAAAAAATACAAAGGCAACAGGGACAGTGTTGACATGGTGTGACAGTCCTGTCTCATACCAGGAAAGGATTAGACATTTCACATCCCAAGGAAATAATGTTACTCCACTCTTACAAAGCGTAGGTGAATGTTTTAGTTAATTTTGTCTAGGCACATCTCCCAGGCTTCATCGGTCTTACCCAGTGGAGTGAGTTTTCTCCTCAGCTGTGCACACAAGTATACCTGACTAGAGACGCTCATAGCCCTCTCAAGCGGAAACAAGCAAGACCTGTCCCTAGACAGTGATTACACTGACTGGGAAGATCCGATAGCTCTGCCAGTGCGCTGGGGGATGGATGCTGAGAAAGGAATTACTCTCACTAAGCTCAACAGCGCTCAGAGAGAACAAGAAGGAGGTTGAGAGGGTGTGGAGAGGTGACTCAGAAGTTAAGAGTTCTTATCGTTCTTGCACGCCAACCAGAGTTCAAATCCCAGCACCTACAGCAATAGGTTCCAAACTGTAAGAAATGCAGTCTCCAGGGGATCTGCCTGGGTACCAATGTGTGTGTGTGTGTGTGTGTGTGTGTGTACATGACATGGACTGCCATGAAGAGAGACACTGGAGGCAGTGAGTCCCCAGTTCTTCCTCCCTCACTCTGACACTGGGAACAGGTCACAAGAAAAAAGAGGGCAGACATATCCTCTGGCTTTTGCTTCAGCTCTCTGTCACAGCATGCTGACAAGCTGATTTAAGTGAGGATTCTGAGTCGATTGTTCCTGTATCCCAGCACAGGTAAAGCCCACGTTCTGTAATTCTATATGCCAGAAGCATATTTTGTAGTTTTTTGGATTTGGAAAGAGATTAAATTAGAAATATACAGAAGCCGGTAAAATGCAGCACAAAGCTAATGACTCCAGTTTGAATCCACAAAGCTGTTATCTCCCCTTTGCGTGTGTGCTACGATACTTGACTTCGAACGCACACACCACACACAGACACAACAATACAGTTTTAGAAAAATATTTTAAAGGAAATATACATATGGCATCCACAATCTGGAAAAATCATTTACTATAGTTTTTCCCACCATAAGGGAGCTTAATCTACCCTTATACTGTTAGCTTCAAAACTTCTTTAAAATAAAAATTGTGGCTAAGCATATTGACACACACCCTTAATCCCAGCATTGGGAAATTGAATCAGGTGGAATGCTGTAAGTTTGAGGCCAGCCTGGTCTACATAATGAGCTCCAGGTCAGCCAGGGTTAATAGAGGGGTCCTGACTTGAAAGGGGAATAAGGAGATGGGGGAGGGGGAGAAAGAGACAAAAATCCTTTATGTATACAGTGTGGTGGTTTGAATGGCTTTCACAGGCTTGTATATTTAAATGCTTAGTCACTGGGAATGGTGCTATTTTAAAGGATTAGAAGGATTAGGAGGAGTAGCCTTGTTGGAAGAAGTGTGTCAATTGGCAGGAGGCTTTAGGGTTCCAAAAACCCATAAGAGGCCCAGTCTCTCCCTCTGCCTATGAATCAAGATACAGCTGTAAACTACTGCTCTAATGCCTGCCTGCATGTCACCATGCTTCCACATGATGGTGATCTAACATCTAACTGTTGTCTTTTCCTAGAAATAGAACAGTGACTAAGACATGGGCATTCTGCCTGCATGTATGTCTACATACAATCCCCTGGGACTGGAGTTACAAACAGTTGTGAGGCACCACATGGGTTCTGGAGATCAAACCCAGTCTTTTACAAGAGCAGCCAGTGTTATTGACTACTGAGCCATCTCTCCAACCCTCTATCTTGAACAATCCTTAAAAATAAGAACACCTTTTGGCAGACTCAAGCCATGTAAGAAAGGTAAAAACATGCTTTCTTTTCGTCAGAAACCCAGCAGGCAGCTATAGTCCAATTGTCAGTTTGTAATCCAGAACTGCCTACAAGCAGATCCCTACCTGCACTCCACAGCTGAAAATGCACAGATGTCCCTGACCACCACCCACTTCCCTCTCACATATCCCGCTCAACACACACTCAACGTCACAGAAGACAAGTCCTCCTTAGGCAACATTGGTCTCCCACACTACCATCCAGTTCTATATCTATACTGAAAAAACTGCAGTAGCCTTACCCATGGGGAACCTTATAACTTCATAATATCCCGGAGCTTCTGTTCGCTTCACTGGTTCCATGAAGGGCCAAGCGCTTTGATGGCTCTTGAGTAAAAGAAAGGGGGAAGAAAAGCTTTCTCATTATTAGGAATGTCAAATGGGAAATCCCTTCAAAATAAGATCATGAGGTAGGACAGGCACACCCACCTTCACCTGCTGCAGGATGTTCTTGAGGGTGCTGTAAAGCTGCTCAGGGTCCTTGGGCTCTTTACTTGAAAGAACAGAGAGCAAGGAGAGAGGATTAGTGTTCTGCTCCCACCCCCTTCACCGCTCAGCTCAGCCTCACAGGTCCCAGCCTAGGAACTGAAGCCCACCAACTGCTGTGCACCAAGGCCATCACTTGGCCCTTTTCCTCTAACACGCTGGAAGGGGAAAGCACTTCCATTAACATCCTCTAGCCCAGTCTGCTTACCTTTTCTCTTTTCCACTTGGTTTCCAGCCTGTCTCTCCTATATGTCAACAAAATTAAACACTAAATGAGAACTGCTTTGGGTCAAGAGAATAACACACTACTTATCAAAAGCATCATACATGACAGCCACATCTCAATAAATGTCTGTTGGGGAGACACACTGCAATCAGTGGCATATACTTTCTTTCTCACACAGCTTACAACATAAAAGGTTTTCCCAGCCTGGCGGCTGTATTAACGCCTTCTGTTCTCTTGATTCAGTCGTTTCTTCTGTAGTGCTCAGTATTGAAGCCAATACACACACCACCACTGAGGCAAGGACTGTATCCCTGAGCTTCTGTCTCAGCTAGTTAGTGTCTATTAAGGCAAGAGCTCCAGCTCTTCAAGAGAAAGAAGAAAGGGAAAGAAGAAAACAGTACTACTCTTTTAAACTGAAGCCCTGTGTCTTCAGTTGCCCTGCACAAAAGCACGGCTATTATTTTAACTCAGGACAATATTCTGCTCGCTGTTTTCTTTGGCCAAGCCCCTGCTTGCAATGCACATCTGGTTTTCAGAGACCTGGTATCTAGGGCGTCTAGATTTGACTTCTTCCCTTATCCTTAAAATGTCGCTTTATCCCTCCCTCGGTTTACCTACCTACACAGTAGAACTATAGAAACTAGGTGTGGTTAGCCCTTGTGACATTAGCTGATATTAATAACAATTTAAAAAAAAAAAAAGAAGTCCAAATATTTGACAAAAGAGGAAAAAGTAATAAATCAGGAACAAATAAAATAAAAACAGAAAAATACCTGGCACCACTAGGCATTGAACAATGGAGCAATTACTCAGTCATTAACAGTGACTACACAGGGACGTGAGACCTGAGGGTCAGCATCGAGAGCTCTGAGGTAGGGCAGATGCAATGAAACAGGCATCCTCTCTTTTCTAGAAAATTTTAGTTGTCTGTGTGTGTCCGCTGGAGGCAGGGAAGTGCTGAGTCATTGTAAGAACTTAGATTCAAAGCAAATAAGATTGCCAAACAATAATTGATAGCTTCTAATCTGCAAACCCTAGTCATTCTGTATGGTTCAACCCAATACAGTTCAATTTTCGGGAATACAAAAGAATTCTTAAAATAAAAACGTGAAACAACTGATGTGACCCCCATCACTCTTGGAGAGGGCGGAAGAAGAGAAGTCAGGCAATGTGCTCATGCAGGTCACAGTGCCACCAAGGCAGGCTGTCCACAGCAGGTCATTTGGAGAGCAGAACGGTTTACTTCCTGTTCTGACCTTCTGCGTGATAATTTTACAACCATTTGAAGAGCAGTTCCTCTATTTGTAAATATAAAAATCCACGCTACTTAATACATATTCCTGTTGCTAAGCGTGGTGTGCAAGTGCCAGACTGAATAAAGTATGGATATTAATAACTTTTTTTAAAGGTACACTGTCTGGGTTGACTTAGGAAGAAAAGGACATCAGAAACTCTTTTTATGATTGCCTTCCCCAGCCCCGCCCCAGCCCCAGCCCCTGCCCCTTCCCTTGCCCCTGCACCTTCCCCTGCCCCTGCCCCTGCCCCTGCCCCTGCCCCTGCTCCTGCCCCTGCCCCTGCCCCTACCCCAGCCCCAGATAATGTCTCTCTCTTGGCTCAGCCTCCACACTACATCCTCCTGCCTGAGTCTCCCGGTGCTCGGATCACAGGGGAACTCCTCCACAACCAGCTTGCTGCCCACTTCAAAGACCAGAGACACCACACATGGAAAAGGAGACAGGCAAAAGCTTTTCAAAAGACTGCACTCTGAAATCACTTCAAACATATCTCACAGGAGCAACAGGAAAGTTTGCTTTTTCTTTAAAAAAAAAAAAAAAAATAGTGTCTTATACATACTGATTCCAGGAATGCTTTCTATAGGAATCTGCCTAACTCCATCTTTGAAACATGAAAGTCCAGGGTAGACTTTTCGTATCTGAGCTTGTTTCCTTTCAATAAGCTTTTTAATGATCTGAAAAACATGGGGGAAAGTGTGGTTAGTCAAAGAAGCCACAGCACAGACCAGGACAAGTCAGATAAACCAAAGACGATGTGCCTGGTGCTGTACATATTTTAATAGGACGAAAAGGGAAGGAAGGCAGAGTACACACTACGGGTAAGCAACAGAAGGGCTGTGAGGCCAGTGACGTGGCACAATGGGTAAAGAGGACTACCACCAAGTCCAAAGGCCTGAGAGTTCAATCCCTGGGACCCCACATAGTGAAAGGAGAGCACCATCCCCAGGAAGTTGTTATCTGGCCTTCACACATACATAGGTATGTGAGTGCCTTCACATAGGTGGTACATGCGTGTATGTGCGTGTGCGTGTGCGTGCGCATGCGTGTACACCTACACATCCCACATAAATAAATACAATACACAAAGTTTAAATATATCTTTTAAAAGAAGTATTTTTTAATACCATGCCCATCTAGTAACATTCACCCAGCCCCTTGCCACTAAGGAAAAAACCATCAGAGAGAAGGAAGGAATGGGGCCGGTTAGAGAGGTTAGCAGGGGCCCCTCTAGGCCCAGCCTCTTGTCTCACATATGGACTGAGATATAAGAATCACACTCCACAACAACCTATTCACAGGCATGCACACAAGCAGCCATACGCCTCCCTGCCTATCACCTTTTCTCCCACTCTTTCTACATGGTCCTGTCCACTCTGTGTCCTTCTTCTTCTGTGCTGGACATGGACCTGATCTTTGTTCATCATCACCCCAGTGCACACAGGTAGTCTATGAAGCTATCGCACCTGTAGAGATGTCTCTCTCCACCTTCAGCTGATTTGGATCAAGCATGCATTCCTGGACTAAAAGAATTCTCAGTGTGCATCGCTCATTCCGTACTCAATGGGCTCTCCACAAGTGGAGTCTCACATTTTAGACAATTTTGGATTTTCTCATTAAAAATGCTCTATCAGTAAGTCAATAGAAATATTGAAGAAGCAAAAAAAAACAGATCCTAAAATACTTGGGTCAGGAGCATTTTGGATAAGAGATGCTTAGCCTGTCCCTACAAGAAAATACTTCCTTTATCGTGGCATGGTTGCAGCTCTCTTTTAACAATCTAGTTCACAACACTGAGAATAAGGCTGAGGGTACAACCCCAAAGGCTCAGAGAACATCAAAGATGAGAGGGCATGGGGAATGCAAGGGCCAGAAGGCAGGGAGGAATGTTGTGAAGGGAAGGCTGCTCAGGACACAGACCACTGATACAAAACGTATGCACGTGAACACACAGCAGCAGTGACTCATTACCTGCAGAGAGTTAAAACTTGCCTCACTGAGAGGGTAAGAATTCCAGATGCCACCCCCTTAGACAAGAAGCTAATGGGACTGATGGCTTCAGAGGGAGAGTCACTTTTCTTTGTAAGTGTGGCCATTGATAGGTTGTCAGCGCCTCAGTGGATGACCCCATGCATGGGCACCTCAGTGGATGACCCCATGCATGGGTGTGCATGGGTGTGCATGGGCGGCACTAACTAAAATTAGTGATTCAGGGGTTATTTTTTAAGATATAAAGTTGGGAGTCATATGGATGATATATTGATGCTGGGGGGAGGAGCAGAAGGTTGATATGAGCAAGATACGTTGTATATGTGTGGGGGGAAAAAGCTAGGTTAATACTCCAAACACTCGTCCATTCAATGGTGTGTGTGCGAAAAGATCAGAGCCAAAAAGGGTAAAAGAGAAAGGGGGGAGCCAAGAGGAACAGAAAAGAGGAGAAGAGAAAGACTTGCCTTTTTAAAAAAATGAAAAAAATCTAGCCATATGAAATAGCTCCGCGCTTCCAGCTTTCCTCTACATAGTAGGAGTGAACAGACCATTCTAATGGGGACCTGCAGACCTCCTCGGGACTCTAATTCTACTAGGGGGTGGACCGTTGGTGAAGGGAAGACTACAGAGTGAGCAGCTGTCAGCACAGTGCCAGCGCCAACTGATTAGCAGTCATCGATGCACCAAAGAGCTGTCACGTCTAGACCTGCTCATTAGACTCTAAAGGACAGTGAGGGAAGGTGACTCTTCAAAGAGGCAGGCCAGAGACATCTGCTGCATTAGGAATCCCCCACAGCCCAGTCTGGAACTCCGTATCGGGCAGACATCTTTGACCATGCAACAAAAGTATTTTGATTTTCTAACTTAGAACAAAATACCTTTTGTTCTTCTACAACAGCACCTGCCTGACCCACTTTAAATAAAACACTCAGTGAGTGACCACTGTCAGTAGGCATTATGTAAGCTGTTATTTGGGTCATATCTAGTACGCAAAAGAACTGGGATTAAGGATCTTAGTAGAAAGCAGACGGGTTTTAAGGCAAATGTTCCTCTTCAGTAACTCGTCAGGGAAGAACACAGCAGATCAAGTAACAGGAATACTGGATGAAATGGATGTCACCCGCATCCCAGCTCCCGGTTCATGGTCCTGGCTATTCCAGAGTTCATTCACTTCATGAACAACCCTGTAGACTCTCTAGTATGCCATTCTGCCTTCTAAGTGTGCCTATCTGGAGCCTTCTCCCGCATTCCCTCTTTTTGTTTACAAACTGAAAGGATGGCATATCGATACAGATAATAAACCAGTTGTTACCTGGCAGGATAAGGCGACAGAGCCTGCAGTGTAAGAGAGAGGAACAGATACTAGAAGAAATGTCTCTGTGGTATAAATAATCAAATCCAAGTGGGTGGGTGAGGCTAATGCTGTAGAAGTTCAAAAACACAGAACCTGAAAGAACGCCATTTGCCTGAGAGACAGGGAACAGGGTATTGTGAGGCAGAGGCTAAAGCATGAGCAATGGCCCTGGAGGGTCCTCTTGGCAATGAGAGCGAAGAGATAAGACTGCAATAGGCCCTAATGAAGTTAAGTCAACTGTATACACGCTATATTTTACACAATTAACAAGCACACACACACATATGCAGGGTCGGGGAGAAGGGTTAGCGGCCAGGTAAAATGCAGCCTTCCCCAAGGCTGGCCTGGGCACAACAGGAATCGGCAGCTCACCTCCTTCTGCTTCTTAATGATGACCGAGAACTCTGTGTATGGGATCTGAGGGTTCAGTTCACACCCCATCAAAGTGGCTCCTTCATAATCCTTGATGTAGCCAACATATTTGGTTTTAGGTATTTTGATTTCTTTGGAGAAACCCTACAAGGCAAATCCATTCATTCATTAGGATGCTGTGCATAGTGCCATTCAACTGACTGCTAAGTGTTGGCTCCAGGCCAAGCCTGGTGCCAGGGATTAAAGGGAACCCTCTTCCCAGCACCGTTGCCCTGCTCTGAACAGCAGCCACACTGAGAGGCCCCTGATGAACAAAACCATCAAAAATTCAAACAGTGCCAACAGGAAGCAAATTTAAATGTAAAAGTGTCTGGGAGTGTGTACACCACCAATCCCAGCAGGAGGGATGTAACTCAAGAGCAGAATAAGACCAAGCTCCTAAGACGGTGCAGACTTTGTCAGAAAGGAACGTTTCAGAAGGAAATCAAATCAATTTCCCTTTTTTAATTTTTAAAAGAGCTTCAAATTCAGTGAGTGACCCTGTCTCTAAACAGTAAGGCAGAAAGATGTCTGGCTTTGGCCATCAAAAGTGCACAAACATGTGCATGCACCTGGACACACACGTGTACATGCACACATGCACACACACAGTCTGAGAGCACACGCTCCACTGGGGACCGACCTGCTTCTTGAAGTAGCCGATGGCATACTCATCTGCGTACGTGAGGAAGTTGAGGATCTCGTGCTTTATGTGATATTCTTTGAGATGGTTCATCAAGTGGGTTCCATAGCCCTGGTGGAGGTAAAGATACTCAAGAAAAGAAATTCCTAAAGACATGGCAGAAAATGGTAGTTTGTAGTTTTAAATATTTTACCAACCAGAGTCTTTCTTGAAAGGTCTATTTCTTGCATGTCTGAATTTTGAAAAAGAATCACAAACTAAGCCATTCAAAATCTGTGGTTCAAGACAAGACCATCACTGGCAAACACTAGCTCCTGGTTCTTTGAAAATAACACAGTCAGGCTCCAAACTCAGTCCTACAATGTTTCCTGCTGATGCCAGATGTTTGCAGAGTGAGTGCTGATGGTGAGTTTAATCTTGAAAGTATTTGAAAAGCTGAGATGAAAGGAGGGCGGCAGATGAATGGTGCTGATCTCATTAGCATATCTGCGGTATGTAAATGAGCCATGCAGGTCTTCACTGGGTACTGTGTGTACTGAGCTAGGCATTTACCTGTTCCAGGCACCAACAACCCTTCTAGCAACTGCATCACAGACACAGGACTTCCAGCTTGGTTTATCAGACCAAGAAAAACCTGAGAAACCCAGAATCCGAGTCAGCAAAAAAACAGTGGAAACAAAAAAACTGTGAACAACATTGAATAAATGACTGGGTTAATATATGAAAACAGGCCCAGTGTTGTGGTGTGTACCTGTGAAGGTGGTTCTCAAAATGCTGAGCTGGGAGGACCTAGATTTGATAAATAAGGCTAAATAAAAAAAAAAAACCTGTCTCAAATTTTTAAAAATGAGAGTTGGGGCATGAGGTTGTACAAATGTATGAAAGTCTCAAAGAATTAATAAAGTATTTTTTAAATTAAAATATTAATTTTAAAAGTGAAAACTGAGAGCTGGGTGGTGGTGCATCCAGAGGTCAGTGACCACCCACAAAAGACAGAAAAAACCTCACAGAATCGCAGCACAGAACACAGGATCTGACCCTCACTCCTGTTTACTTCCACTTCCCAAGCCTCAAACCCAGCAGTATCGAGAGTGGGGAACCCCTTAGCAGTCGCAGCACTTCTCCAAGACCTTCTCCAGCATGCCTGGCTACTATCAGGCGGGGTGCTCTGTCCCATAAAAGTCAGCAGCAACAACTCCCTTTCCTGGATGGTGTTCTTCCCGTCATGTCACCCAAGGACATTTCCCCTATACACA
The DNA here is from genome assembly GCF_011064425.1 of Rattus rattus. NCBI lineage: Eukaryota > Metazoa > Chordata > Mammalia > Rodentia > Muridae > Rattus > Rattus rattus. Next base: position 90,685,108 of record NC_046157.1, on the reverse strand, counting down.
CCACAATACCAAGGCACTGTGAGTTTGGATATACTGTGAATAGAAAAACAAGTGGAATATGTCTCATGGAAGAATTCATAGTGACACGGGGAAGAGAGGAAACACAGTTATACAACGGACCTGCACTATTCTGCACGGTAGCTATCTAGTGTCAGCTGGACGGTGCTAGAAGCACGAAATGTCCATCAGCAAAAAATGTGGACAGACACCTTAAATACAAAGTATAAACATTTAACTTTACTTGTTTTTACTTTACTTTGCAATATGACTCCTAGAATTCTTTATTTTATTTGTCCACTTATTGAGTGTTTTGAAACAGGCTAGCCTGGAACTTATAGAGATCCACCTGCCTCTGCCTCTGTCTCTGCCTCTGCCTCTCTGCCTCTTCCTCTCTGCCTCTGCCTCTGCATCTGCCTCTGCCTCTCTGTCTCTCTGTATCTGCCGCTGCCTCTGCGCTTTGTCTTCCTACCGCTACCTCTGCCTCTGCCTCTGCCTCTGCCTCTGCCTCTCTGCCTCGGCCTCTCTGCCTCTGTCTCTCTGCCTAGGCCTCTCTGCCTCTGCTCTGTCTCTCTGTCTCTCAGTCTCACTGTCTCTGCCTCTCTTCCTCTGCCTCTGCCTCTCTGCCTCTGCCTCCGCCTCTCTCTGCTGGACTCAAAGGTGTGAGCCACCACACTTGATTTAGAAAAGGAATTATATGTGAAACTCCTATTTCTGTTGTACAGCATGGATCCAGAACAGTGTCTTTGTCATGTGTAAAAGGAGAAGAGATAGAAATGACTAAGTTAGGCATTTAAAAAGAGTGTGTCAAGGACTGGGGCTAGATGGCTCAGTGGTTAAGAACACTGGTTGCTCTTCCAGAGGTCCTCTGTTTAATTCCCAGAACATGCATAGGAAGACCAAGAATGAAAAATGGATGGCACACACACACACACACACACCAGGATCCGCATGATCCAACAGAGAAGCCACAATATCCCCAAACCCCCCAAAACACACAAAAGTTCAGCATGCCCCAGAAGCTCAACATGTTTATTGTATGGAGTTGGTCAGGGAGGAGGAGGGTGAACTATTGCATACAACTGAACAAGGAGACAGGTTTAGCTAACCTCAGCAGGAACAGTCTCTGGAGAGCGGTCTTCAGGCTGAAAATATTAAGGCAATGGTTCTCAACCTTCCTAATGGTGTGACCCTTTAATAGAGTTCCTCATGTTGCGATGACCCTCAACTGTAAAATGTTCATTGCTACTTTATGACTATAATTTTGCTACTGTTATGAATCATAATATCAGTAACTGTTTTCTGATGGTCTTAGGAGGCCCCATAAAAGGGTGGTACAACCCCTGTGCCCCAAAAGGATTTGAGAACCACTGTATTAAGGGAAGAAAACACTGGTGGACATTTTCTGCCCATGCTATCAAAATCTGCACAAGGACCAGCTATATTACTGGGCTTTAACCTTTTCCCATGAGTCGAGGGTAGGGTCCTTGACATGGTGGGTTGTAGCAGCAGCACCCACTTGATCAGGACTTCCCACACTCAGGGCTTGCTCCATTCCTCACACGTATATAAGCAATAGAAACTCCTGAGAGACACCTCAGACCACCTGAAGCACCTGGAAAGGGCACTGTCCAGGTAGTCAAGCTGCCTGCAGCCTGTGCAGTGTGCTCCAGATTACCAGCTTTTCGGGGCTCTCACTCACACTGGGGTGAGCCTTGGGTAATACGTTGTCTATGAATCATTTCTGCTCCTGTAAGTAACTCCTCGATACTCCAAAAATAAACAACGAAAAAAGCCAAAAAACTAACAAACAAAACAGAACATTTTCCTCCTTGTTATTCTTACTGAGTCTGCTATGTTTGGCCTCTTTCCTTCTAGTTTTTAGAAAATTACATGGTCTGTGCTGTGACAGGGTGGGGAAATGCCCTTCTGGAAGTCATGACAGAGTTCCCCACCAGGGTTAAGGTGTCCTTAGTTTCCCTCTGGAAGCCTGAAAAATGCCTATGTCCACCTTAATCAACTCTTCCAAATTAAGTGCTTGGCACAGCCATCTTTAAAACAAATGCCCAAATTACGAGCTACTGGTGTGTCTTCCTAGGCAAGGTTTCTCTCTGCATATGCCAAATTAAGCTTTCTTTAAGTAAGGTCCTAAATTCTGTACTTTGGGAGACGTCTGGACATCTCTCATGTAGGGGGAGGAAGACGACAAAGACAGCAAGAGCAGCATTTAAGGGCATCTTGACAGAACCCTTGGGAAAGCACAGGGTAGTCCCTATCTAATTTGAGTCTTTCCTTTCCACAGACAAATTATGAGGTCTGCGTCTGCATCTGCAATTTGATGCTGAGTGTCAAGAGACAAAGCTAAAAAACTTCCTTGTCCCAGGAGGCAGAAGTGGGACTCCATGAGTTCTAAGCCAGCCTGGTTCACACCAAGGTTTCATGGCGACTACAACTACACAGTGAGACTCTGTCTAAAAGAGAGAAAAAAAAAAAAAGCTCAAATAAACAAAACATGAAGAGCTATATTTACAGCTATAATCCCCCAGCAGTCTAGAAATTAATACAAGAATACTAAATTCAAGGCCAGCCTGACCTACATAAAGAGTTTCAGAGAGCAGGAGCTACAAAGTGAGACCTCACAGCCATAAAGAAAGAGAGAAATAGAAGCAGTAGGACCAGGAGTTTGAGGCCACTATATAGCAAATATGAGACCACCATAAATCCCATAAGACTTTTTGTCTTTAAAGGGGAAAGGATGGGGGAGGGGTGTTGAACAGTACAAGAAAGCAAAAGTACCCAAACCTAACCACACTTTAAACAGAAAAAGAATTTCTTCCAGTGACTTATTTTGGGGTTTTGTAAATGGCAGTCCTTCTTCGAATCTGAAAGAGCTAATAGACTCCTTAGCCCTGCACTGCCCAGCACAGAAGCCAACAGCCTCTTGTGCCCACTGAGTTCTTGAGTGTGGCCAGTGCAAACTGGGCGGGGCAGGCTGTGGGTGTAAACTACACCTCGGTTTCAAAGCCTTAGCGCAGAGAATGTAGACGATGTTGACAATTCCTCAGAATGCTGAATTTTAAGTTCAGTGAAATATACTTGAAAAAAAAATGACCTCTCCTGCCTTTACCTGCTTTTTTGAAGTAGATTTTCTAGAAAGTTTAGACTACATACGTTGATGGCTCGTGTGTGCAGTCTCCACATCTTCTGTTGAACAACTTGCCTCAGGCCCTAAAACAACTCTGTGCAGCTGCCACCGACTCCTAAACTATTCACAGCCCCTATGACGGGGTTTCTTCACACGCTTGCATCTGTCCGCAACCTGTGGGTCTTAACCCCCTTCAGGTCAGATATCAAATATTCTGCATATCAGATATTTACATTACAATTTATAACTAGCAAAATTACAGTTGTGAAGTAGTAACCAAAGTAATTTTTCAGTCTGGGGGGTCGGCACAGCATGAGGAACTGTATTAAAGGGTTGCAGCTTTAGGAAAGTTGTGAACCACTGCTCTAGAGTTGAATGCTAAAAAAGCAAAACCTTCTTAGATGAAAGCCACATCCCCAGAGAAAGAGTAGAATCTGACAGAGTCTACAGCAGTGCTCTTTGGACCCAGCACATCTGGGTTATTCCAGGCAAACCAAGTCAACCCTAAGAAAGCACAGCTTTACCTCCAAGGAACAGAGGACCTGTGCCAGAGACAACATGGGAGGGGCAGAGGACTCCAGCAAGACCAAAACCTACGTGAGGGAATAGGGTTTCAGCTCTGTGTGGTAAAATGCTAAACAGACCTCTGGGTTCAAGGGAATGCTCAGAACCAAATCCATGTAAATACTTTGTTTATATTGAAATTTGTCATAATTTTTCTGTCTGTTTTTATTTTAGAAAGGGTCTTCTGGGCTATCCTGGACTTAATATAATAGGTAGACCAAGCTGGCCTCAAATTCAGAGATTTGCCTACCTCTCCTTCCTACTTACTGGGATTAAATCTGTGGGCCACCACATTCAACCCCTTCTGCGGTTTCCTTAATACTCATCTCTACAGACAAGGTCATGAGAATCTCACTTAAGTGTGTGAGATAACTAAATCGTGTATGTGTGTCTATCTGTCTGTCTACTTGTGTCTGTCTCTCTGTATCTGTCTGTCTATTTGTGTCTGTCTGTCTCTCTCTCTCTCTCTCTCTCTCTCTCTCTCTCTCTCTCTCTCTGTGTGTGTGTGTGTGTGTGTGTGTGTATGTGTCCGTGTCTGTGTCTGTCTGCCCATCTGATTTTCTGCATCTGTTACATGTAAATTAACAATAATCACAGGTATACTTTCACAATAATCACAGGTATACTCTGTCTGCCATCTGTCAGAATACATGCTCAGCTTGGACAAAGCCTGTGTGTAACCCTACTGAGAACATTCAGGCCAGTGCACTGTCCCCCCACACACACAGTGGAGAACTTCTAAGGAAGGCCTGCCCCTCTGAGCCGAGCCTAGAGGGAACTCCCGTGTGGCACAGCCCAGCACAGCATTGCCTCCTGCTAAGGTCCTGGGTGTCTCTTACCTTGACCTGTTCATTTGAGGTTACTGCACAGAAAACAATCTCTGTAAATCCCTGGGATGGAAACATCCGGAAACAGATACCACCAATGACACGGCCATCTTTAATTAAAGCAAGGGTTTTGTGTTTCCTAAAAAATAAAATAAGGTCGAATCAGAGTTTTATCTTTTTGGGTTATGTAAAACATGTTTGGAGATGTTCCTTGTTGGCTAAAGAGGCTTGGAGGCGGATGGGGGAAATTCTTTCATCTAGATCCTAAGCAGCCATTTCCCTGGACTCTAGGAGGCAAGCCTACTTTATCAGAGCTCCCACCAAAACAAAGGAAGCCTTCCCTAAGAAGAGCCTGAGCCCTTAGGTGTGTGCTTGGAGAGGCTCTGAAACCGGCATCCCAATGCCTAGGCACGGGCTATGGGAGGTGGAGAGAGAGCTCAAAGCTGTACACAGAATGGCACGCATTTCTGAAGAGTTCACACTCACACAGATAGTGACATTACACCAAAGAACACAACATTCACACGTAGGATCTGTCGAGCCCCGCAGTGTGGAATCTCACCAGACTGTCTCACTCTGACTTGCCAGATGCACAGGGCGCACTTCACACAGGCTGTCTGAATAACTAGGTCAAAATACAGCCAGCGGAGACATCTGCTTACTTGTTGTTGGGTTTTTTTTGTTTGTTTTTGTTTTTGTTTTGTTTTGTTTTTGTTTGTTTGTTTGTTTGTTTGTAGAACTGTGTAATAAACCTAGGGCTTTGTTCATGCTAGGGGAGCCCTGAGCTACATCCTCATCCTTGGCTGTTTTGTTTCGGTTTTTCGATTTTCTAGGTTAACCTATCCTAAATCCCAATAATTTTCCCAAGGTTTACAGAGCACATGGCGTAGCAGATTGTGCTGTCCTCTGTACTTAATCTGAAGATCCAACGACACTTTGGAGCAACCCTACCTATGGGTACATGGTCTACAGTGGTACACAGTTACTGCAACAAAGACAAGAATGTATTGACTATGAACTAAAACACCCTAGTATTGCCCTAGTGTTGCTATGTTCTCATGGCTAAAAAAGAAAGTGGTACATCAGCTTTTTGTGTTACTTCATTCATTCATTCGTGTGTGGAACTGAGTGTGTGAGAGCACACATAGTCACATAAGTGAATGTCACTCATGTGTTGAAGTCAGAGAACAGTTTGTGAGAGTTGCTTCTCGCCTTCTACCACATAGGTCCCGGGGATTGAACGCAGATCGTCAGGCTTGGCAGCAAGCCAAAAGACTTTACCCGCTGAGTCATCTCACCAACCCCGGCAACTTAAGCTATAAAATTTCAGTCTATTAATAAGAACGTGTAAAAATTGTTGATAAGTTAATCCTAGTGATCTTGCCATGAAAAATTATATCAGTGCGTCTGTCAACAGCAGGCCAGGAGGCAGCTGCATTCCAAAGGCTGAGTGTCACTATCTGAATTATTCCCCCTGTACTGGAGAAGGAATAAGGAAGAATGAGTTGAACTTACGGGTCAAAGACAAGCCGTGTGATGTACTCTTTGGGCATTCGGGGAAGCTGGTGGGAAAACACATTCTGTAGGCCCACCAGCCACATCAGCATCTTCTTGTTTGGTTTCTGGTTCAGGGAATTGCCCACCACGTGGAATTCAATGACACCCCTGCGTTCTTCCAGCCTTGCTGCCTCATCTCTGGCCGAATGTGCTGACAGAAAATTGGTCTGAGATCCAAAAGACAAGAATAGATTACAATGGGCTTTTCTTTGAAAGGGGTGGACTGGATCATGTGACATCGTTCCGTGTTCTAATAATGCTCTGAGGTGAATTTCAGGGTCTTAGTTACATGGGCACAGGAGTACCTGTGCCTCCTTGCCCCACAAGTTATGAAGACAAAATGGAAAGGTGGATTAAGTAGGCTAGGTAGATGACTCAGCAGTTAAAGGATCTACTGTATAATCAGGCAGACTGGAGTGTGGATCCCAGTATCCACAGAACAAGCCAGGAGCATCCTGTTGTACACTTGTAACCCCAGCTCCACAGAAGGCATAGGAAGAAGGGTTACTGAGGCTTGCTGGCTTCCAGCCTAGCCAAGAAAATAAGCAAGAGCCCCAGGTTAAGACCCCATCTCGAGGGGTTGGGGATTTAGCTCAGTGGTAGAGCGCTTGCCTAGCTAGCGCAAGGCCCTGTGTTCGGTCCCCAGCTCCGAAAAAAGAAAAGAAAAGAAAAGAAAAGAAAAGAAAAGAAAAGAAAAGAAAAAGGCCCCATCTTGAAAGGCTTGAAGAAAGTTGGAGGGGAAGATACTGAATACCCTGTTCTAGACTTTACACATACATAGGTCTGAGAAACCACAGACACAAAAGTAAGTGAATGAAGTCAGTAGACAAGTCAGCATTGCGAAAAGTTAATGTGTGCATCTGCATTATATTTTCTATGGATTAGACATCAGAAAACGTTGTTGTTGTTGTTGTTGTTGTTGTTGTTGTTGTTGTTGTGGAGACAGGGTCTTGCTTGTATGTATAATCTGGCCTTGAACTAACATCCTCCTGCCTCAGCTTCTCCAGTGACAGGGAGTATACACATCACTTCTGCTTAGGAAAACTGTTCTGTAAGAGAACCTATAGAAAACATTTTAGAAGGGCTGAGGAGACAGCACAGTGACTAAAGCGCTTGCCTCACAATATGAGGACCAGGGTGTAGAGCCCCAGCACCTAGGAGTTCAAGTGGATCTGGTGGTCAGCGTCAGAGCAAGGTGACTACTGAGATTGGTCAAAAACCAAATTCTGTGTTTGTTTTTGTTTTGAGAGCATCTGCCACACATGGGCACTGGTATCCTGCTACACCCATGTGAACACATGTATCAACACAAAAGTTATTTTTAAGACAATATTGTAGGGTGTTAGAAAGATGGCTCTGTGGTTAAGAGTATGCACGGCTCTTCAAGAGGACCAGAGTGTGGGTCCTACAGAATACACACTGGGAGCTCACAACTGCCTGTAACTCCAGGCCAGAGTATCTGACATCCTTTCCTGGCCTCTTTGGGCACCTGCATTTGCACATATACATAATCCCACACAGAGAGACACATGTGCACATAATGTAAACAATAAAATAAAATATTTTAGCTATTTTTAATGACATGGTCTCTCTCAACAACTCAGCTGCTGTTGTAGCATACAAGCAGACATAGACACACTAGTATAGAACACTTGGCATGATTTTCCAACTTTAAGGAGGGTAGAGGAGCTGGAGAAAAGGCTCAGCAGTTCACAGTGCCTGCTGTCCTACAGGGGGCCCAAGCTTGTTTTCAAGCACCCATACTGGGAGGCTCACAAGTGCCTACAGCTCCAGCCAGCCAATGCCCCTTTCTGACTTCTGTGGGCAGCCATACATACATGGCATATACTCAGACATATGTCATAAGTAAACAAAACTACATGTAAAAATTTTGAATTGGGAGATCAGTGGCTTAGCAGGTAAGGGTGCATGACACGAAACCTGACAACCTAAGTTCAATGCCTGGACAAAGACCATCTGATGGAAGGAGAAAAATGATCCCTTCATACTGGCCTCTCTAGCCTCCGTATTCACACCATGGCATGGTATCTCCACAGGTGCATGAACACACATACACACAGGCACATTAAGTAAGTCAATGTTCATTTTAAGGAGAGAACCAATAAGATGGAGCTATCAGGCAGAGGTGTTCACTGCACAAAACTGATGACTTCAGCTTGAGGCCCAGAATCCACAACTAAAGGAGAGAACTGACTACTGAAAGTTGCCCCCTAGCCTCTATACAAGAGTGACTCACTCACACAACACAATAATAACATAAAAGCAATGAAAATAAAAAATAATAATAATAAATTAAAGATCATTAAGATAACAGGTTCTAAATTCTTGAAATGCACCATAAAACAGCAGTCATTTTTATATTCTTAGCACCTCTTTTTTGGTAGATACTTTTCTTTCTAGAAGTATCTATTGATCCAGACTTAACTCACAGCAGGCTGCATGGCCTAGAGCCAGTACCTCATGCTTTAATTCACCTTATGCTGGGTGAGGAAGTCTTTGGCAAAAACTGTGCTGGGCAGAAAAGTCCTAACTATAGCACTATCTTTGAGGGCTTTGGCTGGTTGTCCAGGTTCCTGGGTATCAATCACTGTGGTAGGCATTTCAAGCATCCAAGGCATTTAACAACTAGCTTACAAAAATGTCTACAACGTTAGTGGCTTTCTTGGGCATACTAGTACGCTACTAACTCCAACAACGGATTGTGAAATGGGTGACTGCCTCCCCACTTTCCTCTGAACAGGCCATGCTCTGCTCATGTGTGAAGTTATGAAATCCCTAAAGCCTATACACAGGAGGAGGTCAGCATTTGCCCCCTACAGACTGGAAGGAAAGAACTTTATGAGATGGTTCTGTTGCAACACTCAATTCTCCAAATTATCCTTGGCACTAATAAAAGAGCCACGAAGACAGTGCAGTATGAAACTTACTGATTTAATCTATCAGAGCCACACCCAAAAGACAGACGCTGTGTATACACTAGTACTCAAGCTATGTCTTCATTTCCTGGAAATGTCTTAAGCCTCCCTGTTCCTGGATGTCTTGCAATAAGACAAGAGCAATACTTTTAACTAAGATGTTTTACCTGGATTGATCTAAACTGTCACACAGATCCAGACAGAGACATTATCAATAACTTGCTAACCAGGCCCCTCAACAAAGGCAACATTGTAAGAGAAGAGGAAAGGCTTTGAGTTAAAGGAGACTAAGGAGCCTGGGATATGGCTCACAGGTCAGATGCTTGCTGGGATGTGGCAATCCCTGGATGTGATCCCCGGCACCTCATGAACCTAGCAGTGTGGTTCAAGGTCATTAATCCTGGCTATACAGGAGTCCAAGATCAGCCTGACCACATGAGACCAGCCAAAAAAAAAAAAAAAGAAAAAGAAAAAAAAAAAAAAAAAGAAAGGGAGGGAAGGAAGGAAGGCAGGAAGGAAGGAAGGCAGGAAGGAAGGAAACAAAGAAAGGACCAAAGAAAGAAGATAAAAAGATGAAGAAATGAAAACTGAATGCCCTACTTGGTTCTTAACTGGGCCTCCAACAATAATGCATGTTATGAATAGCATGAATTGGTAAGATGGTCATTAGACACAGGGGTTGAAAATTAGGCCACAAGTCAGCAAACTTTCCAGTGAAGTCAAGAGATAAACATTTTGTTTTGCAAGACACACATTCCATAAGAGCTATTACAAGCCCAATCTGCTGGGACACACCTTTCCTCCCAGCTAGTTAGAAGCTGACACAGAATTACTTGAGCCCGTAAGTTGAATAGCAGCTATGACTGGTCGGCTGCAGTCTGCCAACCCTAAGCCAGAGAACCTTATAATGAAGTTAAATTCCCTGAGTGCTAGCTCAGGTGATTATCTAAGAGAATTGCTTTAGTACAAGACACAAGCAAATGCACGAGGTATGAGGTATTATTACATCTGTCTGGAACTGTGAAATGATTCTAAAAGGTTCACAGGAGAGGAAAAAGGAGGTAAAGAAAGGGAAATGGGAGGTGATCGCTGATGAATCTCCAGGCTCAACACACTCTGTGGGGTTTGGAGTTTTTTTTTTTTTTTATTTTGGGGGGGCTTTTGTTTTTCGTTTTGATTCTTGGGTTTTTGTTGTAGTTGTTGTTTGGTTACATTTTTTTTTCATTGCTGAGGGAGGCTTGAAATTCTCCAATGTGGAAAAGTTTCCAACTACTTGAAACTGTAGTTTGTGGCCCCGTAACTGATATTCATCGAAGGGAACCACATCTTACTTAGCCATTCCTGCCTCCCTACAGTGATCTCCAGCTTACAGGTGACCAGCAGTGTGTTCTCAGTACCCCACCCTCATCTCCGACAGCTCATATGGCAGGGCGACCAGAAGGCCCTCCCAGCTGCTGACCTCTGGTCCAAGCATCCCTGCAGGGTCTGTGATGGTAGACATGACCTCATTGATCAGTTCCACAGGAATATCCCCCATCACTCGAGATCTCTTGGCCTCCTCTGGAGCATGAGAGTTGTTCATTTTCCTCTTTTCTCCTGTGATGTTCAAAATAAAAGGCAAAAAAAAAAAAAAAAAAAAAGGGATGGTTTGAAATGGAAAATACATACTGATGAATCTAACTTATTTGGGAGGAGACATGGAGTGAGACAAGGTCTTGCCATGTATCCCTGGCTGTTCCAGGAGGAGAAAGGATGGTAGTGAAAGTTGAGAAGGGAGACTGCCCATTCCAGACCTATCTTAAAGACTGCCTATTTTCTAAGATGACTTTCAACTTGGCATATGAGGTATTAAAGCATGTTTCTTAACCTTAATTTTGTTATTGACTTTTATGTCATGGGCATTGGTGTTTTGCCTGCGTGCGTGTATGTATGAGGGTGTCAGATCCTCTGGAACTGGAGTTACAGGCAATTGGGAGCTGTCTGACATAGGTGCTAGGAACCAAACATGGGTCCTCTGTAAAAACATCTGAGGCTCTCACACACTGGGCATCTTCCCAGGCCTAAGCATATGCTTTTTGTAGACTTAGAGCTTGGTTTCTCTTGTGTTTGGAGGACTGGGAGCTCAAGGTCATCCTTGACTACACAGTGAGTTCAAAGCTGCAATACATTCCCATGACCATAGATATCAAAGATTGTTAAAGACTGTTTTAGTGGCCTCAAATGAGAAGTCTGCTGTTGCTGCTGTTGTTATTGTTTATAGGGGGTTAGAAATCTGCAATGTCTTTGTGGCAGGAATTTGTGTTTTCCAGGGCTGGAGTAGAATAATCCCTAAGCATGCAGCAGCCCGAGCCTGGAGGACCTTTGTCTGCTTGATATAAGAATTATGAAGGTTTGATTTTCAGACCTTCAGTGCTGGTTGATCTGATTATTTACCTCCACCTACACATTACACAACACGTGTTCATGTACATTCTCGTATATTATAGTTAGGTATCTCTTTATACATCTGAACAATACTAGTAAAATGTTTTATTTTAATAAACGAAATGGTGCTGGGGAGACAGCTATGGTAAAAATACTTGCCTTGCAAATGTGTGAGTCAAAATTCAGATGCCTTAGAACCCACAAAAGCCAGGCGGTCATGAGGAGCTACTTGTAATTCCAGCCCTTGGAAGGAGGAGCCCAATATCTCTTGCTAGCTACAGTAGCCTTTCTCTGTGAGCTTTGGGTTCAATTGAAAGATCTGGTCTCAAGGAATAAAGTGGAAAGTGATCAAGGAAAATTCTTTTGGTTTTGTCTGTGTTTCATGTTTGTTTGTTTGTTGTTTGTTTGTTGTTTGACTCAGGATTTCTCTGTGTAGCCTTGACTGTCCTGGAGCATGCTCTGTAAACCAGGCCAGCTTTGTACTCAGAGTTTTGCCTTCCTCTGCCTCTCAAGTGCTGGATCTAAAGGCACCACCACCACCACCACCACCACCACCACCACCACCACCACCTGGAGAGAAAGATTCCTAACATCAATCTTGGAGCTCCACACACATGTGTACCACACACATTCATGTGTATACCATATACACTCAATAGAAAATAATAAAAAGTTAAATAAATTTTAAATGGAGAATTTTTTTGTCTCATTACAAAATGGTCCACTTTAACACTCACGTGTCATCGTTTAGGAGGGTGGGGTTTGGATTCCTTTGCCTTAAAAATGATACAACACAAGGTGGGCAAGGCTCTGGCTGGGAAAAATATGCAAAGGCACACAGAACATTCTCACATGCTCCTCCTGAAAAACGTGGAACATAGGGCCTTTGCCTCCATAAGTGCAGGGCTAGAGTAACCATGTTTGGCCTTTGACTCCCTACAAAACTAAAGTCAATCCTGAAATCCTATCTCAGCCTCCCAAATGCTGGGATTACAGTTAGGATTGCCACACCCAGCTTGTCATGTTGTCATGACCTTTTCTCCTTTCAATACTCATACTTGATTTTCCTGGCTTTTTATTCTTTTACTATTATTACCTGTATTATTTCTATATCTGGGGTGTGTGTGTGTGTGTGTGTGTGTGTGTGTGTGTGTGTGTGTGTGTGTGTGTGTATATACTGTTGAGGCTAGAACGCAGAGCTTTATATGTTTCAGGCAAGCTCTCCACCACTGAGCTACATCCCCAGTCCAATAACTGAATGAAATGAGTAGTAACTTGAAATCAGGCATGGTGCAAATGCCTTTAATCCTAACACTGCAAACATAGGCAGATCTCTGTGAGCTTGAGGCCAGCCTGGTCTGCATGGCTAGTTCTAGGACAGCAGTACTACATAGAAATACCTGGGGTGGGGGTTGTTTGTTCATTTAAAGAAGAAAACAGTAACTTTTCAATGTCCAAATGCAATTTGTTCATTTAGCACGCTACTCACAAACTTTAAAATGCAGAGCACCACAAAGCACATAGTCCATTAAAAAGGCTCAATATATGGCTTTTGTTCCAATTGTACCAACTCTACGGATGCTGACTTCCTTCAAGTAAGTTAGGATTATCTTTAGATTTCTGATTTGCCATTCAACTTTGAAATCTTTCCCACAGGAGTTGCCAACAGCATTTCTTCATTTTTCCCCTACTGCGACTCCCAGTGCAACCACGTGACTTTTGGATGCCAGAGTGAGGCAGTCTCCACCTCAAGACACTGACTATTTCTTTTGTTTTCAGAAAGAAAACAGGTTTATTTAGTGCACTGCAAGGAATCCAGGCTGGGCAGCAACAAACAGTGCTGCTCATGCAACACTGCGGTATCTCAGAATGACCTGTGGCGACGCTACTGTGCCAAGAATACAGTGTGCAGGACAACGTCCCCAGACAAGGAGATACACATGAGGAAAAGCTGCTTCCCCTTTAAGTGCTTTAGCCAAGCCATGGAGTTTTGAGTAAGCCCAGGCAAAACTGAGTGAGACTAGCAGGACTCTGACAATTGCCAAAGGACATACCACACGGGTGCCGTAAAAGCAAGTTTTTATAGTTACAGTTCCACACTGCTGGCTTGTTTGTTACACAGCAATACGCCCCAAAGTCTAATGCAAAGGGACATCCACCCACTAATGTTGTGAGGAAACACAACTGACAGTGGGTTTAAATGTAGCTGAGGGCCTCTGCCACTGACTGAGCTATGACTGACTCCCAGTGTGAGCTGCAGTGCTCTCTTACTCCCTTGGTAGCTTACCTGGGTTTGCTTCAAGCCCAGAAGAGCTTCTGCATCCAGGACTTGTTCTCCCTCCATTGATCTGCTCATGGGAAGTGGAATTTGAACTGAATAATGCTGTCCCAGTAACAGGAGGACTGATCACTGTCCCAAGAGAAAAAAAGAAAATGTTAGGTGACTCCCTTCTTTGGCAACAAGACTCAAGTACATGTGAGACCATCCTATGACTGCCTAACAGCATAAAAGTCTGGCTAAGATAAAACTGCAGAGCACTAAGACGCTACACAGTCATGGACTGTAACTCACTGAACAGAGTAATGGTGTAGCCAAGCTCATACTGATAAAACAGTAAGCAAACAAGACGGTAAAGATCTTTCCACGAAGACATATGCCACGAAGTAAATGAGGATGGAGGTTTGCTCTTCTAAAAATCAAATCAATCATTCAATAAATAAACAAGTCACCATTTGGTAGCCATCGTGATGAAACTAGGTAACGGAAGGCTGCATGTGGAGGCTGAACTTCATGAGCAGAATCGCTGGTGGTGGGGTATGGACAAAGCCTAAAAGTTGTTCCTGTGATGAATTTTCCCTGAAGTGAAGAAAGTCAGAGGACTCAACATTAACAGGTAAGCAGGCCCCATACTAATTGTAGTAGACTAGCGTTAGCCACAGCGTCTAGAGCTGTTTAACAATCCAGAGACTATTAATACGCTGTTTTACTAAGAAAAGAGGCAAAGAATGATCGGCAGCCTATCCACTAGGTAACACCGCATGCGGATGCAACAACTGGCTTTAACAGGAGCACCATTCTCATGAAAGAGAATGTCCTTTGTTCTGAGAGGAGCCGATAAGTGGGAATATTTGTAATTGTGAATTGATTTCTGAGAAAATACAAAATATAGTAGGTACAGTACTTTGAGTGAGAAATGTTCTCCGTGGGCTCTTTTCTAGTTGGTCCAAGGCTGGAAGCGTTGTCTGGAGAGGTTATTTAACACTGAGGTGCAGCTTTGCTGCAGAAAGAATATCACCGAGGGTGGCTTTGAAGGTTTACAACCTCACCCCACTCACTCCCTTCCTGCCTTCTCTGCTCCCCACGAAAATGAGATGTGATTAGACACTTTCCTTTATTGTTAAGTGTGTCGTTTCCTAAGACTGGAATGCTTTGTGTTAAGCTTAGAACTGCTCTAGTCATCTGAGTCTTGTTTCCAAATAAACTGTGTTGGTGCTTTCCACAATAGGATGTTACGTTTGCTGGGCGTGGCACTGGTTTGTCGCTGAAGAGGTGAGGGATGGTAGGTAGTGAGCATTCTCGGGAACACTGCAATATGGGTAGCCACAGAGGTCGTTCGCTGACGTCTCTGTCAGTAGTGGCTCAGTCTGCAGATGTTCCCAGCAGCCAAGTCAGGGGATTGAATGAGCAAGTCAGGTGACAACGAGCCACCAACCCCTGATGCTTCTAACTGTAGGCAACTGAATCACAGGAAACATGAAGCCCGGCACCTGCAGTTCCAGCCACCTGACAGAAAGTTGCTTTAAGGCCAGTCTGGGCAACAGAGAGATTCTGCCCTCTGCACCTCTAAAAGAAGGCTCAGAATATGGTAAAAAGCAAAGCTGGCATAGAGGCTCCAGCGTCAGGACTCTGAATCTCCAAGTGTACAGAAGCAATGTGAACGGAAGAAGCTCTGGGGATCCAGGAGACACTGGAATAGCTGACAGAACTTCAGAGTCATTATTATGACAGCCCTTTATCACTATGGCATAGGTGTGCAGACATGGCAATTTAGGAGATTTCACTCTACTTTCCCAGCAGAGCACGCATTGTAATCACAGCAGAGTGGGAGACGACAGCTCACTTCTGACAGGCTTCGTGTAACGCCAGAACGGATGGTCTAACTTAAGGGTACAATCTTAGCCACAGATGCCTTATCCATCCTGTGCCACGGCAGTAACCTGGCCAGAAGCTAAGCAAAAAGGGAGGGGTTTAATCAGGCAAAAGGAGTTTTCAAGCAGAGAAAGAGATTTTCCAGAGATCTTTCATCAAAGAACTAAGCAACAATGTCTCCCCAAACAGTCTATGTGCGTCAAAACTCCTAGTACATTCTAAAGATGGACGTGGCACTGCTTTTGAGATTATAGCAGAGATAACAGCAAAAAACAGCCCGGCTCCACTGAGAAGTACTTTACATTCTGAAAGCAGGATCGCCGTCTTGTACCCACCATCCCACCATCTTTCATACAATAGGCATCACAGCTGGAGAAGCCAGACTGAGGCTTGATTCCTGCACAACGGTTACTGTGGTCTGAATATATAATATGTCCCCCATAGGCTCATAGAGTTAAACACTCGGTTCCTGCTGCTCGTGCTGTTTTGGGTGGTTGCTGGGTTTTGGGTGGTTCTTGCTGGAGGCAGGACACTCACTGAGGGATGGCTTTGAGGTTCTGTGCCCTAAGCCCTGTTTTCTTTCTCTCAATTTCCTGTGTAAGGATGAAATGGGATAGACAGCTTCCTGTGCCTGCCGCCATACCTTCCTCTGCCAGCTGTCATGGTTTCCCAGTCATGATAGACTATCCCTCTAGAAATACAAGGCAAAACACACACCCCCAAAACCCTTGATCACCTAGATTGCTTTTTATCAGAGTATTTTATTATAGCAACAGAAAAGTAAATAAATACTAATAGAAGCATCTTCAAAAGGGCAACGTCTCCAGACAGAGCTGAGCTGCCTGAAATTTGATCCTCCATTAATTGGACTATGTTTAATGTGGCTTCAACTGTTTGGTTCGTGCTTGCACTGCTCATCAACACAGGCACAGTTGCAGAATTTGAGTTAGAGCTTACTTGCTCTTCATTAACACCAGCCTTTCAGGCTCTAGTCATCTACTTCCTTACGAGAAACGCAAATAAATGCGAAACTACAACTAACACCCTGGCTTGAGCTTCCTGGTTGCTTTCGAATTTCTATCAAAGGAATGTACCTGTTTGGATTCCTAGTGGGCTGGTTCTGGAAGAAGCTGAGAGAAAATCCTGATCCCAGATAGGCGAGTTTTGACTATACACTTCTTCTTCCAACATGGACAGAAACCTAGGCACGGGAAAAAAATAACAAGAGTGAGCTTTTAAAAATTATAAATATTCCTCAAGGCTCAGAGACCATCTTGGAAGCGGGAACAAAAAGCCTGTAAGAGTCAGATGTCAGGAAGGACTGCAATACAGTGTCCTCTGGATGTGAAGAACCATTGCACTCAGTAACTCACAGCATCTGTGGATGCCTGTACAAGACCTGTGCAAGATCAAGCAGGTCAACAATCCAGGTTGGAGTGGGGGAGGCTCAAAACCCCCACCCCAACCTCTGGGCAGGGAAGAGCCATTTTTAAGAGTCTGGATCCTGGTAGGTCAACCATGCTCCGGTGGATAGCCCCACAATGAGAAGCATAGGGGCAGTACAATTTGGACTTGATGGTTCATGTAAAAATAAAAGAGGACACAAAGGGTAGATCTGGGGCTGGACCTGGGAGGAGTTAAAGATGAAAATGATAAAAAAGTATATATATAAAATTGTCAAAGACTTAACAATATTTTTAATTAAAAATAGGGGCAGGAAAAAGTGGCTGAGTGGTCAATAACATTGGCAGAATTTCCACAGGAACTAGATTCAATTCCACATGGTGGCTCACAAACCCAGACTTCTACGGACACCAAGGGTGCACAGATACACACTTAGACAAAACACCCACGCAGATAAAACAAAAACTTTTTAAATAAATAAAAAAATAAACCATTAATTTAATTAATTATCAGAGCATCAGTCACCTATAGCAACCATCAACAAGCAACAGGGTTCCTACTTCAACTACAAAATACATTAGAATTATGATGCAATTGATGGATTCAGATGGACATCCCTGTGTATTCAAATACAGATTGTGTTTCTACAAACATCTCCTTTTACCCCAGCATAGCTTGGTAGGACACTGGCTACAGAGTATTAATCAGATCATGTATCCTTGGTGAGGCGCACAGCAGATTCCAGCTGCCTATGTAGAGGTCACTGTTGTCATCACCACCAATGTCGTTACGTACT
Source organism: Rattus rattus (assembly GCF_011064425.1). Classification (NCBI taxonomy): domain Eukaryota; kingdom Metazoa; phylum Chordata; class Mammalia; order Rodentia; family Muridae; genus Rattus; species Rattus rattus. Next base: position 90,667,308 of record NC_046157.1, on the reverse strand, counting down.
GATAAGGCACCTGCCCCATGCCTGCCCTGCTCCTGGAGCTTCTGAAACTTCACTCTGAATCACCTCACCACCTCTGTGATTACGAATCTCCTTATTACACAACTCTTATTACTTGACAGTGGTGTAGTAAGGGATTGATGCCCTTAGTTGAGCCTCATAAAGCCACTGTGGAACAGAATCCACTGCACCATGGAAACACATAAAGTGCAGAGAAATTGAATAAGCATTCCATGTTCCCATGACTACTGAACGGCAGGGTCTGAATTGAGACCAGTGGTGAGTTACTGGGCTCACTTCATAACACACTAAATCAACTGCGTCCCAACAGCAATAAACATCCCAATGTCACCACAGATCACCTTTTTCCCCACTTCAATTCAGAAAGAAGAAATACAAATATAGAAAAGGAGGGAAAGAGAGAAAAGAAGGTGGGTGAGAAATTAACCAATGAGGGTAGAAAAAGGGAAAAACAAAAACAAGGAAGGAATCTTGTAACAATTCATAGAGTAGGGGAAAGGCACAAGTTAAAACCAGTACAAGCAACAGACCTACTGGAATCCCAGTTAATTAGGAGGCTGAGGCAGAAAGATCACCATTTCAAGACCAGCCTGGAAAATTCACCAAGGTATTCTTTAAAAAAAAGAAAAAAGAAAAGAAAGAAAGAAAGAGAGAGAGAGAGAGAGAGAACCATACACAAGCCTTTAATCCCAGCACTTGGGAGGCAGATCTCTGTGAGTTTGAAACCAGCCTGGTCTAACGAGTGAGTTCCAGGACAGCCAGGGCTGTTGTATAGAGAGACCCTGTCTAGAAAACAACAACAAGATCAAAAAATGCCCTAAATTCAATCCTAATATCAGTACCACAAAAAATAATAATAATATCTGGGTACAAGCCTTTGATCACAAGCTCTCAGGAGGCAGAGGCAGCTGAATTTCTGTGAGTTTCAAGGCAGCCTAGTCTTCATTGCAAGCTTCAGACCAGCAAGATATCACGGCTGCATGTTGAGACTGTCTCAAGAAATAAATAATATGGGGGAGAGGGAAAGTGGGAAGAGTGGAGGAAGAATAAATGAAAGAAGAATAAATTTAAAAAAAAAAACAGATAAATAAAGGAATAATAAAGAAATAAATAATAAATCAGGGAAAGAAAGAGCAGCATAGAACAATAAGAAGAATGGTGTGAAATTCAGGAGAGAAGCAGAGAGCCCTCACGGTGTTTCAGAGAAATAAATCCTAGCTCTCAGTCTGATACAGATAGCCAGAGCCTCGAAGAGCACTTCAGACTTTCACATGTACGGTTCCACATCAAAACAGTAGGCATACACCCCCAGCAGCCTCGAATGTTGACATATTCTATGAAAGAGGATTCCAAAGGAGAGGTGGGTGGTAGTCTTAACCTACCATTAGTAACAGAGAAGAAAGCAAGCAGCCTTGATTTCTCAGCTCAATGCACAAGCACGCCAGAGCTGGGAACTGACGGAGCTCCACACTATAATTAGCAAATATCTACAAAGAGCAAAACAATTTTGCTATGGAAAAAAAAAAAAAGCTGTCACTATATGAAGTGATTAAAATGTATCCATTAGCTCTGTAGCTGCTGTGAGGCTCAGGGTCACTCTTTATCCCTTGACAGAAACCGATTGCTATAGTCTGAAGGCAAAATGCTCCTTAGTGGCAAATTAGAAACATTAGGTGTGAAATGGCCTTAATAGGAAGGAACGAGCTTTAAATGACTAAAAGGTGGCCTCTGGGATGCGGCATCATCAGAGTCACACCCCTTCTGTCTAGGCAGGCACGCAACCTGTACATCCATCTGGAACCTAGCCACTGCGTGGCCGGAGTCTCTCTCCCTGGTACCCATGCCTCCGCCTCATTCATGTGCAGGTTTCCTTAGAAACACTTTATACTGCGAATGCTGGATGTTCGACTCAAGCCTCTCAATAACATCCACAGGATTCTCTAAATCAGCCTCTGGATTTAGATTAAACAGTCAAGGAGAGTTCAGTAATCTCAATAAGAAAACAGTCACTATTGGCATGCGTGCATGCGTGTGTGTGTGTGTGTGTGTGTGTGTGTGTGTGTGTGTGTGTGTGTGTGTACGTGTGTTTGCCACTTTACTTTGAATTTACTTTATTTTTTGAATTGGCTTACAAAGTAACAGGTTTCTATATAGAGTTTTGATATATATTTTAATTTAGTTGATCCCTACCTTGCAACTCTGGACCTAACTTCTTTTTAAAAATGAAAACTATGGGGGTTGGGGATTTAGCTCAGTGGTAGAGCACTTGCCTAGCATGCACAAGGCCCTGGGTTCGGTCCCCAGCTCCGAAAAAAAGAAAAAAAAAAAATGAAAACTATGTTTAGAGTCAGACTTGGTGATCCACATTTGTAATCCCAGCACTAGAAAAGCTGAGGTAAAGAAAAACTGTGAACTCAAAAGTAGCCTAGACTACAGGGTGAAAACAAGAGCTCTTAACTTCTTTCATGAGATGCGAATTGGGTAATTTAATAATAGAAATTCAGTTTTTCTGTGGCTGCAGAGATGGCTCAATACTTACGGGCATATATTGCTCGTGTAGAGCGGCACCAAGTTCAATTCCCATCACCCACATCAATGCTCACAACTGCCTACAACTCCAGCTCCAGGCACCCAGCACCTCTGGCCTTCTGATACTCATACAGTACTTACTGATACTCATACAGTACTTACTGATACTCAAACAGTACTTACTGATACTCAAACAGTACTTACTGATACTCAAACAATACTTACTGATACTCAAACAGTACTTACTGATACTCATACAATACTTACTGATACTCAAACAGTACTTACTGATACTCATACATTACTTACTGATACTCATACAGTACTTACTGATACTCAAACAGTACTTACTGATACTCATACATTACTTACTGATACTCATACATTACTTACTGATACTCAAACAGTACTTACTGATACTCAAACAGTACTTACTGATACTCAAACAGTACTTACTGATACTCAAACAGTACTTACTGATACTCATACAGTACTTACTGATACTCATACAGTACTTACTGACACTCAAACAGTACTTACATGCCCCTCCCACTATGTTCCAAATCAACACTTTTCAGTGGGACAGGGAAGAAAAGCCGTGACACTCCCAGTTTTTAAACCTTTACTCTTCTCTACTATATACCAACCTAGGCATTATTTTAAGAAAAAAATTGGGACTGGGGAAAAAGCTCAGCGGTAGACGCTTACCTAGTTTTTAAACCTTTAAGGCCCTTCTCTACTATATCCAACCAAAAAAAAAAAAAAAAAAAAAAAAAAAAAGAAAAAAAAAATTCTCGGGGCTGGAGAGATGGCTCAGAGGTTAAGAGCACTGTCTCTGCTCTTCCAGAGGTCATGAGTTCAATTCCCAGCAACCACATGGTGGCTCACAACCATATGTAATGAAATCTGGTGCCCTCTTCTGGCCTGCATGTGGAACGCTCTATACATAATAAATAAATCTTTAAAAAAAAAAAAAAAAATTCTCGCCACCCCCCAATCCTAATCATCTCATTCATGTGCTGCTATCTTTGTTCAACAAGCCATGGGCTGTACCTTCGCTTGCCCTCAGCCCCTCCCCGGTGATGTGTTTATAAAAAGATGAAGGAAGGGAGGGGTTTGTTCTACAGAAGTGTAGTCAGGTATGGGGGGAAGGAGGTGCCTCAGTGGGACCATGCTAAGGCATTCCTACAATATAGTATAGAACAGAGTTCATTCAGGGCATGGGGAGGGGAGTCAAGAGGGTAGTAGAGGCAGAAAAAGGTAGACAAGGACAGAGTAGAGAAGTAGAAAGCATGTGGAGAGAGAGGGAGAAAGGAAATAGGGGACAGAGCAGGAGAAGAAGGCAAGAGCATGAGCCAGAGAGCAAGAGAGAGAGGAGGGGGTAAACAGCCCCTCTTAGTGGGTCAGGCACACCTGGCTGTTGCCAGGTAACTGTGGGGTGGAGCTTAGACAAAATGCTAACACCCAGCAGTCATCCTCTTAGCTTAAGCTCATACACAGTTGCAGCCTAGCAATGTACCTCAGTGGCAGGATGCGTGCCCAGCATGTGAGGATGTAGATTTGGCCCTACCGGAAGGGGAAAGTGAAAGCATCATGGTCCCAAAGTCCAGGATATAGCCCTCCAACTTCCTGTTGCGCTAACATAATTCTTGTATGCAGCAAAGCAAGACCCGAGAGTCACAGAATGCATGTATTCTACACTTAACAGTTCAGGGGTACAAAGCTGAACTGAAGGGAGCCACCACCCCAGTTCTGGCAGGCTGCTTCTGAACCAGTAAGAGACAGGAGTGAAGAGACAGGCACCTCGCCAGGGCGCAGGGAAGACTGGATACGGTTCTTCTGCACCCCACGAATGGACAGACACTGCACCTACATACTCTCCCTCATCATCTGTAACATCCTAGTACCTGAAATACACAGAGTAAAGTCATGGCTGGGCCTCCACAGGTCGGATTGGGCTTTCCCTTATTGATAAGCTACTGGTAGGATGAGACTCTTCGGGTGAAGAGACATTGTCTTCGGTTGTGTACTCACTGGTTAAGCCATAGAACGCAGTCGAGAGTTTCAATTCCATGGCCACACTGACATCCCTGGTAGGGTACAGAGGGACACAATTGAACAAGAATATGGAGAAGAGATTAGTGTGGAAGGGAGATGTCGCCTTAAAGCGCACAGAGGTGAGGGCCATCAGAATCCATTACATACACAGATTGCCAAAGAGCAGATCTGATTAACTTAAAAAGGACTGGCCAGAAGGAGAAGGGTACACCTCTAACCCCAGCACTCAGGAGGCAGAAGCAGGGAGATCCCTGTGAGCCTGAGGCCAGCCTGTTCTACATAGTGAGTTCAAAGACAACCAGGGTCTCAAAAAGCACAAATTAAGACAAACAAACCAAAAGACTGGTTTGCTATCGGAAGTGCATAGAAATCCTGGGAACTGAAGGTCCTTCCTCCTGTCAGGAGGCTTTCTTTGATGTCAGGGTGGCCTTCCTTACACTGTATCAAGTATGTGCCTGCATTTTCCTTCTTTTTTAAAAATTTATTTTATGTAGCTGTCTTCAGACACACCAGAAGAGGGCATCAGATCCCACTACAGTTGGTTGTGAGCCGCCATGTGGTTGCTGGGAATTGAACCAAGACCTCTGGAAGATCAGAGGTCTTAACTGCTTACTCTTACTCTTAACGGCAGAGCCATTCCTCCAGACTGGTTCCCGTGTTTTCAGTTGTTGATTCTGTACCAGCAGAGAGCTAAGTCAGGCAGGATTTTGGTACTGTCATTTTTATGGCACATCACTGGGTTTTCTATGTTTGTCCTACCTCACCAGCCCAAAAGATGAAGGTCAGGCAGCTCTCGTTGCCTGAAGGCAACCATGATGAATGGGTACTGTCTTGAGGCTGATTGGGTCTGATTGGAGTATGGCTTTTTGTACAATAAAGATCTGATGGCCTGGGGCTTCAGGTGGATGCGGAAGGGATGCAGGGCACTCAAAGAGAAGGCAGGGGCAGGGAACAGAAGGGATCGAAGGAACTGTAAGCAGGAAGTGAGAAACATGGGGAGAGACGGGATGGCAGAGGAATTAGACACTGTCCCAGCAAAAGGCCAAATTATTACAAGTCTCTGTGTCTTATTTAAACCACAAGTGGTCCATGAAAGCGTTTCAATACTCTGATGTTCATGATTTTGGTACTTAAGTAGGCTTTGGCACATTCTCTACAACCTCTGGCCCTGGGATAGAGCGAAGTCCCCAAAGCACACCCCCTTACTTTGGGAAATGCGTGAGGATTAGTGTGCGTTTCTCAAGAGGCAGTTTGTCTTTCTCCTGTCTGGCTTGTTCTAAGAGCTGTCGTCTCATGATGGTGAAGACGGAGCGAAGCAGTGTTCTCCCGAACACCTTCGTAGTTTCGTACCGAGGTAAGCTGTCACAGAACTGCGGCACGTTGCAGTAGCACAACCACCTGCAAGAAGGAGACAAGTTCCATCAGTAGGCCATCACGTCCCAGCCATCCGAAACATCCAGTTGCAATGAAGATCGGGCGAAGGGACGAGGGCTTCGATGACAGCCCGCAGTAGCAGCCAACAGGAGTATTAGCAAGAAGTGAGTGCAGGAAAGGAGTGGCTGGCCCACATGCTGGCCTCTTCCCGTTCTGTTGTGCAGAGAGCCTGGAATCCAATACTGCTTTGCCTCTTGACTACCTACACGGACATATTACACTGTTGAGTGCCCACCTTCTTACCTGTATCACAGAGACAAGTCATAGCTGCTTCACTGGACTCCATGGAATGAGATAGCATGTGTAAGGTACAGAGTACGAGTTTTGTTTATGTCAAAATCACAGGCCAGGAGTGATGGCCAAGAACCCCAGCACTGTGGATGCTAAAGCAATGAGTACTGAAGAGGGAATTCAACACTCCTGGTACGCCGGCACAGAAGTAGAATGGGTACCTACCTCATTGAACACCAAGGAAATAAGGCTACCTGGCTGGGTTGCTGAATCTTAGGAAGTCAAAATGTGATATAATCAGATGTGTTGTAAAGTGTAATCCTGTTACTGTTCGTGTGAAGTCAGATTCAAATAGATCACCTAATTAGAAAACCTATTCATCTGAAACATCCTATCTTTAAAGGGAGTTGGTAAGCATCTGGAAAATGAATATATCACATCTAACTGGCCTAAAGGACCTTGTCTAATCATAGAGTTGGGAAATGATTTCTTTCTTTAAATTATTTGATAGGTGTAGATATTTTAATAGTATGAAGTACTTAAAAAAATTAAAGTATGTATATAAAGTGGGGTTTGAGACGAAGCTCAGAGGCAGAAAGCTTGCTTAGCATGAGCAAGATCCTGGGCTTGATCCCCAGAACTGAAAAGAAATAAATAAATAAGCTATATAAGTGAGAAACAAAAAGGAAAGGCAACAGAGGCATTTCCTCATGTGGCATCACTCAAGGGGAAGTCACTTGCTGCTAAACATAACAACCAACGTTCATCCCTGGGGCCTAGGCAGTAAAAGGAAAGAACCAATTCCCTCAAGTTGTCCATTGGCCTACAAACACAAACACAAACACACACACACACACACACACACACACACACACACACACGTAATAAAAATAAATAAAATACTTATACAGCTAGTCATGATGGCATACCCCTGTGATTGCATTATTCAGGTGGCTGAGGAAGAAGGATCATTGAAGTTTGGAGCAAGCCTGGGCTAGCGACATATTAATACTGTGTTCCTCTCAAATATACACAAGCATCTTTATACATATGTGCGCAACAGACACACACACATACTTTTCTTTTTTTATGATAAATGAATAAGTGAATGAATGGATGAATGAATGAATGAACTGCCAAGACAACACCCTCTTACCGCTAAAGCTATAGGGAGAAGATAAAGAGCTTTACGTCTGTTCAAACCCAGTCAGGTGCAAAAAGTAATAAACTTTGACTATCTGTCGCCTAGGCACACTCTGCAGGCTCAAAGTCAAAACTGCTTTCAGCACTATGGGACAGAAGAGAAACCCAGTTTCCTTGATCTGACCACAGGTCTGCAGAGAGCTGACAACAGGGGCCATCTGATTCAGAAAACTTTCTTCAACGCTAATGCTAGTGAATGAAAAGATTCAGAAACCGGCCTTGGATTTCAGTCGACAGATGTGGATTCTGCAACTCCCAGAAATAGCAACAAGCAGAGATCATGGGATTCCCAGAGTGCAGCATTAAGCATGGGAAACCCCATGGGAATGTGTCATTGTGCAAACCACGCTCTTCCAGGCCAGTGCTGCTGTCCAAAAAAACTCAAAGCCTTCCTCCATCCTGTAAGGACACTAACAGGTAAGGTAAAGCAAGGACAGGAATAAGGGGTATGCCGCTGCACGCCGCTGTGGCCTCATTCTGTATCTAACCCCATACTGCCCTGTGTATGGTGGCAATGGAGCTGTAGTGCGTCTCTCTGCAGGAAGGCCTTCATGATCACAGACACCTATAATTCCCCTTACATGGTAGGCGAAGGCATGAGAATGTCAGGTTCAACACCAATTTGAGCTACACAGGGAAGGAGGTAAAGAAAGAAGGAAAGGCTTTTTGTTTGCTTCCCACCCCACCCCCATATTCTGACACAGTCTTACTGTGTAGTGAGTGTAGCCTGGCTTTGAACTCACAGCAATCCTGTTAGCCCAGACCCCTGAACACTGGGGATAGAAGCATGAGTCACTCCTTGAGAATAAGCGTGTCAGTGTTGGTGCGTCTGCCTCGATCCACAGTCTTTTCTTCTTTTTAAATTTTATTTTATGTGTGTTAGGACTGTTTAGTCTGTATTTATGTATAGGCACCACGGGTGCCTAGTGCCTGAGGAGGAGCACAGTGTTGGATCCCTTGAAACTGAAGTTACAGGTTCTTATGAGCCACCTAAAATGAGTGCTGGGGAACAAGCACCAGCCCCCTGCAAGAGTAGTGTGTGCTGTTAGCCACTGAGCCTTCTCCCCAGAGTTACATTCCTGAAACACTGTGCTACTTCTGCTTCCTGCTCTCAGCTCACTCCTCTCAATAGATAGACAGAAAGACAGATAGATAAGATAGACATATATGTATATGTAAATGTATATATACACATGCATACATATGCATACACATACACACACACACACACACACACACACACACACACACACACACACACACACACACACCTCCCTGGCTATCCTGGAATAGGATATATGTATATAGGCTATATATACACATATACACACACACATACATACAGCCACAAGACTGATGAAGCTAAGAAGGGCATGCTGACAGGAACCAGATATAGATGTCTCCTGAGAGACACAGCCAGAGCATGTCAGATACAGAGGCGAATGCTAGCAACAAACCATTGAACTGAGAACGGGACCCCTGTTAGAGGAATTAGAGAATGGATTGAAGGAGCTGAAGGGGCTTGTAACCCCATAAGAACAACAATGCCAACCAACCAAAGCTCCCAGGGAACTAAACCTCTACCCAAAGTCTACTACCCATGGACTGACCCCTGGCTCCAGCTGCATATCTAGCAGAAGATGGCCTTGTTGGGCACCAATGGAAGGAGAAGCCCTTGGTCCTGCCAAGGTTGGACCCCCAGTGTAGGGGAATATCAGGGGAGTGGGAAGGGGGAGTGGATGGGGAGGGGAACACCCTTATAGAAGAAGGGGAGAGGAATGGGATAGGGAACTTATGTCCAGGAAACCGGGAAAGGGAATAACATTTGAAATGCAAATTTAAAAAAATCCAATTAGGGGTTGGGGATTTAGCTCAGCAGTAGAGTGCTTGCCTAGCAAGCGCAAGGCCCTGGGTTCGGTCCCCAGCTCCGAAAAAAAAGAAAAGAAAAAAAAATCCAATTAAAAAAAAGAGGTGTAGCCTTGTTAGAGTAGGTGTGTCATTGTGGGATTGGACTTAAGACCCTCCTCCTAGTTGCCTAGAAGTCAGTCTTCCACTAGCAGCCTTCAGATGAAGATGTTGAACTCTAAGCTCTGTGTGGAGCATGCCTGCCTAGAAGCTGCCATGCTCCCACCTTGACAATGGACTGAACCTCTGAACCTAGCACCGATTAAATGTTGCTCTTAAAAAAAAAGTCATGTTCAAGTAATATTTTGTAATAATTTTGAGTTTTATTTATTTATTGAAATAGTAACCCTGTTAACAAAAAAACGAAGCATTATTTAGTATCTGTAATTCAAAAATTCATCTTTTGAAGCCAATCTGGTTGTGTCTTAGCCGTGTTCACGTAGTAAAACGGGAAGAGTATCTGAAGATGACAGGAGACAGCACAGTAACTTCTTATGAAATCATAGTTGGTACAGTGCTTGCCTGGCATGTAGGCCTAGGACACTCCTCCACATTCTGGAAAGCACACTCGATGGTGCACTTCATAATCCCAAGGCACTTTTAATCACAGTCACTGGGAAGTTTCCACTCTGATATAGATAAATGGCAATACTTTTGATAATGAGTAAAAATTGTTTAAATTTTCCTCCTGCTTCAGTCTCCCAAGCGCTGGAGTTAAAAGCATATGCAATAAACAGCTTGCTAATTTCTGGTTTTCAGTGTAGATAACTAATTACACACGTGGCTGCCGTCTGGGCTGCACATCTGTATCTGAGCGGTGCTCGCTTATGGGTAAAGCGCAGTATAGGTTTGTTGGTTTGCTGGCCTGTTTTGAGATAGGGTCTCTTTGAGTAGCCCTGGACGGCCTGGAACTAGCTATGTAGAACAGGTTGGCCTCAAACTTCAAGATTCACCTACCTCTACCAGCATTGGGATTAAAAGAGTGGGCCACCACAACTGGCTACATAGTAATTTAAAACCTAAAACACCTTTTCTTTTCCTCATAATAGTAGCAAGCTCTTCTGCTGAACCTGCTTTGTTTATTTTGTATTTTGAGGTGGCGCCTCCTGTAGCTCAGTCCGGTCTTGAACTCCTGACGCTCCCGGGATCACATCCCTGGGACTAAGATTATAGATATGTGCCACCTCGGGTTGCTTTTTACTGTTTTCATTAATGAATAAAGCTTCAGACCTTCATTCATCCCTGAGTCCAGTATTCCCCACAGAGAATTCCCTTTGCCTCATTTTCATGGTAATGGTGGTCCGTGCATATGTTCTGTTTTTGTTTTCAAATAGCTCCCAACTTTGCTGTGTACTTCTCCCTGCTTCCCTTCATCGAAGGGCATGAGGAGGAAGCAGAGCCGAGTGCACCTACCTTCACTTCCCCCTATTATTAATAGAGGCTCCTGGTCCAGAAATGAACAGGTCCCAGTGCATACAGGCACCTATGCACCGTCTCTCTGGGCGGGTTTCTCTTCACATGGTTGGCTCCACCTTTGGTGGTCTGTCTGTTGAGTACACTGAGCACCAAACGTTCTTCCCCGTCTCTATCATATACTATCCCGACTTCAAAGTGCCCCTCAAATACCAACACTCTAGTCCAACTGTCCATTAGTCTTGTCTATAATACAGCTACACATATTCCAGACAGCACCGGTGGGGGAGGGGGTAAAAACAAAACCCAAAATCTTCCCTGAAACTGGTTTATGCCAGACAGCAGTGCAAATGTCCCACAGAATACAATGCCAGAGACGAAGAAACTGAGAGTCAGGGAAGAGAACACTGGTCTACAGCTCACGGAGACAGGGAAAAGTGGGACCAGAGACAAGCCCTGAGCCCACTGAAAGCCCAATTCCTGCTTTTGCTACTCTAAGTTCCTATTAGTGCCACCCATTTCTTGACAGTTCCCAATTGTCGCCCTATACTAATTAATTTGGTTTGCTTTTGTTCGGTTGGTTAATTTTGTTTGTTGATTGGTTGGCTTGGTTTTTTAAAGACAGAATTTCTCTGTATAGTTTATAGTTCTGGCTGTCCTGAAACTCATTCAGGCTGTCCCCCAAAGTCAGAGATCTGCCTGCCTCTGCCTCCCCCAAGGGCTGTGATTAAAGGCATACATCACTACACCGAGCTTCATTTTGTTTTCTAAAATATGGCAATGTCTCATGTTTCTCTTACGTTAATTCTCTTTCTTCTCCTTCCATTCTATCCCAAACTCCCTCTTAAAGACTGTGGCCTGAAACTCGCACTCCTCCTGTCTCTGCTTCCAGAGTCTTGGGATCACAGGTGTACACACACACACACACACACACACACACACACGCACACACACATACACACACGCACGCACGCACGCACGCACGCACACACACACACACCTTCTTTTATTTTATTTTATTTTTAAAGATGTATGTATTTCATGTATGTGAGTACACTGTTGCTGTCTTCAGACTCACCAGTAGAGGGCATTGGATCTCATTACAGATGGTTGTGAGCCACCATGTGGTTGCTGGGAATTGAACTCAGAACCTCTAAAAGAGCAGTCAGTGCTCTTAACCGCTGAATTATCTCTCCAGCCCAACACCTCTTCTTTTAATTATTCACTTTTCTTTTTTGTCCATTTTTTTCTTGATGAAACAATCATTTTCTCCAGTAAGAGCTACAAACACAGGATTGGTGGTCCATACATGTAATCTCAGAATTCATCTGGGCTATACAGTGAATTCAAGGCTACCTGGGCTACACACACCCTGGCTCAAAGAAGTCCACACCTAGTATCGATATCATGAAAAGAGATAAAATGGATAGTTCTTCTACTTAAATGAAGATTAATGTAACCTTTTATATTTTGTATACTGAACATACCAAATTGTTTTCTAATTTATCCTTCATGTCAGTTTATTATGTGACATTGTAACCATTAAAATTAAAACCAAAAAGTTAAATGAAAAAATATAAGCTATGTTCTTTTTTTTTTTTTTCCTTTGAGACAGGGCCTTATTATTATATAGCTTTGGTTGAGCTGTATAATATGGAACTTGCTAATGTAATGTGGTCCTGTCAGAGATCTGCTTGCTTCTGCCTCTCAACTGTTGGGATTAAAGGTATGTGCCCCTGGCTCATGTAGATATTTTAAATTACATAGTAGCCACATTGAAAAAACAGAAACTACAAGTTAAATTAACGTCATTTAGTTTTATATATCTGAAATACTATCAGAGCTATAAGAAGGTTCAGTGGGTAGTGGTACTTGCCACCAAACCTGAAGCATGGGCTACATCCCTCCGTATCACACGGTAGAAGGAGAGAGCCAATTCCTACAACCTCCATATGCACGGCACGTGGTCTGCGTGAACGGACTCACCATTATAACTGAGCAATGCCCGCTTGCAGAGGCAAAGAGCAAGTTCACGCCTGGAAGGCTCTCTCTGGAGCCAGACTGCAGTACTGGAACTCAGTTACCTTGTATAGTTTTCCTTGTATCCAGAGATGTCATCATTGGGAGACCGTAGTCTCCGCTGAGATGGAGCCTCCAGATGCCAGTAGTTGATGCGGTTCAGAAACATCTTGGCCAGCTCGATTGTTGTCTGCCTCTCCTTTGATGGCAAGTGACTAAACTTGTACTGGACAAAGTTGTTCACACCCTGAAAAGATGGAAAAGCAGCATGTTCGTGAACCTGCGTCACCACACGAACTCTGAACACAACCAGTTACCTCAGTGGTAATTAGCAAAAAAGAAAAAGAAGGGCTGGAGAGATGGCTCGGCGGTTAAGAGCGCTGACTGCTCTTCCAGAGGTCCTGAGTTCAATTCCCAGCAACCACATGGTGGCTCACAACCATCTATAATAAGATCTGATGCCCTCCTCTGGTGTGTCTGAAGACAGCTACGGTGTACTTATATACAATAAATAAATAAATCTTTAAAAAAAAAAAAGAAAAAGAAAACGTCTTCCCTTTGCTTCAACAGGATCAATACTGCCTGTGGGAAATCTCCCCTCTGGTCACAGTACAAGAAGTGACGAAAAGAAAAACTCAGAATTATCATTCTGTTCCCACATCAAACTGGAGCATCAAAGAGAAAATTCACATACAAACATGGGAGGGGTCAAAAACCCCTTAAACAAGTTAATGTGCAGAATGAGGCTCTTGGATAAATGTTTCTGGCTGTGAAATTTTTAAAGGTTTGCTATCTTATCTTTCGCTAAACACCACCTTATCTTGAACTCAACACTAAAATGTACACTTTTAATAATGCTCTTGTAGTTTTAGCAAGAATATCAGAGAAAGAAAAAGCATTTAGAAATGTCTACTTTTCCGAGAGAGTTATAGATTGATCTAAATTTTCTACAAAACATTCCCATCTCATCACATAAAAGAACAAGAAGTCTAGTTTAGAATCAACAGAAAACATATTCTTAGCCAAGCGGTGGTGACGCATGCCTTTAATCTCAGCACTTGGGAGGCAGAGGCAGGTGGATCTCTGAGTTCGAGGCAAGCCTGATTTGCAAAGTAAGTTCCAGTACAGCCAGGGCTACACAGAGAAACCCTGTCTCAAAAAACCAAAGATGAAGAGGAGGAGGAGAAGGAAGAAAAAAGAAAAGAATTTATTCTTACAGAAAAATCATGTTTTATAACGACGTTCTCTATGACTGAGGTTCTGACCTGTTTAAGTATAGATAAACAAAACTGAATACAGCAAGCCTGAATGCATTCACTTCCTTCTGCTCTTGACTGAATGTGATATGATAAGCTTCCTAGAGTTCCTACCACTGTAACTTCCCTGCTAAGAAGGACTGTAATCTGGATTATAAACTAAATAAACACCTTTCTCAGAAACTTTTTTTTAAAATCAGGTATTTTATCACAGCTACAGAAACAAAGCTAGAATTAAGAATTAACTTGCACCCCCACTCAGTCCCAAGTTACAATGTTTTCCACGTCTTTAATGGATTCCCTCTCCTCAATAGGCTTTTTCAGACAGTGCCAAATAAAAGAACAAAGCCTTTATTTTCAGATATCAAAAGCATGAAAAGACATGTTTTATGAGTTCTTACTAACTACACATTCTACTCATTTCTCCCAACATACAGATTGGAGTCTAAGTGCACAACACTCCTAGAAGACAATGCCAGATTATTCATGAACCTGGGCATGCAAATGGGACACAGAGTGTCCTAGGTGATCTCTATAGTCTTTGTATGAACATCTTGGAGCTGGGTGGGGATGGATGCAAGAACTATACAGAAATATGGAAAGAAGCATAAAAGTTCCTCAAGCTAGATTGTAGCTTAATGGTGTATGTTGACTACTGGTTCCAGGTTGGAGCCCAGCAAACAAAAGCTGGCAGGGCCCTCAGCCTTAATTTCATGGAAAAGGAGTTCCTCAAAATATGCTTACCTGTTCAATACTGGGCTTTTCAAATGGTGGCTTCTTCTCCAAGGAGCCTTCAACCATAGGCTTTCCTCTTTGTAAAATTGACTTTCTCAAGAGCTGCAAAAAAATCATTTTTTAAAACAAACTTTAGTTTGAAAGGCTTTTTTTATAGTGTGTTTGTAGTTATGTGGTTCAGGTTTTGGATTTTTTGAGACAGGGTCTCCTTATGTAGTCCAGGCTGACCTCAAACTCATGGCCCCAAGTTCTTAGCCTCGGGTTCCCAAGTACTGGGACTACAAGTATGTACCATTGTATCCAGCACTTAAAATGTACATGTGTGCCCACGTGCACACACACACACACACACACACACACACACACACACACACATACATACAAATATATCCCATAGTACATCTATTTCTTCCCTCCCAGGCCCCACCCTACATATGCCTAAGCTTGAAGAGAAGCCATCAACTATATTCTACTTAGTCACATATATGTGTATATATATATAAAAGAATTAATACTTAAGTCAAACACTCAAACTCCTAGATACCACAAACTTGCCTTCACGCCTTTGAACAGAGCTAGACAACATCTCAATTCTGAGCAGCCTGGACTACCCTGCCCTGTCCCCCCATATTCTACTCCTCCCCCAATTTCCCCTTCTCTCCCATTTTTGCTTGCTAGAGATCCAGAGGTCCAGTGAGACTCACTGATGCTACCACAGGTAGGTAAAGCTCTCCGAGTGTTAACTACTAGAAAAGGCAGAGTCCACTCTGCATACATAAGGCCAAAGACAAGAGCACTGGCTCAGGAGCTTGGAAGGAACATTCTCTACCTCTGTCCTTTCCCATTTCTACTCCATCTGCAGATGCTGGGTGCATGTTCTCAGTGCCCACAAACCAAATACACTGCTTCTAATTCCAGCCCGAGGATCGAAGGCTCCAAAGAAAGAAAAGGGTCCAGAAAAGGGAATATTTCACCACTAAGCACAATACCTTCTAGGGGGTCCCATAAAAGTTATGGGAATGGACAAGTTACTGATCCTTTCAATGTGCTATGTAAAGATAAGCGCCGTGTGTGCTTGCGATGCTAAAGACTGATCATGAGTCGGCTTGCAGCTCTGCCTAGAATCCCAGACCTCTGAGGTGGAGGCAGAAGGATCAGACTCCATCTTAAAACAAAACTACACAGGATTTATCATGGATTTTTAAAAACAAGCAATCCCAGTTCCTGTGTTTATTTTTAGAGTTATATAAGATCTTCTTTCCTAGCTCAGCCCCTTGGGAACTCGATTCACTGAATGTTCAGTTTTTAGTTAAATCCAATGAACCAGGAGACAATGAACCTATTTTTTCAAATACAAAGGGATAGAGCTAGAAACCGGGCATAACGGCTCATGCTACCATCCCTGCACTCAGGAGGCTGAGGCAGCGAGGACTGCTACAAACTCAAAGCTAGCCCTCGCTACGTAGTGAGTTTCGGGCTAGCCAAAGCTACACAAAAAGATTCTGTTTCAAACAACAACAAAATGATGGGCCTGAACTACATAGAAAGACCTGGTCTAAGGAAAAGAAAGAAAAAGGGAATGGTTGAAAGAGAAGAGAGCATGGGTCATCTTGGATTCTGATTTGAGAAGCTAATATATCTGTCCTGCTGTCTGGAGATGAGGGAGAGCAAAGGCCACAGCGCTCCGACCTGGGCCAATGCTTGCTTGCTTGTTCTACTGGCTGCAAGCCACATGGCCAACGGGACGGAAAGCCTGACAGCACCTTGACCTGCAAAGCAGCAAAAGCTGCTGGGGCACTTGCTCCAAGACAAACACCCGCTGTAGCTCTGCAGTCCTTGTTTTCCCTCAACGAAGATCTGTCTCCAACAAAGCACGGACAGCAACAGACTGACTCCGGCCCCATAGCCAGGTCCGAGTCACCGCCTGAGGGGCCTATCCTTCCGATGTCACGTGACTCACTCCCCCACCCGCCGCATCCCGCCTGGAATAGTCCAACAGTAACCTAAAACTTTAAAAAATGCATTCTCCTTCTCCGTTCTTAGAAAATGGAAGAAACAAACGAACAAACGAAGAGAAGGGAAAACTACAGAGCAAATGTTTAGAGAAGACAAGAATGCTGTAGAGAAGCCAGTGAGATTC
This sequence comes from Rattus rattus, assembly GCF_011064425.1. NCBI lineage: Eukaryota > Metazoa > Chordata > Mammalia > Rodentia > Muridae > Rattus > Rattus rattus. Next base: position 90,650,367 of record NC_046157.1, on the reverse strand, counting down.
CCAGCAGCCATGGCAAAGAGGGAATTCAGTGGATGACGTAGCTCTCTGTCATACGAAAAATAACCAGAGGCCGGAATGCAGCTCAATATAGCACGTGTCCATGTTGGAATACAAAGGAATATAAGGCCCTGGTTTCAATCCCCACTATCACAAAAAGTAAAAAAATAAAAACAGTTTAAGTGCAGTAGTTCTCATTAAATGAAGAAAGCTTTTGTGAGCTAGGGACATAGCTAAATGTCTGGTATGTACCTTGTGCTCATGTGGTACACGGACATACCTACAAGCAAGACATCCACACACATATATAAAAAGCACTACAGAGGAAGACAGTGCCCAGGGAGGGGCGGTTAGTTGGTTTCATAAAGATCTGTATAAACGGCCAGGCACAGAGCAGCAGGAGAATGACTGAAGAAGGGAGTTCAGTCAGTTCTGGAAAACACTGAGAGACACAATTGCAAAGACTAATCTAAAAAACAAAAGTGAAGCTGGGTATTGCTGATGGTGGCATACGCCTTTGCTCCCAGAACCTGGGAGGCAGGGCAAGCAGATCTCTGTGAGTTCGAGGCCAGCCTGGTCTACAGAGTAAGTTCCTGAATAGTCAGGGCTGTTATACAGAGAAACCCTGTCTTGGAAAAAAAAAAAAAAAAAAAAGGAAAAGAAAATATAGACACTAGCACATGTTTCTGGCCGTGCCTTCTGTTTTGATGTGTTTCCTAACATCTTGACAAGGATTGTGCAATAGAGGGTTGGCAAAGAACTCAAAAACAGGTTGGGTTTGTGTGTGTGTGTGTGTGTGTGTGTGTGTGTGTGTGTGTGTGTATTTCCTTATAAGATTTTTTTCCCCTTATTTTTCTTTGTCTTTTTTTTTTTCCTAAGCTGAGTACCAAACCCAGGGCCTTAAGCACTCTACCACTGAGCTAAATCCCCAACCACCTTATAAGATACTTTTTATGTGTATAAATGCTTTGGCTGCATGTATATACCCGCACGTGTGCATACAAAGGCTAGAAGGTACATCCTGCATGCTGGAGTCGCAGGCAATTGTGAACGTGGATGCTGGGAACTGAACTCAGGGCCTCAGAAAGGCTCTTAACCACTGAGCTATCTCTCCAGCCCTCGGGTTTCTTGTTTTACTTGTCCTTCTGACGGCTCCTTTGAGGTTTTGACAAAGTGTCCCCTGTTCTCACGTTGAACAGCTGTGTGAAGGAAGAAAAGGCAGCCCGGGGACAGTCGGATTTCCCCAGACGCTTGGGTTCTTCCCTAGGCTCCACCTTGATGGCCTCACTGCTGTGCTGCATGCCGCAGCCTCTCCGCCTGGAAAACCCCCTGTCAGGAATGGCTCTTTGCCCACCGCACACTTTAACATTGACAAACCATTCCTAATTATTCGCTTAACATGTCCTTGGCTGACATGTGACTCCATGCTGGAAGAACTTTGTCTCGTTACAGCTCTGTCCCTCAAGATACCTCGGTGGCATCTCTGATACGGGCTGTGCTAAACACCTGCGTGGTGGATAGAAAGAAATCTATGAGCACGTGTGAATCAAGATGGCCAATTCTGCAGACGCATATGAAGGCATTTTAGAGACTCCTGAAGAAGCAGAGCTGCAGGAACAGAGCTAAGTGCCTTCTACCCACAGACTGGCACTGGGATGACAGGGAAAGAAAAGGCTTTGGAAATGCAAAAATCTCACCTCCCACTAGCTACAGTGGCCCACAACTGAAATGTTAGCACCTAGATTCTAAGACCTAGAAGGTAGAGGCAGGAAAGTCAGTTTAAAGCAAGCCTCAGCGACACAGTATGGCCAGCATGGTCTACATAAGACAATGTCTCAAAAAACAAGGGGGCTGGAGAGATGGCTCAGTGGTTAAGAGCAACTTGCTATACTTCTAGAGAACTTGAATTCAGTTCCCAACATCTAGGTTGGACATCCAACAGCTCGCAACCCCCTCTAACTCCAGCTCCAAGGGATCCGACAGCCTCTCTGGCCTTTGTAGGCACCCATATCCATGTGCACATATTCCTACACAGACATACACATATTCACATAATTAAAAATAAGGTAAGTCACCTAAACAGTAATAAGAACTCAACATGATGGTTTAGCAAGGAAAGACGCTTACCACCAAAGATGACAACCTGAGTTAATCCCTGAGAACCCAATGTGGGAAAAACAAAAGTGACTCCCACAAGCTGTTTTCTAATCTCCGCATGTGAGTCATGATATATATGAGCACACATGTGTGCATGTGCATGCACACAGCTAACTAATTAAATATAAATAAATTAATCAATCAATTAAGTAATTAAAATGTTAAGATCTCACCTTGAACAGGTAGAAATAAACTTGTTTGGTATCTGCATCTTCTTCTTTGTGGACGCAGGTAAAGAGGTACTCCACATCCAACACAATTCCCAGGAGTCTGTTCATTTCTTCCTCTGACACATTCTCCAAGTGGGAAACATGAGCAGCTTAGGGTGAGCCCGAGGGAAGAGGTACAAGAAGTGAAGAGACAGTCACAAACATCATCCACAGTAGAACAGAAGGCTATTGCCTGGCATGATGGCACTAACCCGAAATCCCAACCCTTGGCAGGCTGAGACAGGTGGAATACAGAGCCCAAGCAAGCATGAGCTACAGAGCAAGGTGCCAGATACAAAAACATAAAAGAGTGGGGCCATCAAGATGGGTCAGCAGGTTAACACGCTTGTCACACAGCCTGATAACACAAGTTCGATACCCAGAACCCACAGTGCAAGGAAAGAACAGATTCCTAAACACTGTCCTCTGACCTCCTCACATGTGCCATAGCATGTTCACACACACACACACACACACACACACACACACACACACACACACACACACACACACACAGTGATAAGTAGCCCAGCATGGTGGCTGACAGTGTGCTGGCTCAGTGGGTGATGGTATAAATATCCAAGATTGACACCCTCAGTTCGATCTCCTTGTCTCACATTATAGAATGAGAGAACCAACTCCAAACAGCTGTCCTCTGCCTCTACAGACACACTGTAGCGCACACACACAGGCAGGCTCGCACGCGTATACATATGCTTCACAGTAAACAAAAATTACAGAGGCCAAAGCAGTCTTTGTAATCTTAATTGAATAAAGCCAGGGGACACATTTGAATTCACAAGCATCAATACTACATCTCTGCATTATCAAGTTCAAAAGGAATTGAGCTGGGCACAGTGGACGCCTGCTATCCCAGCATGCCGAATACTGAGGCAGGAGAACTGAGAGTTTAGGAAGAGCCTGGATTACTGAAAAGACTCTGACTCAAAAGGGTCCTGGATTAGGACAAAGGATAATGGTACATACATATGAAAATGCCATCGTGCATTCCACCATCTGCATGCTAAGTAAAAACTAGTTATAGTAAGAAGAGCCTCACTGGTGCTCTCGTGTCTGACGTTAGCTGCTGCTAAGAATGAACTAGCTCTACGTTGCCCGGGTTAGCATACCTGTAACCACACATCATGTGTCACCACGCTGAACTCCCCTGTCAGATCAATCACTAAAAGATTTCCATGCTGAAATTTTATCTTCTGGGGGGGCGGTATTAGTTTGAGACACTGTCTGACTAAGTACCCCTGGCTAGCCTAGAATTTACTATGTAGACCATGTTGGCTCTAAATTCAGAGAGATCTACCTGCTTCTGCTTCTGCCTGGTGTGTGTGTGTGTGTGTGTGTGTGTGTGTGTGTGTGTGTGTGTGTGTGTGTGTGTGTGTCTGTGTGTGTGTGAGAGAGAGAGAGAGAGAGAGAGAGAGAGAGCGCGCTGTAGAGTTTTAGTAGTGAGAAAATATTTAAAATCCACTCTCTTGGCAGTTTTCAAACATACAATACATAAAGAATCATTTCTTTGACTTTGAAAAGTATTTATTTATTCATTCATTTATTTATTTATTCTTTTGTGTGTATGTTTGCCTGAATATATGCATATACGTGATATATCTGCCTGTTACCCAAGGAGTCCAGAAGAGAGGGTCAGATACCTCTGGCACTAGTAAACATTTACGAGCTGAGAATTGGACCAGAGTCCTCTAATAGAGCAGACAGTCCTCTGAATGGCTGAGCAATTTCTCCAGCCCCAAGAACCACGTCTTCAAACGCGTGCCTTCTAGGACTGGTGTGGTTTCACAAAACACCGGCCTAGCATGCATGAGTACCTGAGTTCAATCCTCAGCAGCTATGTAAACAAAAACAAAAATAGTCTTAAAAAACAAAAAAGGAAACATGACTGCTTACATCAAAAACTTCTTTAGAAAAGATTCGGGAGGCTGAATAGACTGCTTAGCAGTTAAAAGGACTGATTGCTTTTCCAGGGCCCAGGTTCGATTCCCAGCACCCACATGAAGGTTCATTGCCAACTGTAACTCCAATTCTAGGGTATGTGATGTCTTCTGGCCTCCACAAGCACCAGACACACATGTGGGGCACATATATATATATATATATATACACACACACACACACACATATAGTCATACATATAAAATAAAAATGAATAAAACTATTTTTAAGTAATTAGCATTCTTTAGGACTTCACACAAGCTGCTTATCAGCGAAGTGTTGCCTTGCAGTTAGAGGGAGCACCCCTGGGTGCTGGCATCAGGGAGGATGCCTGAATGCCTGAGTCCAAAGATAAGCTTAGCATGTTCACTTCTAGTAGTCAGCCCCTAAAAACGAGAAGTGTGGCATAAATGTGAACCCCGTCCCCCTCCGAGCCATTGATATGTCTGAACAACTTACAAAAGGAGCAAGGAGAGTAAGGTAGGCGAGTGATCTTAAGTCTCAGAGAGACGTGGGGTGTTAGAGTAAGGCCATGTCTAGACTTCCCCGGGAACAGAGTGGGCAGTCTGGAGTTTAAGAAAACGCAGGCTCTGGAAGGTGAAAAAGAATGAGTGGCTGATGGGGAGGAAGGTGAGGACAAAGACAGGCCAGCTGTCATTTCAGAATGACTGTCACGTTGTCTTAGGAGTCCAGTTGGCCTTGCCGGTGGTACCCTCAGGTTTCGGAGATAGGGAGGCTAAAGTCTCCCAATGGACTGACATTTGGAGAAGCTGGGGATGGGAATTAATGAGAGGCGCACAAACATGCATGCAAGAGGCTTAGGCAGGAGAATGATTAGCACAAGGCCAGCCTCAAAAAGGCAACAACAACAACAACAGCAACAACGTATTTCTGCAATTTAACTGACAAATATCTTAGCTATTTATCTCCAAAATGAGGTCTGTCCTTGTTCCCCAAAGGCTTCCAACTGATCTCAAGGAAGATCCCACACAGACCTAAGAAAAAGTGACCTAACATTGTTCTACTTCCATGGAGTCTAATTCTGAGCATGTTGTCAAAACTGTATACTACATATGTATACTACATACAGTATAGTACATACTATATACTACATACTGTATACTACATATGTATACTACATATGTATACTACATACTGTATACTACATATGTATACTACATACTACATAGTACATACTGTATACTACATACTGTATACTGCATATGTATACTACATACTATATACTGTATACTACATACTGTATACTGCATACTGTATACTACATACTGTATATTACATATGTATACTACATACTGTATACTACACACTGTATACTACATACTGTATACTACATATGTATACTACCTACTGTATACCACATACTGTATATCACACACTGTATTCTACATACTGTACACCACATATGTATACTACATACTGCATACTACACACTGTATACTACCTACTGTATACCACACACTGTATATCACATACTGTATAACACATACTGTATACTATATACTGTATGCTACATACTGTATACTGCATACTGTATACTACATACTGTATACTACATATGTATACTACATACTGTATACTACACACTGTATACTACATATGTATACTACATACTGTATACTACATATTGTATATTACATACTGTATACTACATATGTATACCACCTACTGTATACCACATACTGTATATCACATACTGTATACTACATACTGTAGTAAAATGAACGAATGTCATTTTTTAATTTTTTTTTTCTTGGAGACAGGCTTTACCTGTGTAGCCCTGACTGTATTGGAACTGGCTCTCTATACCAGGCTGGAATTGAACTGACAGAGATCCACCTGCCTCTGCCTCCTGAATGCTGGAATTGAAGGTCTGTATTCCATGCCCCAATAATTTATTTACTTATTTATCTTTCTGGGAAGACACCGTCTCACTATGTAATTCAGGCTGGCCTGGAGCTTGATATGAAGACAAGGCTGGCATCAAACTCACAGAAATCTGCTTGTCTCTGACTCCCAAGTGCTGGGATTAAAAGCGTGTACCACCACAGAGCCTTGGAACGGTAATTTTTCTGTCTATAAACATTTGTAATTTGACATCGATGCAAACTATGTACAGCCGTAGAAATAATGGAGATATAATTAGTTCCTTTTCCAGAGTGTTGTTTAATTTATTTTCAAGTCTTACGATGTAGCCCCGACTGTGCTAGAACTTGCTTTGTAGACTGGGCTGGCCTACCAGCCTCAAACTTATGGCAACTCTCCTGCCTCTGTCTCCCAACTGCAGGAATTACAAGCATGCACCTTAATGCCCAGGTTTTGGGGTTGGTTTTTGCCTTTTTTTCCCCCTTGGCAATGTCTCCCTATGCACTTCATTGCCCTGGCTGGTTTCAACCCTATAATCCTGCCACGTCTCAGCCCCTGCTGAGTCTGGCTAGGGTGCGTTACTTAAGATGTGGTGAGTGCTTCCTATCCCTGAGAGTTCTCATCAGTACTGTAGTCATAATGTGGGAGGGTCTCCTGGCCCTCACCACTCCCCTTAATGGGCGTGTTCTCATAACAGACCATGCTTAGAACAGTAATGACTGATGGTGCTCTGTTGCACTAGTGGAATGCCTTAGGTGTTGGCCATTACTTTCCACGGTTCCTGTACTCTCTAGTACTGCCGACTCCTCTGCCTTCATTCTGACGTTGCCAGTCTTTGCCCACTGCCTTAAAGGAATTCGGGTAAAATGGTCTGTCATATGCTGTGCACAGCCTTACAGAGTTTTTGAGGACCTGTGTTTGACTGAATGGATTTGGTAGTATAGAATTTTTAAATTTGGAGGCTGGAGAGATGGCTCTGTGGCTGAGTCCTGGCTGCTCTTCCGGAGGATCTGAGTTCAGTTCCTAGCCAACATGGCAGCTCACAATTGTTTGTTATTATAGTCTGGGTGGGTGGAGTGGTATTCTGACACCTTCTTCTGGTCTCCATGGCCACTCCAGGCATACACATACATGCATTCAAGTCAAAAAAAAAAAAATCATGTGATTAAATAAGTGAATAATTTTTTACTTAATATTTTTATTTTGATTATTTGGGAATTTCATGCCATATACCCCAATGACAATCACTTCCCAGTTACCGAGGTTCATTTCCAGATTTTTGTGACCTACTCCCAAAAAATTAATTAATTAATTGATTAAATTAAAAATTCTTGTTTAGGGCTGAAGAGATGGCTCAGTGGTTAAGAGCACTAACTGCTCTTCCAGAGGTCCTGAGTTCAATTCCCAACAACCACATGGTGGCTCACAACCATCTGTAATGAGATCTGGTGCCGTCTTCTGGCCTGCAGGCATACATGCAGGCAGAATACTGTATACATAATAAATAAATAAATAAATAAATATTTTAAAAAAATTCTTGTTTAGAATATGAACTCTGTAGTTTGGCATTTCTTTGGCTCTTCCAACTGTATGTCCTAAAAGAACAAAGAAGTGATAGAAAGGAATCTCCCTGAGCACTTTGCTCTTTGGAGAAAGGTTTTTCTGTAGAGCTAAATAGTGGAGCTTGCTATAGAAACCTGGCTGGCTACAAACTCACATAGGTCCTTCAGCCTCTGCCTCCCCAATGCTAGACTAAAAGCAAGTGTGACTGCCCTAGCACTTTAGTGAGGATGTTTCCAAAATTTTAAACAAGCCTCTGTAACATGTCAGCATCGCTTTTTAAAAAGGCTAAGAAATTATTTCAAACTAAAGAAAACTAAGAATACAGGACAACTACTTATATGTACAAATGTTTAAAGAAGAGGAAAATAGGCTATGAAGGACATTTTTTTGGGTTACCTAAGAAAATTAGGCATGCACACATACTAATATTAACCTTACTGCAATTGTGAACTAAACAGAAATTAATTACATAAGGATATTGTCCTAATTAAGGTTCCTATTGCCATGATAAACCAGACCAAAAGCAAGATGGGGAAGAAAGGGTTGATTTTAGCTTATTCTTCCACATGTAAAGTCCACAATTAAAGGAAGTCTGGACAGAAACTCAAGCATGGTGGGAACCCGGAGGCAGGAGCCGCAAGGCCATGGAAAGGTGCTGCTTACTGGCTCCTGATAGTTTGCTAATCCTTCTTCCTTACAGATCCATCCATAATGGGCTGGGCCTCCCCATCAGTGACTAATTAAGAAAACACCTTACAGCTGTATTTTATGGAGACATTTCTCAATTCAAGTTCCCTCCTTTAAGACAAAGTAGCTTGTCTCTGGTCGACATAAAACTATCCAGCACAGATATTTTATATTTAAATGTGTGAGTGTGAGTGTGAGTGTGTGTGTGTGTGTGTGTAAATGTTACAAACAAGTAAAAGGACATGTGGATTAGTCTTCACCACTGTTCTTGGGACTCTAACATTTTATGACTTTAATTTTAATTTTTTCTTTATAAGACAGGGTTTCTCTGTGTAGCCCTGGCTGACCTAGAACTCTCTCTCAGTCATCCAGTCTGGCTGTCAACTCAGATATTCAACTGGATCTGTCTCTGGAGTACAAGGATTAAAGGTGTGTGCGACCACTTCCTGGATATGATTTTAAGAATTTAAAGTTTAAATATTTAGAGCAATGAAGAGATGATTCAGCAGTTAAGAGCACTTGATGCTGGGCTGGAGAGATGGCTCAGCGGTTAAGAGCACCCGACTGCTCTTCCAGAGGTCCTGAGTTCAATTCCCAGCAACCACATGGTGGCTCACAACCATCTGTAAAGAGATCCGATGCCCTCTTCTGATGTATCTGAAGACAGCTACAGTGTACTTATATATAATAGATGAATAAATCTTTAAAAAAAAAAAAAGAGCACTTGATGCTCAGGTAGAGGACCAAGATTCAGTTCCAAGCATCTACATCCATCTAAACCCTAGCTCCAGGGGATCTGATGCAGCCTTCACACCTCCTTAGGTACCACACACACATGGTACACACACAATTAACCTATATAAAACTTTAAAGTTATTTCCAGTTGGATGTGATAACACAAACCTTTAATTCCATCATGAAAGAGGTAGAGGCAGGAGACCTCTGTGAGTTCATGGTCAACCTAAGCTACACAGGAAGATCCTTTCTCAAAAATAAAAAGAATAAAGTTATTTCCAAATAATTTTCTAAAGATTGATTTATTACATATAAGTACACTGTCGCTGTCTTCAGACGCACCAGAGGAGGGCATCAGATCTCATTACAGATGGTTGTGAGCCACCTTGTGGTTGCTGGGAATTGAACTCAGGACCTCTGGAAGAACAGTCAGTGCTCTTAACTGCTGAGCCATCTCTCCAGCCCCATAAGTTTTATTTTTGCTTGGTGGTTTTGACTTCAATTTTGGTTTGGTTTCCTTCATACTAGCGTAGGGCCTGCTTTCCTGAGTGCTGCCAGTGGTTAGAGATGGGGACAGCTCTCCAGAGTGCCACATCCAGTGGACAAGATCTGCACAGCCCCTCAACATCTAGGTAGTACCTGGCAGCTGTGCTGACAAGGGACGTCCTAATGTTTTCTAGTGACAACATGAGCCATGGACATCGACACCGCCTCCTGCCACTACATAACCATAGACTCAGACATGGCCCCCAGTGGCAGCTTGGGCTGGGGCCTCACCATGGCCCCAGGCAGCGGGGCTGACCACTCACAACGGGCCACTCTTCTCTACCCTTGGGTCTCCAGTTCCATCTCCTCATAATGCCCAAGCTGCTCCAGCTCTCTTTCTCTCCCATCCACCATATCCTCTCACTGTGGTGGCATCAACTGCAGGCTGCTCACACCTGTCAGATCCCTGAGTGACTTCCCCTACCAACTCTGAGTGGCACATTGGTAAGCAGGTTGTCTATGGTCTGCCTGTGCCATGCACTGGAGGGCCAGTCTGTGGGTGGCGTGGCAATCTTCCGGACTCTGCTTCATCCTTCCACACTGTGTTGCCTGGATTTGATTTGATTTGATTTGATTTGATTTTTATGAGTCCTAGGCATAAAACAGCTTTGGCTGCCAAGCCAGGCGTCAAGCTACGATGAACAAAGGACTGTCATTTGTTGTGCACCAATATAAGAACAACAACAATATAACAAGAACAATATAAGGGCAACAATGAGGTGTCTCTTTGCCCATTACCTGAGGGCGACTGGCTACAGCTTAACTCCTCTGAAACAGTCACCCCTGGCAGTTATGTGCCTCCATCTCCACTGTGTGTGGAAGGTAGGGTAAAATGGAGAGAAGCACCACCTCAGGGGTCAGGGGGACTGGACATCTTATGATATCTCTCTGGGAGAGTGTTCCTTGATGTCTTTCAATGCTACGTCACAAACACCTGAGAGGCATGAGGTACCTGCCATGTATCTGCTGCTGAGAATTACTGTACAGCTGTTACCTTACGGAGGACCCATAGCTCCTGGTCACTGTGTGCTGTGACCCTTGCTAAGTTCCACAAAGAATACTTACGCGGACCTCTCAAGGCTAGTCTGTCAATTCTTTTGAGGCCTGCAGAAATCGAAGCAAATGTGTCCCTGGTCCTTTTTACCACAAGCAAGCGCAAAGTAACCAATTCGAAAGCAGCACAAATCAGTTTGTCGTAGTCAGTTTGGGGTCTTCAGTTTGTTAGTTTTGCCTTCTGAAAGGGGCCTCATCATGTAACTCTGGCTGGCCTAGAACTTAATAAGTAGGCCTAGATGGACTTGAACTCATGGAGACCTACTTGCTCATACCTCCTGAGCACTGCGATTAAAGTCATGTGCCAACATACAGCCTAGAAATCCATTTTTCTCTTTAGCTAGAAGAGGTAAAATCAATGCCCACAAAGGTTAGAAAATCAGCACCGGCAAAGAAAACTGTTAACATACTAATGGGCAAAAAGATGATCATTTAAAGACTGTTTCTCTTTCATAATCACAAATTTGAAATGGGAAAAAGGAAACCTTAAGAATCAGCGCCCATTAGAGGATGGCGGTCAATGGTGGTAGTTAATGGGAACTCAGGGGAACCAGCTTTTAGATGTCAGTGTCTCCACAACCACACAGAAAGTGGTAAAGGGAAGTGAGTAGGCCCAGAGCTTCAGTGCTTGTGGGACAGGGAAGGTTCAAGCAGCCCAGACCAACCTACACTGTATAAAACCTGTTTTAAACTAAGACAAAACAACAAACAATAAACAACAAACCAACAGTACACATCAAGGTACAGGAAGAGGTAGCTAAGGAGCCCTGAGGAGGTGGCTCCTATGGTTAAAGGTTTCACAACAGCCTGGACCCAAGGCTTTTAGGCATCTATAGGGAAAAAAAAAACAAAACAAAAACAAAAACAAAAACAAAAGAGCCCTCATCTCAGTAAAGGGAAGGTGAGGATTCTCCTCTTCTTACATACGCAAACACACACAGGAACATAAACACAATAAATATATATTTGAAATAAGAAAGAAAACCCACTATGGCTATAAGTCAGTGTGGAGTGGACAGGGCTTGCTCCAGGGCTTCTGAGGCCATGTCCCCTAGCTATAAAAAAGGTAAAAAGAAATAGACAAAGTCTACTTTACCCATACCTTTAACTCAATTTATCTCAAACGGTTACTGCCGTCACATACTCCATATCTGAAAAAGAATGGAGCCAAGAGGCTCACAGGCTTCCATAGTTGGTAGAATGGCTTGGGAAGAAATAGGTGATGTGGCATTGTTAGAGGAAGAATGTCACTCCATCTTCTTGCAAATCCACATGAGCTCTCAGCTGTTCCTGCAGCTGTGCCTTTGCTCCGATAGTATGGTGTCTAACCCTCCCAAACTGTAAGCTTTCTTTCACGTTGCCTTGGTCATAGTGTTTTATCTGAGCAATAGAAAGTAACGAAGACAACTAGTTTACATTTGCTTCAGAATAAGTATTCATTTTATACCTAAAAACCTATCAGTGAGCCACATTTAAAGCGCTGTTAGTCATACAGGGTCCAGTTCAGTTTTAAACACTGTACCCACAGAGCCTACGCTATGAAACCACATCTGTAAGTCAATGCTGCTCAATGGAGCTACTCTCTTTCTCTCTCTCCCTCCCTCCCTCCCTCCCTCTCCCTCTCTGCCACTCTCTCTCAGACTCCCTCTGCCCTCCCCCTCAAATATTATTGAACTTAAATCTATTTACCAGTAAAGGAATAAACCCAATTCTACCCAAGAAATTAAATATATCCTAAAGTGCAAGCAACGGTCAGCCTTTCATCACAGTTCAAAAAAAGCAAGAGGTGGGGGTTGGGATTTAGCTCAGTGGTAGAGCACTTGCCTAACAAGCGCAAAAGCGCTGGGTTCAGGTCCCCAGCTCTGAAAAAAAAAAAAAAAAAAAAAAAAAAAAAAAAAAGCAAGAGGTGATATCTGTGATCACACACAGGGAAAATCCAACAGATCTCCAAAACCGCCTTTATTTCCTCTACAAGCTCTGGCATTGTTAGGCTTGGGAGGACAAGAACTCCCTGGCGAAAAACAAAAGAAAGGCATGAGGTATGGACAACCATATCTGAAGCTGGGGAGGCAACCTTCAGGAAAAAAGTACTGTGCAGAACTAGAAACCAAGTTTCTGATCTAGTCTGTAACCCTGAGATCCTGAAACCTGCACACAGGCTGGGCTCACTTCTAGTATAGCTAAAACTCAAAGCTGGCTGGTTATGATAGTGGACACTTTTAATCCCTGAATTGGGGAAGACGTAAGAAAACCAGAAAGAAGTTCAAGGCCTTCCAACATTACATGAGACTCCAGTTCAACCAAAAAAAAAAAAAAAAAAAACAACTTATTATGTCTTATTCTTCAAAAATCAAAAGCCCCCAGGTCTGTAGTATCTGTCTTTTTAGTAGTAGGAGTTGAAGAGCATTGTGATTACAAAACAAGATGTTAGAAGCAACCTCTACTTTCCTTAGAAAGCAGATAGACTAAAAAGATAAACAGAATATACAATAACAAAGAATTGTCATTTGCACTGAAAATGTCCACTGAAGCTGATGACACTGATCCCTGAAACAGTTAAAAACAAGTCAAAAAGCAAGCGTCATCATCAACGTAATCCCAGCATCACTGGCACATGCTTGCAATGTCAGAATGGGGAGCGGAGACCTCGAATTCCTGGGTATCCCAGAGACCCTGTCTCAAGAAAGCAAGATAGTTCTGGGGTGGGGACACACGCCTGCAATCCCAGTACTCTAGAGGCAGAGGCAGGCAGAGCTTTGAAGATTCCAGGCTGGCCAGGACTACAAAACATGACTGGGTCTCCAAAAACAAGCAAATAAAAGAAGGGAAGTAAACCAGGGGGTTCCTGAAGTACACCGAGGCTGATCAGACCTCCACATCCATGCACACCTCCACACTCACACACACAAAGCTTCTGTACAGAACTGAAGGCTGGGAAGATGGCTCAGAAGTTAAGATTCATTCCCAGCATCCACACAGCAGCTCATAACTGACTGTAACTCCAGTTCCAGGAGATCTGATGTCCTCCTCTGGCCTCTGAGGGCACCATGCACACAAATACATACATGAAGGTAAAACACTCATACACATAAAATAAAAATAAATTATTTTAAATAAAACAAAACTGATGGCTCATCACTAGTGAGGTCTGAGCCTCTGCAGCGGACAGAACAATAAACTCCAAAACAAAAATTCCAGCTATACTTGGTCACATGGTGTTATCTTTTGCTTTCTGGTCTTAAAAACTGGCTTCTGCGTAAATGCACAGCCTTCAATAAATGTTTTGTTTAAGTCAGGACAGAGTCTCAGCATGCAGCTCTGATAGCCCAGGCTGGTCTCAAACTCACAAAGATCCACTTGCCTCTGCCATGTGATGCTGGCAACAAGATTGTGTCCCCTCTTTTAGACCATCTTCCTTTGTTGTTGTTGTTGTTTTAAAGGCATACACTCCTCCTTTTTCCAGAGATAATATCTCTCAGTTGCACTGTTTCAGCCAGGCTGGCTGACTGGCCGTGAGTTCCTGGGAGCTGCCTATCTCTGCCCACTAACACTGGGGTTACAGGCATACGTAGTGTCTTAGTTAAGGCAACTATTGTAAAAGACAACATTTAATTGGGGCTGGCTTACAGCTTCAGAGGTTCGCTCCATAATCATCAAGGTGGGAGCATGGCAGCATCCAGACAGGCACGGTACAGGTGAAGCTGCGGGTTCTACATCTTCATCTGAAGGCTGCTAGGAAAACTGACTTCCAGGGAGCCAGGATGAGGGTCTTAAAGCCCACGCCCACAATGACACACCTACTCCAACAAGGCCACACCTCCTAACAGTGCCAGGTGGTCATGCCCGGCTTTTATGTAGGACCTGTGAGTTTGCACTCGGGCCCTCTTCCTTTCATAGGAAATGCACTTATCCACTGAGCCATATCCTCGGCCTTCTGAAGGATTATTTTCTAAGTCTTGACTGAATGTTCTTCTCATCCGAGCAGATTATCCTGCTTCCAAAGATGTAGAAGAGTCTCCATAAAGACAGGATAACTTGGCTCTTAGCAGAATCCCCTAGTTCACAACATGATTAGTAACAATACAGCACGTGCTGATGTATTTCCCCTGGTGAGGCATGGAGACCCTGCCTTCATAGATGGAGGGAGGGTTTCCCTGGTGAGGCTGAGTGCTTGCCTATGAGGTTCCAGACCCACACACACACACACACACAGAGCATACACACCAAAGATTAAATGCATAGATTTTTTAAAAATACCCTAAAAGGTAGGAGGGAGGGGGCTAATGGCTTGGTGGCCTGGAGGACCGGGGCCCAGGATTAGGAGGCATGGCCCGGCTTCCAAGGGATTCGGCAGCTTAGGGGCCTAGTATGAATGAGGACACAAATTCAACTTCCCTGGTTAAACATGACACACACACACACACAAAGGATGAAGTCATAAAATCACACACAGGTTCATACACACAATGGCAAAGATTAAATGCCATCCGAAATCATCCTAGCCAATTTTTTAAAAATACCCACACTAAAGGTGACAGGCACGCTGTGGCTCTGAAGAGATAAACTGGCATTGTCTCTGCTCCTGTAAGGTTTGATGGCAGTTAATGATCATTAAATGGGGGCAACTTTGCCAAGGCCATTTAGCCATCTCCAGACCTGGTACCTGACCCTGTCTGGAAAGAGACTGTGTTCACTAAGTCTCCTTATCAGGAATTCACTGACCATCTTGTTCTGTTCAGAGGACCCAGGCTCAAAAAAAAAAGAAAAATAAATGAATTAAGTCTGTTAAAAAAAAAAAAAAAAAAAAAAGATCATTAAATGGGGGGTTGGGGATTTAGCTCAGTGGTAGAGTGCTTGCCTAGGTTGTTTGTTAAAAAAAAAAAAAAAAAGAAAAGAAAGAAAAAAAACTCATTAAGTTGAAAGGGTGTTTCAAACTGAAGATTTATAAGATTTTTTTTTTTTTTTAAGCAGGGGAAGGAGAAGAATAGTGTAATCTCACAAAATGGTTTTCTAGGAGCCTGGCAAATGAATAAACTAGCATTCCAGTGAGAATGAAAACATGCAGACAGTTCCATTTAAGAAAGTGATGAAGGGAGTGATGGTGTATTCCCAGTTCAAAGACATTCAGAAAGCTGAGGCAGGAGGATCATGTCTCTGGCCTCTGAGGTATCCTCTCTCTGACAAAAAGAAATAAATCAAAAACATTTAGTTTGTCCTTTACAGAAATGGTTCTCAACCTGTGGGTCATGACCCTTTGGGGTCAAGCGACTCTTTCACAGTGGTCCATATCAGATACCTCAGGGACTGTATTATTAAAGTGCTGCAGCTTTAGGAAGGGTGAGAACCACGGCTTGATAGTGTTCTGTTTTCTAAACTCATCAAATGGGCATGTCCCAAGGAAGACCATGCCCTGAATATTGAACAGCTTTCCCTACCTTCGGACAGGACCACTTGGTCAACATCCCAACAGGCAGCACTAATTGAACCCAGTAGCTTACAGGAAACAGGCGAGGACATGGAAGTAGGACATGCATCCAGGGAGTTGGGAGAAGTAAGCTCGAGAGCTGAGGTTGAATATGCATTGCATTGTCAGACAGTAAATAAAAGATACTTAAATGAGTATAAAACTCCTTCAACTTAATCTCAGCGTACATCTTAACTTATGAACAGGTTAATCTCAGGTGTGAATTTGCAAGTGTAAAGAACATGAAGCTATACACACACACACAGACATACACATCATGCGCACACATGCGTACACGCTCTGCTGGACTGTAACTCAGTAGCCTAGCACTTACCTAATTTAAACCATGTCCCCAGCTACATTACCAGCACTGAGAACCGGAAAATAAAACAACCGCATACTTCTTTTTCTATTCTTCACTATGGATTAGGAAATAGGGGCGTTTCTGCCAACGCTTGTTCACAAACAGGAAGGGAAGCCAAGTCAGCTAGCTGGCTTTTGTCACTTGCACCATTTCTGGCCAGCACGTATGCTTACACGCAGAGAACCAGACAATCACCAGCTTGGGAAGAAACAAGATCTTTGTTTTTTAATGGCAACTGACTGTGGATAATAGGATTTCCCAATCGATCTGGGCACAGCTCAGCCCAGTCACAGATTCCTTGAACCCTACTATTAACTGCATCACAGTTCCCACGTGACTCAATCTGAAGGGCACCTACCTAGTCTATTAGCTCACAGATGGGCTATAATACTGGTATATTATAAGCTAAGTAAGACAGCTCTGGGATCTTTGGAATCTTTCCTTTCCACTGCTTAAACTACCACAGCCTTTAGCCTCAAACAACATGTTTTTGTACTGAAATCATCTGTCTTTTAATCACAGCTTGGGTTATTTTTGACACCCAGTTCAGTCAACACAATGATGCACCTATTAGTGTGCATCATTTAGGTTCTGTTTCCTGATGAGAGCCTTCCAGAGCAGCCGCTCCCGGGAAGATCACACCACTGTGTGTTCTTCCGCCTTACAGGTATTAAAATGCTAATACTTGCATTAAATGCAAGACAGTGTAATAAATGCACTGAAACACCCTCTAGCAGAGAAGCAAATAAGATGTCAGACTCAGCTTAACAGTGGGCAGGTGGCCTGGAAAGATGGTTCAGCCATTAAGAGCACTGGCTGCTCTTCCAGAGGTCCTGAGTTCAATTCCCAGCAACCACATGGTGGCTCACAACTGTCTGTAATGGGATCTGATGCCCTCTTCTGGTGTGTCTGAAGACAGCAACAGTGTACTCACATACATAAAATAAATAAATAAATCTTTAAAACAACAACAACAACAAAACCAAACAAACAAACAAACAACCAGTGGACTGGCCTCAGAGGTGGAGTTACATCATTTGAACCAACAGCAAACTCAGAGAAAGACAGTGCCAAAACGCCACTCTTCTACAGGTCATGGGCAGAAGGAGTAAGAGGACTTGGTGATCCCATTTTACCCAAAGACAAGTCCTTGACATTCTGGACAGTAAATCAGACTTATTTGGCATGGGCAGAAAAGTAGAAAAAGAGGAGCCTTTCAACTGAAATGCCGAAATCTAAGAACGAGTTCCCCACTGAACTCGATCTGAAACAGAGTTTGCACATACCTGTGATCCCAGCACTTAGGAAGAAAGGCACAACTAGGCTCGCTATACAGTGAAACCGGAGATGCAAGGTAGGTGTGTGTGTGTGTGTGTGTGTGTGTGTGTGTGTAAGGAAAAAAGGAAGACAAATCATCTACGGTTGATGTCATGGTTCAGTGTCAAAGCATGTGCTTTGTATGTGCAAAGCCATGGGTTTTATCCTCAGTACCAAAAAGAGGTAGAAGAAATGTATCCTACAAGAGGTGTTAGGGGAACTGGGATGAGATTCAGCTAGCTAAGAGCACTGACTGTCTTGCAGAAGACCTGGGCTCAATTCCTAACACCCACATGGAAGCTTACAACCACCCGGAGCTCCAGTCCCAAGGGATCTAATAGCCTCTTCTGTCCCTCACAAGTTTCCGCACAAACATATTGCCAGGCATGGTAGCACATGCCCTTATTCCCAACTCTGGGGAGGCAGAGACAGGCAGATCTCTTGACTTTGAGTCCAGCCTGGTCTACAGATGGAGTTCCAGGACAGCCAGTGCTATACAGAGAAACACTATCTCTGTTAACAACTACTGTCATTGTACTTATTATTATACATAACTATCCACTTAGTTGAGGTTTCAGACCTTACACCAAAGCCCTACAGTGCCCCCTCCACCAGGACAAATGAGGCCTGTCACTCAGGCCTATCCCTCTTACACAGCAGAACCATCACACCTATTTCAATTTCATCCTTCTGTATCCCAGCTCTTATAACATGGTTAAAAGACAAAGGAGAAGGAAATGCAAGCAGATGGGGTCTGCCTCCCCATGAAGCACTTCCCAGCAGACTCCGGACCCTGCTCAATGAAGTGGAAAATTTGGTTTGCCCAGAGTCCAGCAGTTTGACTGTCAGGCTGATTTGGGAACTTACCAAGGGCATGGCTACAGCTTCTACAGGATTCCGTCAAACTGACAATTATCTGCTGGAGGTCTCCTCTTGGTGGAGTAGGAGAGGGGTTGGGGTTCTTCCAGCCATTGCATTTACAGGACTCCTCTGCCTAGAAATGGGAATAAAAAGAGAAACAGAACTCTCATAACAGGCACCCGTGGACAGTTTTACAAGATACCAATGCACACTAGTTATCTGACAGGCATTCACACATGTGTTAACTAATTTTCCATTATATGTAATGGAGTAATAAAACGGGGTGGAGTGCTTTTGGGGGTCTTCAGATTTGCTTCTGCTGGTTGTACCTACAGCTCAGACATTTTGCTACTGCCTTCCCCAGGACATTGCTCAGGGAGTGGTCAGATCAAAGACAGTGCACAACACTAGCTTCAGAAAACAAGCAACACTCCGAAACAGCGAGAGGACTTGAAACCGTTTACAGTACTTGATAAAAATCTCAAGTTTCCCTGAAGACTCACACTTCCTTAGCCCTGCAGGAAAGAATAAAACTGACTTATTTAGCTTCTGTACCGAGACTCGGCTACGAAATAGAGATCAAACATGAAAGACACATCATTTACTCGACCAGGCTTTCCATACTGTGTGTGACAGGGAGGCCTTCAAGTAGTGTCCTTAACTGAAGGATCCCTGGTACTTCTGGAAAGCCCCGTTTCTTCCCCAATATCGTTTGCTGGTGCTCTGGATATGTCTACTAAAATAGTGGGCTCTGGCTGAAGTGAAAGACTCTCTCAAAAAATAAGATGAACAGCTCCAGAAGATCTGACACCTTCATCTGGACTCTGCCAGAACCTACTCTACCATTATGTATGTACACACACACACACACACACACACACACACACACACACACACACACACACACTTCTTTAAAATAATAATAAGGTGGAGAAGGATTGAGGAAAAGTCCCTCAAGCCTTGAACACTGGCCTCTACCCACACACCCCACACACACTGCACTTCTACTGATTGCTAATATTGTTTGTCTCTGAGGACAGGATACCTAAAAATCAGAATCCCCTCTTCTGGACAAGTCAAAACTACAGGATCTAAGAAGGTGGCCGGGATGATTACGAGACATCTCTAACTCCACTATAACACTACTGAAAACCAACAGGCCCTAGCACCATGACAGTTGGCAGTTGCCAGGCAACAACTAGAGAGGCCCCAAAAAGGAGAGAAAAGAAGCAGAGGTTCTGTTGTTTCTTAGGTGTTGGTCGGTTGACTGGTTGCTTTGGGTTTTTTGAGACAGGGTTTCTCTGTGAAGCCCTGGCCATCCTGGGGTTTGCTCTGTAGACCAAGCTGGCCTCTGTTTCAGAGATTCACTTGCCTCTGCCCCTCAGTTTCTGTGATTAAAAGCGTGTGCCAAAGTCACCTGGCCAGAGGCAGAGTTTAAACTCCCCAGAAAACTCCTGCCCATTCCCAGAAGACCATATGAACGTTTTCCCCTTCATAAGCCCGTATCCCCGCCTCTTACCCTGTCACTATAAGAACGGAGAGGGTGACTCTCAAGTTGATCTTACACTTCTCTCTTTGGCTAAGAACAAGCTTCTTGCTTTTGCTCAATCAGGTATCATGGCTGCCACAATTCCAAGAGGAGGAAAACAGAGACTGAGATGGGAAATTGCAGCATTTTTACTGGATGTGAAAGGAAACAAAGAGACTTTTCTAGTGCAGCAAACTACCAGGCAACACAAAATGAGCAAATCACAGCTCAAAGCACCAGTGTGGTACAGGAAGAGAGAAAAAGACAAATACATCTGAGTGACCGAAGCAGAAAGAAGAGAAAGCGCCCTGTGAGGAGGTCTACAAAGACGAAGGGTGGCTGGTGGGGCTGAAGTGCTGCCAAGGAGGAGGAAAGCAGAGCTGAGGGAAGGTGGCAAAAGGAAGGAACCACGTGAGGCCACACAGCAACTCCAGCCTCTACCTTAGTTACAAGCAATCCTCTCTCCAAGGGAACTCCAGGGGCGAAATGGAAGATGCCCCTCAAGCTCCCTTCTTTCTCTGCTGCTTTTTCCTGTGGTCACCCAACCAGAATCTACACATCCTCTCCTTTGACAACAGTCACGGAGGCTTGTAAGAAACCTATCTATACCTTTTCTGTTACTAATTTCCGTGAAGAATCCTCTTATTTTCTTTTCCTTTAAGTTTCCATTACAGAATCAACCAGGCAATCTGTGACAAAGACAGCAGACGCCCATTAATTAATTGACAGGCGGAAGAAGCACCTGTGCGTAGACCAAGGCTCAGAAAGAGCGTGAGTGACAGCACTGGAGCTGGGTGGGGGCACACACCTTTAATCAACCCTCAAGAGGTAGAAGCCAGCAGATCTCTGAGTTCAATGACAGCATGGTCTACAGAACAAGTCCCAAGACAGACAGGGCTACATGGGAAAACCAAGCAAAGAAAAGTAAACAAACAAACAAACAAACAAGCAGAGATCATGGAATCCTCAAGTTACCACAAAGACGGCAGGTGTTCAAGTCGAAACATTTCTCAGTAAATCTGAGGTTTACTTTAGAGTTAGAGTTCAGCTGAGTAGGAAGGAGAAGCCTGAACTCTAAGGAATCACGTCATTGAGGAGTTTCGCTTACCATGCTAGCCACAAACCATACTTTCTAAAAATTCCTCCAAGTGTGGAGGGAGACCCCAAGATCTTGCCCATGTTAGGCAGTGCTTTCCCACTCTGTGGAGTCCCCAATCACCTAACTGTCTACAAGTTCGATAATTTTGCTTCAGAGACACGAGCAGCCATAGCCTAGATCCTCTCTTCCTTGGAAAGCTGCTGACTGCAGAGAGCAAACTGGTAGAAACTGGATGGAAGAGAACAAAGCCAACCTTTGCTAGCAGCTGTCATCCTGTGGAAGTTGCAGAACAAGACGCTGTAGCACTGTCAAGCATCAGATTTCATGATTCAAAGCTGGGCATGGTGAAGAGGTGGGTAGAGCTCTGACTTTGAAGCCAGTCTGGTCTACATAGCAAGTTCCAGGGCTACACAGAGAGATATTGTCTCAAACACACTGCACACTTATGTGCACACGTGCACACACACACACACACACACACACACACACACACACACACACACACACAAATAAAATTCAAGTTTCCAGGAACTGGAGAATGATTTAGCAAGTAGGACCCCTTGTTGTGCAAACGTAGGGCCTGAATCCAAATTCCCGGCACCCATGTCAAAGTCAGGTGGGAAATAAAAGATAGATGAGTCACCAGCCTACTCCAGGGTCAGCAGTAGACTGTCTAAAGGGAATAAAAACTAAAAGTGATAGAGCCCTCTGGCTCTCTTGCATAAATGTGCATATGTATACACTTACTCACACAAGATTTATTTGACAACCACAAAAAAGGAACTGAAGGCTTGGTTGCACACCCCTGAATCATCAGCTTCTCTGGAAGCAGACGGAGCAAGAGGATTGTCAATTCAAGCTCAACAGAGCTGCAGACAGTGTTTGAGGCCAGTCTGGGTAGTTCAGTAGTAAGGCTCTCTCAAAACAAAAACATTTTAAAAGGGAAAGACAAGACTCAGTGGCAGAACACTTGCCTACGATGTGAGAGACTCTAGATTCAATCCCCAGTACTAGAGGAGGAAAGAGAATTCGATAATCCAAAACTTTTATCCATGTGGGGTGACTTATAAAAACACGACTGACTTACATCCATAGGTGCAGACAAAACACCTCTGTGCATAAAATTAAAAATAAATAAAATAATTTAAAAGGCTGGAGAGATAGCTCAGCGGTTAAGAGCACTGGCTGCTCTTCCAGAGAACCTGGGTTCGATTCCCAGCAACCACATGGTGGCTCACAGTCTTTTGTAGCTCCAATCTCAGGAAATCCAGCATTCTATTTTGGCCTCCTCAGGCACCAGGTATTCACGCAGGCAAAATAGTCATACACATAAAAATAAATAAATCAAAATTAAAAATCAAAATAAAACCATCTTTGCCTTCCTCGTTAAAATTCAAGTGAACAAACAATGATTTTTTTAATCTTGGATAAGGCCCTGCAGACTTGCAGAGCCAGAGGCTGTAACTACAAGATTGCAATGGGGGGGGAGAGGGGGAGGGCTGGGCAGATGGCTCAATGGTTAAGAGCACTGACTGCTCTTCCAGAGGTCCTGAGTTCAAATCCCAGCAACCACATGGTGGCTCACAACCATCTGTAATGGGGTCCGATGCCCTCCTCTGGTGTGTCTGATACCTACAGTGTACTCATATACATAAAATAAATAAATAATTTTTTAAAAAAAATTGCAATGGGCTTAGCGTGCAGTCAGCCAAGAATGACACCTCTACTTGCCCTACATGCATAAGACAATAGCCCTGTTCACCAGGGCTCATAAACTTCAAGTCACAAATCTCATAGCAGGAGGATTTATAATAACCAATTCTTATACTTCTTTTAATCCAAATATCAGCCACACATATTTAAGCCACTGTGATAGAGTAGTGAATTCATTCTACCATACAATACTGGCACTTGAACATGTCCAGGGATTCTTGAATGCAAACCCATCACTGAATGTGTGTGTGTGTGTGTGTGTGTGTGTGTGTGTGTGTGTAGATACATATATTCATATACATATATACACATTCATACATATATTAATATGGCTTTCCTTGCAAAACTGGTTAATCTCAGTACTCTAGTAGTTTTTACAAAGTCAATTTTGGTTTCTATTGTTCAGAATGAATGAGGTTTTTTTTTTTTTCCCCAAATAAGGAGAAAACCCCCAAAGCAAAAGAAGACATGACAGGTCAATGGTTTTCGTGGCACTCCATAGTGTAAGGCAAGATGTAAGAGGCACCACAGTGACAGGGTGACTATAAAGTGACAGCCTGCTAGGGCTGGGGCTCAGTGGTACTGTCTTACCTTGTAAGTGTGCAGCCCTAGGTTTATTTTGGAGGAGGAGGAGGAGGAGGAGGAGGAGGAGGAGGAGGAGGAGGAGGAGGAGGAGGAGGAGGAGGAGGAGGAGGAGAAGAAAGAGAGAAGAAGAAGAAGAAGAAGAAGAAGAAGAAGAAGAAGAAGAAGAAGAAGAAGAAGAAAGAAGAAGAAGAAGAAAAGAAGAAGAAAAGAAGAAGAAGAAGAAGAAGAAGAAGAAGAAAGAAAGAGAAGAAGAAGAAGAAGAAGAAGAAGAAGAAGAAGAAGAAGAAGAAAGAGAAAAGAAGAAGAAGAAGAAGAAGAAGAAGAAGAAGAAGAAGAAGAAGAAGAAGAAGAAGAAGAAGAAGAAGAAGAAGAAGAAGAAAGAAAGAGAGACAGACAGACATGCATAGCAATGCTCAACTATGATCTGAGCACTTGAGAAGAAAGACATGAGTTCAGAGCCAACTTGGGCTACATATTGATTGTGCCCTGTCTCAAGAAAACAAGCAAACAAACAAGGCTGAGTATGGTAGTGGTCACCTTTAATCCTAGAACTATGGAGGCGTAAACAGATGGGTCTCTGTGAGTTCAAAGACAGCCTTGTCTACACAGCGAGACTCGGGACGGCCAGTGCTACATAAAGGGACCCTGTCTCAAAGAAAAGGGAAAAGGGGAGAAAGGTAATAACAGCTCAGTGTGGGTGTCACAGCACCAGGTACATTCTGGGTTTAATTGCCCAGCAGTGCAAAACCAAACAAGTTTAATAGAGAGAAGGAGAAAAGGAGAAAGAGGGAAGAAAAGGAGGCAAAGAGGGAAGGAAAGAGAGAGAGGGGGGAAAACAGCAATCCAAGTTGAGATATGTTACTATAAACAATATTAAAATACATAGGGCCAATAAGATGGCTCACTGGTTAAAAGTGCTTGCCATCAAGGCTTATGAGCTAAGCCTGAACCCAAGGCCCACACTGTAGAAGAGAAAGTAACTCGAACAGACTGATGTCTAGACTCCACAGACAGGCTGCAGTACACATGCAGACACACATGCTAATTGAAAAACAAATATAATTTCTAATGCCTTATTCTTACTAAATTGAAAATGGTACTTCATACATATAATCCTGGCGGCACTCAGGAGACTGAGGAAAAATGTGAGTTCAAAGACAGTCTAGACTTAGACTACACAGCTAAACACACCAAAAAAGTCATTGGGCCAGCAAGATGGCTCACTGGTAAAGGTGTCGGCCATCAAGCCTGACAACATGAATCCAATCTGTAGAACCCACATGGTGGAGAGAGAGCTTCTCAAAGGTCATATATACAAATCCACTGTGGCTTACACACACTCTCACACTACATAGATAAAAAAAAATGTCTTTAAAAATTATTTTAACTATTTTATACTGACTACATATTGTGATAATAACTTTTAGAGTACCAGACTGGAAAAAAAATCACTTAATAAAATTTAAGTTCTAGTTCTCTCTCTCTCTGTCTCTCTCTCTTCCTTACTTAAACTTATATATGTCTCTCTATATAGAGACATAAATATAGATATATATCATATTATACATACATATGTGCACACACATCTCCCTGTCCTCTTGATGAGGATGGACCAAAGTTATTAATACGATAGACAAGCCCTGTACAACTGGGCCATACGCCAATCCTTTAATTTTCTTAATGTGATAGTGTGGATTGAACAGTGCCTTCTAGAGTTCAAAGATTTGGACACAAAGACACAGGCTGGGAAGAGAGGCAACTGAAGACAGAGGAAAAGATTGGTGTGGTGAACCACACAAAAGTTATCTCAAGGATCACCAGGAGAAGTCACCTGCTGAGAAAAGAAAGGAAGAGGAAGAAAGGTTGAGGAGGAAGAGAGGGAAGAAAGTGGGTCTTTAGGAATGGGAATGGGGCTTTAGAAGAAGAGAAGGCCCTTAGAAAGAGGGGGAGGGCCTTTAGAAGGAGTGGCGAGAGGGCTTTTAGAAGGAGTCAGCCTTGCTAATACTGCTCACGATTTCGGCCTCCCAGAGCCAACACAGAAGCTGTTATTTTAAGCAAGCAATTTTGTGATCATGTGTGAGAAAGCTCTAAGATATGTGAGGTAACTAGAAACCTGTAGGTTAAGGCACTGTCATTCATGCTTATGATCTCAAAACTTAGAAATCTGAATGAAGCCGGAGGACCATCATGACTTTGAGGCCAGTCTGGACTACATAGTGAGCTCTAGACCACACTAAGCTTCAAAACTAATTAAAGAGGGGCTGGAGAGATGGCTCAGTGGTTAAGAGCACTGACTGCTCTTCCAGAGGTCCTGAGTTCAATTCCCAGCAACCACATGGTGGCTCACAGCCATCTGTAACAAGAACTGATTCCCTCTTCCGGTGTGTCTGAATAGCTACAGTGTACTTACATCTAAATAAATCTTAAAAAAAACTAATTAAACTACACACATGGCTCACATTATAATTTAAGTAATTACTGCAGTGTAGTAGAATGGGAAACCACTGACTCTTCACTGTGGACATTGTAGTTTAGGGTAGAAAGTATTACTATTCCTCTCTGGTGAAAGGACGCCCCATGATGCACAGTTTCCCTCGGGTTAGCTTGTGGAGCATATGTGAGGGGTTGGAGTTTCAGGTATGAAGATCACTTCTGGCACCTGTGCATGCCCAGGGAAATGTCAATCAGAGTACACAGTATTGATAATGTGTGACAAATTATCTACCCTGAAAAGGGGGAAACAGTCTTTTAAGAAAGAGTCAGTGACACAATGGCAGATTAATACGAATATGGATTTGTTCAGTACTCCACTGACAGCAAATCCTCGTGTAAAGTGTAGACGTTGGATCACAGTGGAGACCTGGCAATTTATGTGCATTGATTTTTAACAACAATGCAATTTTGGTGGGAGATGACAATCAGGTTATAATTCATGTGTGTGTGTGTGTGTGTGTGTGTGTGTGTGTGTGTGTGTGTGTGTGTGTGTGTGTGTGTGTGTACATGGCAGAACAAAGGCGATGATAATTCTGTATTTTGTAAAAACTTGAGGTCAAATGAAAGTGTTCCGGAAGGAAATTTACTAAAATAAATACAGGCATTACTATCAAATATTATGCAGGCAGCTTAAGGGGAGCCTAACATGACAATGATGTTTCAGAGAGGGTAGGTGGGAAAGACCTGCAAGGAGTCCTACTTGAGTAGAAATCTGAAGGATGGGTGTGTATGAGTCAGGTGGATGAGAAAAGAACATCCCATGCAGATGAAATGCATGCATAGCCAAGAAAACACTAGTGCAGTTCTATTTAGAGTCGATGGCAGAATGGTGCATTAACATCCACTTTGTTCACAATGTGCTTCTTATCTGCAATGTGTCTAAATTCTGTGATCATTTCAACACCATGGCTTTGGTTCCTTCTACCCTCCATTCCCCTCTAGGAAGGTGCTCAGATTTGTAATTTCTCCACACTGGGGTTTTTCTTTTATACTCTAATAAAATTGTCATTGACCTTCTATTCTTAAATAAATTTATTAACAAGACTAAGAACTACAAAAAAAAAAAAAAAGAAAGAAAGAGTCAGTGAAAGCTGGGGTGTATCTCTGTGATAGTGGTTGCCTAGAATGTACAAGGCCCTGAGTTGTAAGCCCAGTACCAGAAATAAGACTAAAAAATTAAAAACAAAAAAACAAAACAAAAAAAAGTTCCACCGTTATTAGCAGCTAAAAAAAACAGAATTTCTGTCTTTTGCTTTGATCTCCAGCTATCAAGCCCTCCTTGGCCTTCATCTCTCCTTCCAAATGTTACAGCCTAGCCACTGCTCTCTGAGATAAGGTGTCCCCTTGGAAACACCTCTTCTATAGCTCTTGGTAATTGGGTGTGACAGCTGCTGTCTTACAGAACTTCTAGCAGGGTTAGCCTGGCAGCCTTAACTCAATAACAGCTGGAGGACAACCTTTGAGGGAACCCTCCACCACACCAATTACCACAGCAGCCAGCAACCTTGACACCAAGAAAGAGCCAGCTGTCCGTGACGTCATCTCCCCCACAGCAAGTCTATGCAGACAAGACTTCTATGCAAGGTAGAAGAAAATGCTCTTTACAAGCCTGAGACAAAAAGTGGCTTATCCACCTGGGAGGCTCCTAGACATGCAGTGACTTTCTTACTGTGAAGAGAAGACATTGGAGAGACTCTAAGGATCTGAGCTAGATAGACATGTGGTCACATTCAGATGACAGACAAACAAGAGGGGCAGGGGATTGCAGTTTGCACAGTGTTAACATGTAAGCATTTGTGATATTTGGAGGCCATACAAGAAAAGAAAAGACAGCCATGCTGTCTAACAGAATTCCGTCATGCTAAAAATACTAGACTAATTCAAGTAGGTAGAAAACTCAGGAAGAGCACACTGATAAATAACTGACTTCTTAGCCTTCAGGCTCAGACCAAGTGTAGGAAAACAATGGTGGGAAACAATGAATCTAGATTCATTCATGGCAGCATTTCTGTGCCATGTCCCCATGCTGGGAGAAACACCTGACTCTCTATCCTCCCCTCACCTTGTATGAGGAAGGGATGAGTTACCACAATGCTTAGAACCAAGCTGAGCCTGGGAGATCTTCCGACCATGCAGAAGCACAGATCCTGTCCTGGCAGGTATTGAGCATGAGATTAGGGAGTGGGGAAAGAATGGGAATTGTATTTTCTACATTCTAGCTCTGAAATTTGACAAAGGCGCAAACTATTTAAAAGTCAAAAGAGATGGCTCAGCTGTTAAGAGCACTGACCGCTCTTACAGAGGTCCTGAGTTCAATTCCCAGCAACCACATGGTGGCTCACAACCATCTGTAATGGGATCTGATGCCCTCTTCTAACAGCAACAGTGTACTCAGATACATTTTTAAAAAAAAAGTCAAAAGAGGCCAGTGAGATGGCTCACGGCTCAGAGTGTGAAGGCGCTTGGCACCAGGCCTCATGATCTTAGATCGATCCCTGGAACCCACATGACAGAAGGAGAGAATTGACTCCACAAACTTGTTCTCAGACCTCCATAAGCACACTGAGGTACACTCTCACCTACACATACACACAATGAGGAAATAAACAACCACTAAAAAATCAAAAGTTGGAAGTTGGAGAGACAACTCCAAGTTAAGAGCACTGGCTACTCTTTCAGAGGACCCAGGTTCTATTCCCAGTCCATGCTCATAAATGTCCGTCACTTCAGTTCATGGGAATGAAATGCTCTCTTCTGGACTCCATGAGCACTGAACTCACATGGTGCACAGACATGCCAGCAAACACCCATACAGATAAAAAAAAATTTAAGTTTTTTAAAACATTAAAAGGGAGATACACCTAAATGACAGAGTGATTGCCGATCATGAGAGGCCCTAAGCAGCAGCCCAGAGCTGCCAAAGAGGAGGAGGAGGAGGAGGAGGGGGAAGAGGGGGAGGAGGGAGGGGGAAGAAGGAGGGAGGAGGAGGAGGTGGGGGGAGGGAGGGACAGAAGGAGGGAGGGAGGGAGGGAGGGAGGGAGGGAGGGAGGGAGGGAAGGAGGGAGGGAGGGCCAGCCACCTCAGGGGAGGTGACTCAAGCCAGACCAGACTAGAGAAATGGTTCAACAGTTAAGAGCACTTGTTCCTCAAGCAGAGGACCTAGATTCAGTATCTCACAGAAGGCTTCTCACCGACTGTCTAACTCTAGCTCCAAGAGATCCGATGTTCTCTTCTGACCTTTCTGAGGACCAACACACATCTTCACATAGACACATAAAACTAAAAATTAAATCTTAAAAAAAAAAAACCTGAAAACATGCTCGGAATCATTAATAACTAGGAAACCCAAGCCCTGCTGAGGTCCCCCTCGCCCCCAGTGGCAAGCTAGAAGGGAGAAACAAGAGCATAGCTGGATGTGATGTAGAAAACACTTGAGGTAGAAGCTGTCAGGAGCAGCTGAGGTGGAGAAGGAGAGTAGGACAGGACCTCAGGAATTAAGAAGGCATTGCCGTGTGATCCAACAAGTCCACTTATGAGCATATATTTTAAGGAACTGAAGCAGTAATGTCCTTTCCAAGATGCACAAGACCTTCCATTCAAGCCTCAGCAATCCAGAAAACCATTACAGGAAATCAAAACAGCTATTTGTTCGCCCACATTCTAGCTGCCTTCTTCATTTAGCACAGTAGCCAAAGGTCAGAAGCAATAAGTGACTAGGTAAATATAACCTGGCATATGCAGGCAAATGAATTCATCTGAAATATGTATGTACACATATATATATATGAAATACATATGCCTCTATGTATGTGTGCATGCCTATGTGCCTATGTATGTGCATGAGCATGCATGTGTGCATGTGTATGTTTGTGTGTACATGAGTGCTTACGTGATTTGACCTCGAAAGGAAAAGAAAACATGATTTTGCTGTAATGTGAAACCTGAGGATATTCTGCTAAGTAAAATAAGCCACTCATGAGGGGCAAACACTGTGTGACTTCCCTTCTATGAAGAGCCAAGTTTATAAAGATAAAAATGCAGTAGTGAGAGAATATGACCAAGACACGTTATATACATGTATGAAATTTAAAGAACAATGAAAAGTATTCAAAAAGAAGAAAGATGGCTAAGCAGGTAAAGCCATTTTTGTACAAACAGGGATGGCCTGAATCAATCCCAGAATCTCTCATGGAGGGAGAGAGTTAATGGCACAAATTTGGCCTCTGATCTGCATAATATGGCCAAACTCACCTACCTATCCATCCACTCATCCATCCATCCATCCATCCATCCATCCATCCATCCATCCATCTACTCATCCATCCATCCATCCATTCATCCACTCATCCATCCATCCATCCATCTGCCTATCTATCCACGTCAAACACACACACCCTAATAATATAAGAAATAAGGGGGAAGGCACACCACTTTAATCCAGCACTTGGGAGGCAGAGGCAGATGGACCTCTGAGTTCTAGGCCAGCCTACTCTACAAAATAAGTTCCAGGGTGGCCAGGGGCACACTGAGAAACCTTGCTTTGAAATATCAAAACTACATAAATAAAGATAAAACTTTAAAAGTAGACAGCAGTTGTCAGATGTTAGAAAAAAAAGAACTGGTGTTTAATTCTCAGTCAATCTGTTCACTCAGTTTTGTTTGGTGGATGACAGTGCCAGCTTCCTAATGTTGTAAGTTTCTGGAAGGTTTCTTTTTAATCTATCTATATATCTACTTATTTAATGTATATGTGTGTGCCTAAGTGTATTATGTGTACAATGGACATGCAGGTACCACAGAACCCAAAAGAAGAAATCGGATCCTCCAGAACTAGAGTTACAGGTAGTTATGAGTGGCCTCACATGTGCTGGGAACTGAACTTAGGTCCTCTACAAGCAGCCAGTTCTCTTATTGAGCCATCGCTCCAGCTCCGAATATAAGTTTCTTGATGTTACTGAAACTTAAAGTGGCCATGATGGTAGCTTTCTGGAAGTAACATTCTGTAGTCCAGGCTACATTAGAAGTCACAGCCCTTGTCCTGGTTAGTCTCTTTGTCATCATGACACTGGCTACAGTTCCAGAATTTCAATTGGAAAAAATGTCTGCATAAAACTAACCTGTAGGGGTTGGGGATTTAGCTCAGCGGTAGAGCACTTGCCTAGCAAGCGCAAGGCCCTGGGTTCGGTCCCCAGCTCCGGAAAAAAAAGAAAAAAAAAAAGAAAAGAAAAAAAAAACTAGCCTGTAGGCAAGTTTGTAGCGCAGTTTCTTAGTTAATGATTGATGGGGAGAGCCCTTTGGGTAGGGCCAACTCTGGTCAGGTGGTCCTGTGGTTATAAGAAGGTAGACTGAGCAAATCATGGGCAGCCTCTAATAAGCAACATTCTTCCATGACCTCTGGCTGCACCAGTTCGTGCCTCTGGGTTCCTGCCCTGACTTTCCTAGATGATGAATTGCAAACTGTAAGATTAAATAAATCCTTTCCTCTTCAAGTCTCAATCTCCCAAGTGTTGGGATTCCAGGAATAAGCTATCATACCATGCTAAGATTCTACATTTTTAAAAGTTCTCTGGTTCCGAAGAGATGGTTCAGAGGCTCTAAGCACTTGCTGGTCTTCCAGCAGATCCAAAGATGGTTCCCAGCGCTCACACGGTAGCTCTCACAGCCGTCTGTAACTTCAGGTGAAGTCCTCTCTGACCTCCACAGACATTAAGTACACATGTGGTACATATATACTCATGAAGGCAAAACACTCAAACACTCAAAAATATTTAAAAACTTTAAAAAAAAAAAATCTCTATTCTGTGGTTATGGCCCAGAGGTAGAAAGCGTGTCTAACTTAGATGGAATCTTGAGTTTAACCCAAAGTACCACCAACACAATTTCCTAGGAAGAATCACTTCTCTTTTTTTGCCATGTGAAGGCTTTTTAACTTTGTGTAGTGCCCAGCTTGTAAGCACATGCCTTTACTCCTAGCACACAAGAGGCAGAAATGGGAGGATCTCTGTGAGTTCAAAGCCAGTCTGGTGGACCTAGCAAATTTCAAGACAGCAAGGGCAACAGAAACAACTACAGAGGGGAGGGAAGGGAGAGGGGGGAATTGGGGGGCGGGGATAAAATAAGACATGCCACAATGTGGAAGTAGGTGGACAACTTTGAGGTCCTCTCTTTTCGAGTCAAGCCTTTTCACTGTGTCACTGACTCCCATGTAGAAAATTTCAAGCCACAGATTTTTTAAAAAAATCTGTTGACATGGGGGCTGGAGGGATGGCTCAGTGGTTAGAGCACTGACTGCTCTCCCAGAGGTCCTGAGTTCAAATCCCAGCAACCACATGGTGGCTCACAACCACCTATAACGGGATTTAATGCCTTGTTCTGGTGCGTATGAAGACAGCTACAGTGTACTTATATATAATAAATAAATAAATCTTTAAAAAAAAAAAATCTGCTGACAATTGTATCCATACATGGAGCACGGTGATCTCACTCATCCAACTCTGTCCTCCCTGGGTACTAGGCCCGGGCCTCAAGCTTGCCAGCCAGTTAAGCCCAGAAAGCCATCTCTTCCTTCTCTTCTCCCACCGTTTCTTTTCCTTTTGATAGTGAGACAGGGTGTCGCTGTAGCTCAAGCTGGCTTCACATTTGTGCTGCTCCTCTTGGCCAAGCCTCCCAGCTACTCAACTGCAGGAATGAGCTACAAGCCCAGTCCCTTCCTTGCTGTAACAGTGGCAGAACCTAGGAGAGATCGATGCTACTGATGCTTCCCTAAGTGGCTATGAAGCCAAATTGCATCCCGAATATTACGTTTGTACCCACGAATTAGTGCTGTTCTCAGCCAGGGTCAGAGAAACTTCTTTTTGCAGAAGATGTCGGTTAATGCAGAATCTGATAACTGGTCAAAAGCAGTCTGGGTATATAACCGTTGGGTGTTCAGTCCAAAATCAGGCATCTCCCTTCTCCAAGGCTCAGAGAACATGGCAGAGATGGTGGGATGATGGTGTCGAGTCAGAAGATGGAGAAGGGGGTGTGAAACACTGGATATGACATGGCTGTCATAATCAGGAACATGTGTTCTTGTAGCTGTGGCTAGTATGCTGGAGACAGAATTAGAGACAATGCCCCCCCTCCAGCACACACACACACACACACACACACACACACACACACACACACACACAGCTTCTCACTATGTAGCCCAGACCTAGCCTCAGACCTGTGATTTCTCCAGTCTCAGCCTCTCAATTCCTTTTTTTTTTTTTTTTTTTTTGGGGGGACACAGAGTCACACATTATATCCCAGTCTGGCCTAGAACTCACCGTATAACCCAGCGATCCTCCTGCCTTGGGGACCTGAACGGAAACTAATTCCAAACGTGCCAGTTTTCAATAGGATTTTTCAGTTCATGCACATACTTGGCCTTTATCTGTGGAGATGCTGAAGCTGAAGAGTTTTCAAGTCTGTGAACAACTCACCTAACTGGCAGGCTAGCACCCGATCACTACCAGTCACTGTATAGCTAAGCCGTATTATATAAAAGCTCTTTATAAGCTATATAGACAGAGTCTATGCAGACAGACTGACAGGCTATCTCCCTCCTCCACCTGCTGTTTAGGCACCAGGGCAATGGGATGAGCATTCGAGCCGCCCCTGTGGTTACTTAGAAGCTGACAGTCTCTTGAAAGCCACATAACCAGCCCAACCTGTGAAACAGATCATGCAGCCCACATTCCCGACAGCCTACACTGGCTTTCCACCTAGAGCTCCGTGGCAGAGTGTCTTCAGCATCAACAGCCCCTTTTCAACCGCCCTAGCCCTGAGTCCTGTGACCCTTTTCCAACCTCTAAGGCTCGGTGACATTTTGACTCAGTGCCTCGCCCACCACCCTCTGAGTCTTACACCTTCTGCAGTTTTGTTGCTGAGGACTCCTTCACGCCATCATGGTTGAAAGGATGCTTCCTCCCTTCTCCCCACATACCCCCTACCCTCAACCCTTTCCTCTGACAAACACAAAAAGTAAAATTTCACTAAAAAAGAATGATAAAAATCTTGCTCTATTCAAAAATCTTGGATTAATTTAAGAAAAGAAGAAAAACTAATAGAAGCCACCATCAGACAGTGAGAATGGATGGGACATAAACAGAAGGACGAGTGGTGGAAGAAGGGAAAAAGCAAAGGTTTTCTAATTTCGACTCTGTCGGGAGTTTCTTCCTTCCTTCCTTCCTTCCTTCCTTCCTTCCTTCCTTCTTTCCTTCTCTCTCTCTCTCTCTCTCTCTCTCTCTCTCCCTCCTCCCTCCCTCCCTCCCTCCTCCCCCTCTCTTCCTTCCTTCTTTTTACCTTTTTCCCTTGTGGTAAAATCTATGATGATATAATTGATAGTAAAAGCTTAAGCCTATGTAGAAGGTCACCAAGATTCACCGAGTTTGAGACTCGGCAGGTGTAGCAGTAGCTACCATGATCCAGATGTGTGATGTTTTTGTTGAGTTCATTAGTAAAAGTGATTTTCTTCTGAGACAGGGTCTCACTATATAACCCTGGCTGGCCTAGAATTGGCTATATAAACCAGGCTGTCCTTGATCTCACAGAGATCAGTCTGACACCTTCCAATTTGGGGGATTAAAGGCATAAACTACCATGCCCAGCACAGTGAGAGGATTTAAAAAAGTAAATCAGCTGGAGAGATGGCTCAGTGGTTAAGAGCACTGACTGCTCTTCCAGAGGTCATGAGTTCAATTCCCAGCAACCACATGGTGGCTCATAACCTTCTGTAATGAGATCTGATGTTCTCTTCTGGTGTGTCTGAAGACAGCTACAGTGTACTTACACTAATTAATTAATCAATTAATTTAATTGTTAATTATTAAGATTAATAAATAAATCTTTAAAAGGTCTGATACTCTCTTTCACCCTCCATGATCACTAGGCATGCATACGATGTACACATACACGCAAGCAAAACACCCATATAAATAAAATAGTTGTTTTTCTAATCTTGCTTAACCACCAGGGAGAACATTTAATTCTTTTTGAGATAACTATGGTCTAAATCATCTTCTTTTCTAAATAACTCATAGGAAGGTCAAATGAATAATTCAATGATAGAGAAGGGTGTGGCTGGCCTGAGTTTATGTAGCTGGCAAAGAGCAAGGGGCCAAAACCAATACCAGAACTCAGCTCTGGCACGTGAAAGTATCTTATGGCACCTCCTCCTTAAAGTTCAGGGACACAGAAATCGGTGGGGTGGCATATGACCCTTAGAGCATCATTCAACGGGTGAAGGCAGCAGGGCCAGGAGTTCTAGGTTACAAGAGACCCTGTCTCAATTTGCCCCCTCCCCCCAAAAAGAAAGTGACTACTGAGGAACGCAACTGCATGTTTGAATCTCAAAAACACTGCTGGATTAAAGTGAAAGTGTACTGTGTAATACCATTTTCTGGTGATGGTGGCAGGACTAAATATGGAACCCAGGGTCATTTCACCTCTTAAGGTACATCTCCGGCTCTCTGTTTACTGTTTTTCTTTGAAACCAGATCTAAATTGTGCCCAGGCTGGCCTTAAATTCATTCTGTGACCCCATTCTCCTCTCAGCGGAGCAGCTGGAGTGATGAGGCCTACAGCACCAAAGGACAAAACTCAGAGTCAGTTTGGAAGCAGCTTCTAGGGCTGGGGTGAGCTGGAAGGAAAAGAGCAGGAGGAAAGGCGACTCCAGAATGTTCTTGCCTGGATGAAGCACACTTGTAAGCCAGGCACTTGCAAGGCTGAGGCAGGAGGATTGCCACAAGTTCAAGGATGAGCTACCCAAGTAGCATCCTGTCTCAGGCTTGGATTAGGGTTTGTTTAGAATGTTAAAGGCCCTAGGTTCAATCCCCAACGTACTCACGCCTCACTGAACACAAAAAAGTTTCTCTGCACAATCCCTGCTGGGTACGACAGGAAGGGATTCCCCAGGCAAAATCATTAACTTCTCTGTTTTCCTTCTGTGTGGCACTTACCACGTTCTGTTCTTTTCTCTTTTACCATCTGCTTCTGCTACCAGAAAGCAAGCTCTACAAGAATAAGGGCCCATCTGTCACTACGCCCCCACGGTGTCTACATCAATGCCTGGCAGGCTGAGTAACAACGTTGACTGAATGAAAACGCTGTCACTATCTACAATGCACAGCTATGAAGCGCAAGTCTGGGGACGGTGAGAAGCCTCCTGAGGGCACAGAGGGAAAGTGCTGTGTGGGAATTTGAACCCATGTCTGCGGTCTAACCGCCCGGAGGCTTTGGGTCTCCTCACTTTGTTCACTTGTCACAACCTTGTCTTCTACAACTCACGATGGTTCTTTCTGAAGTGACTTTAAGTTTGATTTTCCACATTAATTTTTCTCTTCCTTCCTTATTGTGTCTCTAGCAAGGGGCCCCTGTGGCTTTCCCCTCCTCTTGCACATGCAGCAATGCTGGGCCAGGGCACTGTTCTGATGCAAGAAGAGTCAGGTAGTCATTCCTGCAGGGACGTGCAATCCGGGGTTGCATGACTCATTTGTTATTTCGAAGTGTGCTGACCTTGGCTTCCTTGGCATTCTGCCAGCCCATTTCGACACCAGCTTGTTACAGCAGATGCAAATTAGCACTGCCACCATCCATCACGAAAACAGTCACTGACTTTCCTTGATCTGAGACATGTCTTGCAAGGGGGTGAGGGCGTCCCAAATGGCTACAGAAAGGCACATAACTAACTAAGGGGGATTGGGACCATGGTCAACATGGAATTTAGTACCCTGACCCAACCCTGAGGCAACCAAAGAGATAAGTCTATGCCTCCTACAGAGATTGGGTGATAGTCATTCCAAGGGCATGGTTCACTTTTCCCCACCATCAATATCTTCATGATTTAGAGAGGATAAAGCTGTGTCTATGTCTCCAATGCCAGAACTCACAGATGTGGAGGCAGGAGGATCAGAAGTTCTAACTCAACACTGCCTTCATAGAAAGTCTGAGGCATCCCTAGAGTCACATGTGATCTTGCCTCAAAAAATGAAGGGGGAGGAGAAAGGCAGAAAAGATAACCCATTGCCACTTTCAAAGAGCAGTGTACACAAAAAACATACAAACAAGAGCTATGCAATGCAGCTCTCTACATAACGGATGTCGTTCCTATTGTTAACACGATAGACTTTTAAACTTTCGGGAAAGCCGATTTTTGTATTGCTTTTAGGTTTATTTCGGTTGGTTGTTTGGTTGACTTTTTGAAATTGGCTTTGTCTATGTACTTCTGGCTGACCTGGAACCCTCAGAGATCCTGGGAGATTCTGCCACTGTCTCTGAGTGCTGGGATTAAAGGAATGTACCATCATGCCTTTCAAAACAGTTATGATGTCTTTAATAAAATATGGTTCTAATATACCGACAAGGACACAGTATTTGAAGAAATTTAACTTTTTGGTTGCTGTTGGTTTTGGTTTTTTGACATAAACTCTCTTTTGAAGCCTAGGCTTGTCTCAAACCTAAGATCCTTCTGCCTCAGCCTAGATTGGATTCCAGGGCTGTGGCACCTCGCCTAGTAGAAACATAAAACACTTGTGCCGAGAAGAATGAAAACGAAGTCCGTCCTCTTTTTGCCGGATCCTGTAGCAGAAATCCAGGGAATAAGTAAGTAAAGCATTGTTTGTTATTGACCTTGCCCTGTGGCCAGATGTCAGAGCAGAAAAAGTGAATTTGAGGCCAAAGACCCTGTTCTCAGTAACAACCAACAGCAAAAAGCTGGTTGGATGGCATTGGTCTGTGATGCCAGCATTGAAGAAGCCGCTTCCACTAAACCATGGAACCCTATTTGAACAGAAAGAAAAGCCAGCCGGGAGCAAAGAGAGCACACTAGGAGGTGCCTCAGCCCCAGCTGCCAGGTCTTTTGCTTTGGACCCAGAGCTACAAAGCCTTGTAGAGCCTCAATTTCTCTTTCTTTTGTCTCGAGATAAGAATCTCACTCTGCAATCTAGAATGGCCTGGACCTCACTATGTAGCCCAGATTGGCCTCAAACTTGGTGCAATCCCCTGACTCAGTTCTGGGTTGTCAGGATTACAGGTGTAAGCCACCTCATGTACACCTCGTGATCTCTGTCGATGTCCTAGGAGAGCCAGAGCTATTATACAGAAAAACCCTATCTTGAACACACACAACCCAAAAGGTGCTTTCTTTCTTCCAGTCTCACAAAGCCTCTGAATATAAAATTATCGTTTTACGCAAGAGCTGTTTTTTGAGTGCCTAGGATGTATGTCTTTATGCTATGAGGAATAGGGCCAAGCCCCTGCTTTGTGGGACTTAGAACATGGGTATGAAATGGTTTTTCAACTTTTGATATCTAGGGGTGTAGTTCAGGAGGAGAGCAGTTCCTTACCCTTCTAGATGCCTTGCGTTCCACCCTCCACACAGCAAAATATATATATATATATATATTTATTTAGATTATATATAACAAACATACAGAATACATACATGTATACATACACGATTTCCATCTATTGGTGAGTATAGCAAATGAACGAAAAGGATAATACTATGCCCTCCTCTTATTCTAGATCAGCAGGGGAGAGGGGTTAAAAGCTTCTGAGATGTTGGGATTTGAGAAGGAAGTTTGAGAATACGATGCAGGAATAAACACAGGAAAGAACTGAAGTATAGAGCTCGGTGGCAAACACTTGCCTAGTATGTGCAAGACCCCATTCCCACCCCATCCCAGTCCAGTCCAGGAAACAAGAAGGGA
Organism: Rattus rattus; assembly: GCF_011064425.1. Lineage (NCBI taxonomy): Eukaryota > Metazoa > Chordata > Mammalia > Rodentia > Muridae > Rattus > Rattus rattus. The sequence goes on along the minus strand of NC_046157.1, from coordinate 90,611,416 downwards.
AGGGGGATGTGAGGATGCCTCTTTGTGTGCCAAGACAAAAGTCACTCAGGTAAAACTGATGTCGGAGATGAGCCAAACTCAAAGCATAGGGGATTCATGATCGCACGCACCGCACGGCTCAGTGGGCAAAGGTGTCTGCTGATGTGCCTGAGTTCCATCCATGGGCCCCACATGGTAGAGGAAAAGTGGTGCTCTGGGTTTTCCTCTGACCTCCACATGCAAGCTGTGGCATGGGCACATAATATACGTGCACACACAAAGTAAATTAAAAATATATAATTAAAGAAAGTAGAAGCCAGTGAAATTAGACTCTAAACTGAAAAGAAAAAAAAGAAAGGTCCACAAAGTTAAATGAATTCCAGTAATAGCAGTAAAAGCCAGAGCTGTAAGTCAGCCCAGAACTGACCGTCACCCTTGGTAAACAGTGCGGGCTACAGAAGATAGATGGCTCCACTCAGGAAGCTCAAGCTTAACGCTCTGTTATGGAAAAGCTGGGAGAACTGTTGAGTAATCCCCACTTCTCCGCCATTCCTGAGGAAACAGTGGCACCCGGGAGCTTGGCATCAGCTGAGGAGAATGTACAAATGAGTGCTCTCTTTCCAGACTCTGCAGCCAGTAGGCCAACATCACAGAGGCGCTGTCATCCCCCTAGTTTTCTATGTCCTACAAGAAAGCTGCCATCTTCTCAACCCTTCCAGTTCTACACAGCCTCTGGAGGACGACTGGTAACAACTCTAGTCAAGTCATCTTCCAGAACCACAGGTTGGGGGCAGCAGGACCGCACATGACAGTTACCATTTCAGGACTCACCACGACCAACACCAAGAACAAGGAACTACGGCACCAAACAGGTGGAAACCTACAGTTGGCGTTCCATCGACTGTGACGTCACCTCTCTTACCCACCAACCTATCAGCTATCTCCCAGCGTTCTCTTTCTGCCCCATTGCTGTGGTTGGACATACTGATTTCACGTCCATATCCCTGCCTCACGAGGTCTTCTCAGTACATCCGCGTGTCAAATTCCCATCTGCTCTTCAAAACCCAAATCAAATTCCAATCTGGAAGCCTAAACTCAGACCTATCATCCCAGTATCTATTGGGCTGAGCCAGAAGGATAATGAATCCCAGTGAGTTTTGGACTTCGTAAGAAAACCGCACCTCAAAAGACCAACTAATGAAAATTAAGTTTTTACTAAATGAAATCATCTCTCTAACATTTTCCATATCCATTGATTTTCATTTTGAAAATGGCTACAGGGGCTGGAGAGATTCTGGTTCAGTCGTTAAGAGCACTGACTGTTCTTCCAGAGGCCCTGAGTTCAAATTCCAGCAACCACATGGTGGCTCACAGCCATCTGTAATGAGATCTGATGCCCTCTTCTGGTGTGTCTGAGGACAGTTATAGTGCATATAATAAAAAAGTCTTTAAAAGGAAACAGAAAAAAAAAAAAAAAGGAAAACAGATAGCAAATTTAACTTTGTTTTCTTAACTTAAAAGCAAGTGTTGTTATAGCTGGGTGATGGTGTCTCAGCCCTTTAATCCCAGCCCTCAGGAGGCAGAGGAAGGAGGATGTCTATGAGTTTGAGGCCAGGTTGGTCTAATCGCAAGTTCTAGGACAGTCAGGGCAACATAGGAGAAACCGTGTCTCCAAGCAAACAAACAAAGCACGTGCAGTTATAAAGATGGCTACACATGGCTCGGCAGTCAGAACACTCAGTGCTCTTGAATAGGACCCAGATTTGGTTCCTAGCATCCACATGGAGTCCACAATCCCTATAACTCCAGTTCCGGGGGACCTGATCGCCTGTTCAGGCTAAATACATACATACTTTATGCACATACGTGTAAGCAAAAACACACACAAAATAAAACAAATCTTAAACAATAAAACACTGCTGCACGAGACAACCTGGCTGCATTCACAAGCACAGTGTGTTCAAACCAACGGTTCCTTTGTGTGTGTAAGAGAGATAGGGTCTTGTGTATCCTAGGCCCATCTCAAACTACTGAAAGGTGACCTTGAACTCCTGATACTTCCTCCTCCTGCTGAGTCCTAGGATTATGAGCAAAAGCCTACATGATCTTGAGGTGCTGGGCCTTGTGCACATGGTAGGCAAGCAACCCAACAATTGAGGCCCATCCCAGCCCTGAAATGATTGCATTTTATGGTAATTTAGGAACAGCGAGGATAATCTCAGGTAATGGTAATAGAGTCATAGCAAGGATGACCAGAGCAGGCAACGTCTGCTGAGGGCTTGGAAAGATCATCCAGCTTTCTCTGAGGACAGATGCAGTTGTACTCTCGTGTCAATGTTATGCCTTCAGTCATATAGTGTGTGACTATAATAAAAGGCAATAGGTCACATGGACTTCACAGTGAGACCCTGTCCTTTTGCAAAGGAGAAAGTAGGACTAGCTCAGCAGTTAAGAGTGCTTCTTGTTTCAAGGCATCAATTGAAGGAGAGTGGCTCTTAGCACCCAAGTCAGGCAGATCACAGCCATCTGTAAGTCCAGTTCCAGGGAATTCAATGCTCTCTCCTGGCCTCCGAGAGCATCACATACTTGTGGTATACATACAATAAGTAAATCTTTAAAAGAGAAAAAATTTGTAATTACTTTATTTATGTGATTACACTGTAGCTGTCTTCAGACACACCAGAAGAGGGCATCAGATCCCACTACAGATGGTTGTGAGCCACCATGTGGTTGCTGGGAATTGAACTCAGGATCTCTGGAAGAGCAGTCAGTGCTCTTAACCACTGAGCCCTCAAAGAGAAAATATTTTAAAAGGAAGGAAGTACTACCTCAGTAGTAGAGTGCTTGCCTACGATTAACGAGGCCCTGGGTTTGGGTCACAACAGCACACACAAAAGAATCTTTGGACAACTAACCTGTAATTTGAATATAATATTATGTTTGTTTTGTTTTGTTTGTTTTCTTTATTCTCTGGGTAGCACTGGCATTCCTGGAACTCGCTCTGTAGACCAGGCTGTCCTCAAACACAAGAAATTCACCTGCCTCTGCCTCCTGAGTGCTAAGACTAAAGGCACGTGCCACCAATACTGTATTGCATAATAAATTTTAAAAATTTTGATTGTTTGTTTGTTTAGAGACTATGTCTCACTATGTAATTCTGACTGGCCTGGAATTCTTTGTATAGACCAGGCTGGCCTTAACCTCACAGAAAAGTCCTGGTCTCTAGTCTCTGCCTCTTAAATGCTGGAATTAAAGGTGTGTGCTACCATGTCTGGCCTTTTTCTCTTTTCAATAATCTTATAATACCAGCTCTTTGGGGGCAAAATAAGAGAGATTAGGAACACCGACTGCTCTTCCAGAGGTCCTGAGTTCACACACAACCATCTATAATGAGATCTGATGCCCTCTTCTGGTGTGTCTGAAGACAGCTACAGTGTACTTATATATAACAAATAAATAAAGAGAGAGAGAGAGAGAGAGAGAGAGAGAGAGAGAGAGAGAGATTAGGAGTTCAAGTCACCTTCAGCTATATATTAAGGCCAACCTGGGCAACATGAGAGGAGCAGAAGGGGGAGGGGCTTTGGGTTTTGTTTGTTCTGAAACGCACCACGGTGTGTTCTGCAGCCCTAGAAACTGTTTAGGGCCCTGGGGCCTCCAAATTAAACATTCAATTCCTTACCCTCCTGGCAACTTGGCAGCCTTTGCAGCCTTCTGCCAACAGTCTTGTCCTCTTGTCAGCTTTAAGGCTCTCAGGACTGTACACATGTTCACCCTATCCCAGTAATAAAGAACACTGATTGTTCATCACCTGTGCGGGACCCACAGCTTGGAAAAGCCTTTAGCCACACCTCTTCAGGTAGGTCAGGTGAGAGCAGAATACCTAGAAGGATGAAATCTTCCCCAGAACGTTTAGAGGAGCAGGGACCCTCTTCACCTTGAAAGGAGTCTATAAGAAGAGGTAAACTGACGCCCAGGAAAGAGACTCCATATAAGCACAGACTTTCCAGAGCCGCCAAGCAGCTGGAGGAGTCTCAACTCTCTGCGTATCCATTATCCACCAGCAAGTGGCTTTCCTGGCCATCTTCTCACCCAGGGCGATCAACTGAGAAATCAAATCACCTCCGGTCAAACGCTGCCATCAGGGAACACTGTTTTGTTTCGTTTCTGTAGGTTCTTCCTTGTTTGTTCATTTGTTTGTTTGAGGTGAGGACTCTGGCTGGCCTGTGACTGTGTCACTGTGCCTCAAGATGTCTCTGAAGAAAGAGTTCCCTCTGCCTCAACTCCCTGAGTTCTTAGATTACAGGTAAAAAATAAAAATAAAACCATTACACGTGGCTGCCCAACACCTTTAAAAATAAAATAAGGGACTGTAAGAAACTTTTCTTTTCTATCCCAAGTAATTAACTGTAAGTTCCCCCCATTTTCTGAATCTCCCTCTTCCCCTTTTTGCCAGTTAGCTAAGAGGCAGATTGTTAAGTCAAGATCCCACCACATGGATGCGATGCAGTCACCCCCACAACGAGGACTAAAGACAGACACTGTCTTGTCAGACTCTACTCACTAGCCCAATCTGGATTCTGGCACACCCATTTTATAAAAAGAAATTGCCTTGTAAAATTATTTTTACTCTCTCGAACCGGGCAGCCTCATCCGCGAACAGCGCAGCAATGGCCAAGATTAAGGCTCGGGACCTGCGCGGCAAGAAGAAGGAGGAGCTGTTGAAACAACTGGATGATCTGAAGGTGGAACTGTCCCAGCTTCGCGTGGCCAAAGTGACAGGCGGCGCCGCGTCCAAGCTCTCCAAGATACGAGTCGTACGCAAATCCATCGCCCGTGTCCTCACTGTCATTAATCAGACTCAAAAGGAAAACCTCAGGAAATTCTACAAGGGAAAGAAGTACAAGCCCCTGGACCTGCGACCCAAGAAGACGAGAGCCATGCGCCGCCGGCTCACCAAGCATGAAGAGAAGCTGAAGACCAAGAAGCAGCAGCGGAAGGAGCGGCTATACCCACTGCGCAAGTACGCAGTCAAGGCCTGAGACGGCGACAGTGACAATAAAGTGCACGACTGACGAAAAAAAAAAAATTATTTTTACTTTGTTCCTTTGTAAAACACCAAGATTATTCTTTCCCCACAAGACTCAGCAGATAAAATATGGATGAGTTCTATCCCAGAACCCACATAAAGGTGAGAGAGAACTGACTCCACAGTTGCTCAGAATGTACACACACACACACACACACACACACACACACACACACACACACACACACACACACACACACACACACACACACACATGCATGCATGCACACATGTACAGGCCATAAAACACATACAATATAGTAATAATAATGATAAAAATAATAAATGTAGATTTAATAAATTTACATATAAATGTAAAAAATAGATTTAAAGAAAATAACTGTGGTGAGGCATGTTTGAGTTCAGTTTGGACTAAGTAGCAAAAACCAGTCCTGGAAAACGTAAAACAGGCTGGACTCGGGTGGCTCACACCTTCAATTCCAGCACCGAAGATGCAGAGGCAGGACTCTGTGAGTTCAAGACCACCACGCGCTACATAGTAAATTCCAGGACAAGACAGCGCTATGCATTGAGAGATCCTGTCTCAAAACAAAGACAAACAAAAAACATAAGACAAAAGCTGTCTCTGGGGTTGGGGATTTAGCTCAGTGGTAGAGCGCCTAGCAAGCCCAAGGCCCTGGGTTCGGTCCCCAGCTCCGGAAAAAAAAAAGAAAAAGAAAGAAAAGAAAAGAAAAAAAAAAGCTGCCTCATCCATGGGAGATGAGTAAATAAGATGAATAGTAAATAAGAGTTACAGTTAGCCCTGGGGTCCTTCATTTAAGACAGACGTTCCAACTATTATCTATCTCACACATGATACAGCACAGCTCGCTGGGACACGGGGTGAGCTGGCTGTGCTGCAGTTGGTGGAGTGCTTACGTAGGATGCATGAATTCTGGGTTCAATCAACAGCACTATCTAAAACCAGGTGTGGTGGTCCAAACGATTCTGAAGTAGCTTCAAGAAAATCAAGAACTGCTTACTAATTTTGAAGCCACTGCATGAGACTCTACCTCGAAATAAGATCAAAAGAAAATGGTGTCTTCTGTCTGTAATCCCAACCCTGGAAAAGGACAGGTAGGCCAAGTCCCTATGAGTTACAGGCCAACCAGGGTTATTTAACATTTCTCTCAGAATCAGAAACCATGGGCAGTGCTGGCATCCCAGCACTTGAGAAGCAGAGGCAGACAGATCTCTGTGACAGTAGGCCAGCCCGGTCTACAGAGTGAGTTTCAGGAATCCAACCTGGTCTACAGAGTGAGTTCCAGGACAGCCAGGGTTACACAGTGAAACCTTGTCTCAGAAAAAAAGAAACAAACAAACAAAAACAAAACAACAATAACAACAACAAAACCACCTTAACCAGCACAAATCATTGCTCGAAACTACATCCATCCTAAATCCAAACAGGCCACAGGAGATCTTGTTCTGTTTTGCTCTGTAAACCTATAACCTTTCTCAGGAGTATAACTACAAATTACAATCTGATGTTTTTATAAGCTTGAAAATGTCTGAGAAAACACAAAAATAGTTTTGTTTTGTTTTTTTTCTTTCCACCTTTTTTTCCCTGAACCTGCCAATTAAGCTTAGGTCTGCAGGTTCTGATACTTCCCAGCCTTAGGAAGTGTTGCCACCTTTGACATAGATGGCAGTGTGGTGGTACACACCTTTAATTCCAGAAGGAGGCAGAAGGATCACACACACACACACACACACACACACAGAGAGAGAGAGAGAGAGAGAGAGAGAGAGAGAGAGAGAGAGAGAGAGAGAGAGAGAGAGAGATAAAGAAAGAATAGTGGGTAGCTGGGCAGTGGCAGTGCACACCTTTAATTCCAGCTCTCAGCGGGGAAGAGGGCCAGAGACAGAGGATCTCTGAGTTCTCGGCCAACCTGGTCTACAGCATGTGTTCCATGATAGGGCTACACAAAGAAACCTTGTCTAGAAAACAGAGGGGGGGCAGAGAGAGGCAGAGACAGAGACAGACAGAGAGGCAGAAACAGAGAACAGTGAGCTGTCTGTACATAAATATCCTATGATTTACAAAGGAAAGTTTTCAGATTCGTAGTCGTATTAAAATCAATACTAGAGGAACTATTCTTGCACCTGCTAAGTGTTTATGAGACTTTTGAATGTGATGATTCCCCAAAGGAGAATTTTCAGCGCTTGCCTCCTGACCACATAAGTCTTTATTTCACCGTGCTGTCCCTGCTCTCCATCTGGTAAGGGTTCAAGCATCCCCTCCTCCTAGAGGCCACGACAGAAAATTCTTCTGCTTCAGGACACAGCCACAAGCTCCAGGAAGAGGCACCAAATGGCCCCCAGAAGAGGGGGGATTGATACTTTAAATAGAAAGTTGCAGCCTGGTGTGGGGGAGGAGACCTGAGTCCTGGTGCAGGGAGGTAGAAGTAGGTCAGGAGTACAGAGCTATTGAAATACATGGAACCAATCTCAAAAGGCCAAAAGACTGACCAATACCCGTGACCATGCACGCGCACACACATACACTCACACACACACACACACTCACACACAGACACACACACACACACACACACACACATACACACACACACACACACACACACACATCACACACACACACACAGACACACACACACACACACACACAAAAAACACACACATACACACTCACACACACACAAAGACACACACACACACACACGCACTCACACACACAGTGGTGGAGCGTTCTTCTTTAATTTGTTCATTTGATTTGCCTGAGGTAGGTCCCATGTGGCTCAGGCTTGCCTTGAAATCACTATGAAATCAGGCGGACCTCAAACTTAACGATAGATACTCTTCCTATGTCTAACCTCTAGAGTGCTGTAAGCCAAAGAGGCACACACAAACCATTCTTTCACTGTATAAAAGAAAAAAAAATCTCATCAATGCCTGTACCCATAAATGTCCTATAAAAACTTAAAATAAAAAAAGGCTCCTTCATAAAGTCATTGGGACGCAGAGTGGCTGAAATGGGTCATTGGCTTCATCTTCTGTCTCCAGTTCAGTCAGTCAGTCAACAACTTCATCACGGAATCCAGTCAGCTATTCTAAAAATAGTAGAAAATGATACTGTGAGGTAGGACTATAATTTCAGCCCTTCTCAAGCCGAGACCGGTATCTTTAGCTCCTAATCAACCTGGATTAAAATAAACAAGTAAATAAGGCTGGGCAAGACGATACACACCCTTAATCCCAGTGCTCGAGAGGCAAAGAGGGGACGATCTCTGTGAGGTTAAAGCCAACCTGGTCTTCATATGGAGCTCCAGGATCGTCGGGGCTACAGAGACAGCCCCTACCACAGTAAATAATCAAATCACACAGTGTGGGACCAGAACAGAAAAAAAACACCTTGCAGTTTAAGAGTTCTGTTTGCAGTTAAAAGTAAGTTCCTATTTGTCCTATGTTTGGCCTGTCTACACTAGACATGCTAAATACATCAGGATGTACTCCTTGCCCCTGATTGGATGTAGGAGAGAAGTATGAAGGTAGGAACTATGTCAGGATGTATGCCTGATTGGACCTGGTGGGAAATGTGAATTATGGGATTTGCCTTTTTAAGACCCTGGGGGGGGGGGACCTCATGGCACCATTTTCCTGAGAACTGGGGTATGGACCTGGCCAGAGTTCATCCACATGGCCAGTATTTAATTCATGCTACTTCAAGCCTGGCTTAAGAGTATAGTAGTGGTCTTATTCTGGGCCAGTGGGGTTAACACTTTCCAGAGGCTCCCGGCAAGATTCAGACCACCTACCCAAATTCCAAAGCCAGACCTTCGCTTCAGAACTCTGAGGCTAAAGGGCCACTTCAGGAGCATGTGCCATGAGATGTTTTAAGGCTCTGAGGCTGCCTTCAGTTAGCTCATGGACTATGGGGATAAACTGCCATGCTAAGAAAAGAATTAGCCATCTATGGAGGGCTCCTGGTAAGTCATGGTCTGTTCTGTTCTGCAAGGTGTGTAAGGGTTTTGTTTTTTTTTTTGTTCAACGGGACCCCAATATTTCCCATGTAGGGCAAATAGCAAGGCCATCTGCCTACCTGGTTCTGGAAAGTTGTGTCTGTCTGTTGATGGAAGGTTTTATCTGTCTTACTGGAAAGTTGCGTCTGTGTTTTCTGGCAGATCTGTAAGTTTTGTTGCAATCATGGAGCTGAGACACAAATGAATATTTTTACCATCTCAGCTGCCGGCCACCACCGCTACCATAACTGCTTTAATGGCTCAGAATTTATCTCTGAGCTCTCTGATTGGTGAGTTCAGGTTAGCAGGAATTCAGAAGTCTTTTGGGTATGGATAACATTCAAGTTGTTTTATGCTGTCCTTCTTTATTGGAAAGCTGACTCTTGAGTTGACACTCGACTTTCCCTTGTCTAGACCCAAAAATTTTAAAGTTTCCTCTATGTCCTTTGTCAGCTGAGCCACCTGACCAGGGAAAGAAAGCAAAACTAAACAGGCAACCCCCCCCCAAAAAAATATTAGATCTGGTTTATATGAACACTTTGTACCTCAAGATTTATAAGTGTATTGGATATGGTGAAAAATCTGTGAAAATAAGTTAATTTAAAACTCAACACAGGACTAAGAGTTAAAAACCTATGCCTGGGTAATCTTAAAGGAACCATCTGGTATAAAAATACATAGCTTGCCATTATCTCTAGGCAGTCACACAGCCTGTTTGCTAGGGTTGAAGAAAGCTGTTGTCCTGTGACTTCACCAACATCTTGATTAAAGGTGGCATGGCAAGGAGGCAACAACGGGTACCCGAGATATTTTGGATTAGGATGTATGATATGCTAATGTCTGTCCTGAAAACAGGGTTTATGAAAGGATTTAAAACCAATGTTTGTTTAATAAGGTATTAAAGCTGTACCTTCATTCATATGCAAGAATGGGCCTGGTGCTGGCTGCCAAACCTTGTAACGGAAGAGTCACCCAGGTGGTGTTGGGATTTAGAGATATGAAGGGGACATGGAGCTGGCTGGGGTCTGGAAACCAGGTTGGGTTTGGCCTCCGAGGGGCAAAGAGGTAAGCCAAGCCCCAAATGATTATAAGTGAATCCCGGACACGCAGAACTGACTTTGTCTTGTGCAGATTTATGATCATGGACTATATCTTTCCTCTTGAAAGAAAAAGGTGCTTCTTTTTTTTTCTTACATTGCTGGAGCACACAGTAGAGGGATTTTAAAAACTTTTTAAAGAGAAAATGTTGGAGTTTTTACAGAAATTTTAAATTAAAAAACTGGATATTTTTAAGGAACAGCTTTTAAAATATTCACATTTTTAAGGATCAAACTTAACAGATAACGCTATAAAATTTTAATCTTATAAAAGCTACTAACTCATCGTAAACTGTGAAAGGTAATTAAGACATGCAAGTTAAAGGTCAGCCACCTCATAAAGGATCAAATTCTTTAATGTGCTCAGAACTATGCTTGTAATCATGCTAAATACCAACATAATTAATTACAGAAATAAGCATATTTAGCCTACTCTATGTTTTCAAGGTTAAGCCTAAAGCAAGTAATTAACTTGTCAGAAATCTGCTGAATATGACATTTAAAATATTTAATGGGACCCCAGCCCATAGAGTGACCCCAAAGCACGGCAGCAACCACTACTCCCCTGGATTATGGTAATGCTAACCACTAAACAACACTGTCCCAAATGCCCCGCCTGCCACTGGGACCTTGCCTAACTTGTGAACAGGCAGGACAATGGAGAGATAATTGCCCCACTTTGCCTAGACAAAGTATGGTCAGACTTGAAGAAAAGTTTCCCAAGTCTCCTGGATCTGTCGACCAAAGACTGACGCCACAGACCTCTGTCCCCACAGGAGCCTGGGTTATCTAGGTAATGGGTAAGTCTCTTCATTTTAATTGATACATAGGTCATTTGGATTATATTTCCTGCTATAATTTATACTTCTCAGATCTCTGATGGCATTGATAGCCAGGTTAGCTGCAGACCTGTCAACTTAACAGCAGCAGGCAACCAGGTTCTTCCCCAAGAACCCAAGAAGGTTCTACCTTAGTCCATTTCTTATATAAAAACCAAACGTAGCCTTTTTCTAGAGATCTCTTGTTCTCTTGTTAAGAAAAGGCAGATAGGTTTGCCTTGCTAACAGGCGTCATATTAAAGGAAAAGCAGGTTTCAGATGAAACTTTGTACTGTTAATTTCTTTAAAGAACTTGCTTGCAATAACTGTTCTCAGTAATAACTACTCCTTTCCCGGGTAAATGGGTAGATGGGAAGAAAAAGGTTTAAAGTCTATGCAATTCTGAGGGTCTAAGAAAAGGTTCTAAGGTATACGACGGTCTGAGGATATGAAGGTCTAAAAACTGATTTGAGGTGTGTAAATGTAAGTTGTAAAGGCACAGCAAGTGATTTAAGGACTATGAAAAGTGGAAGACTTCTTTCCCATTCTATGCTCTTGTTATTCTAAGTTTCAAAAGTCCAGGGTTTTCACATCGATTAATGGAGTTCTGATAAGCTGGTAAAGGTACTTTTTCTACAGTGTGGATATATGTACAGATTAGTGCAAATATCTAAAAATGTCATCTTTGTAAGCTAAAAATCAAAACAAAAACACGTAAGCTTCAGGGAGTCCTAGGACTTGGATCCACCTCCCACAGGTCAAAAGGACTCCCAGATAAGTATAGCCTAGGTTTCCTCACCTGCCTATTACTGAGAATGGGATCTCTCTCCTGGTCAGGAGGCTCCTTCTCCTCCCCCAATTACTAGGTCTTTGGGCCTGAAAGTTCCAGATGTAATTTAAGTTGCTAACTTCAGCTTCTGTCCCCAGTCTGTATCTGTCCCAGCAGATTCCAGTTTGGCTGACAGACACCACCCATGAATCAGCTGCTAACTACAACTGCGCGTGAGCCCTGGACTTGCTGATGTGAACTGGTCCAGTTGGTGGGATTGTTCTCTGTCTCTCCAGGGGTCAGCAAACCAGATGCTTCTGAAGAATGCCCTGTTGCCAGAATTCCCTTGTGACCTAGACTAGCATTCCAGCCTTCCTAGGCCCGGATAATGACTTCCTAATTTCAGCAGGAAGTACTTACACAAAAGAGTATGTTGCTCCTTGTCCCCCTACAGGCTGGAATGTTAGATCAAACAGAAACTCTCTGCCATAGGGGACAAAATGACTACCTATAGTGCTCATTGGCATCACCAGGAAAGGTATCTGTTAAAAAAACAAATAGCCCCAAATCTATCAATAAGTAGATTCGTTTGCCGAAACAGTTCTACAGTATAATAGGACACTCAACCTGCCCTATGGAAAACAAAGATGCTATTGCATGGCTTTAAAAGAAAATTATTGTTTCTACATAAACCACTCAGGATAATTAGAGATTATCTGACTTTACTCAAAAATAAAGGGGGGGGGGTGATGACATAACTGACTGGGGCCCCGCCCACTTCCAGCCTCCACCAAGGCAGTAACTCTGATGTCAGCCATCACAGGGCCTTTGGCCCTTCTGCTTCTGCTAATTACTATTGGCTCTTGCATCATTGATGCCTTAACTAAATGCCTAACTAATTCTTGTCTGGGTCCCATTAAACTGATGGTTATTAAATCCCAGTATAAACAGGTCATCACGGAGACAAAGATTTGACTCAGGTTATAAGTCACGGAGAGAATGTGAGACCAAAACAGGGAAAATACACCTTGCAGGTTTCTTAATAGGTTCCTATTTGTCTATGTTTGTTTGACCCATCTGCACCAGCCGTGCTGGATCACATGTGGGCAGGATGTATGTTTGCTCCTGACTAGACATAAGCTGGGGGTAATACATACAACACATAAAACATCAGGATGTATGCTTGCACACTTGCCCCTAGGAAATTCATCAAATTCTGAGTTTCGCCTTTTAAAGTCTCTGCAAAATATGACTCGTGGCCATATTTTGGGTACGGACCTGGCCAGTATTTAAGTAAAGCTTGCTTTAAATTTGGTTTAAGATTGTAGTAGTGACAAGGGCACTTGCTCTACGATGGTCATAGCAGCTTTATTCATAATAACCAGAAGCTATAAACAACCCAGACATCCTTCAACCAAAGAATGGATACAGAAAAGGTGGTCGTTTACACAGTGGAATACTACTCAGCTATTAAAAATGAGGACATCAGGGGTTGGGGATTTAGCTCAGTGGTAGAGCGCTTGCCTAGCAAGCACAAGGTCCTGGGTTCGGTCCCCAGCTCCGAAAAAAAAAAAAAAAAAAAAAAAAAAAGAAAAAAAAAACCAAAAAAAAAAAAAAAAAAAGGACATCAAATGGATGGAACTAGAAATTATTCGGAGTGAGGTAACTCGGACCCAAAAGACATGCATGAAAAGAGCCTAGCATGGTTGTCCTCTAAGAGGCTCTACCAGCAGCTGACTGAGACAGATGCAGTTACTCACAGCCAACCTTTGGACTGAGATCAGGGACCCCTGTGGAAGAGTTAGGGGAAGGACTGAAGAAGCTGAAGGGGATGGCAACCACATAGGAAGACCATCAGTGTCAACTAGCTCGGACCCATGGGAGCTCCCAGAGACTGAGCCACCAACCAAAGAGCATACGTGGGCTGGGCCATGCCTCCTATCACATATGCAGCAGAAACTTGATGCCCCAGGAAGAGGAATGTGGAGGGAGGGGAGAACTTGGGGAGGCACCCTCTCAGAGGCAAAGCAGGAAGGAGTTTTTAAAACAGTTTTTAAAAATTGATTGTAGTGGGGGCTGAGAGATGGCTCAGCGGTTACGAGCACTGACTGCGCTTCCAGAGGTCCTGAGTTCAAATCCCAGCAACCACATGGTGGCTCACAACCATCTGTAATGGGATCTGATGGCCTCTTCTGGTGTGTCTGAAGACAGCTACAGTGTACTTATATTCATAAAATAAATTAATTTTAAAAAATGATTGTAGTAGTGGTCTTACTCTCTACCGATAGAATTAACAATCAAATTTGATCGTTGTGATAACAATTAAATTTGCAGGAAGGAGGCATTTAGGTAATTGCTAATGAAAATGTAGGGTAGGAAAATAAGACAAGATATCCGAGATCAAAATTTTGCATTTATTTGGTTTGGTGTGTGTGTATTGCATGTGAGATCAATACTGAATTCTGAGAGGGCCTTGTGATAAGCTACCTCCCCAGGATAGGGAACTAATTTTCAAGAGGGAACTAGTTTTCTTTTTTTTTTTTTTTGGTTCTTTTTTTTTCGGAGCTGGGGATCGAACCCAGGGCCTTGCGCTTCCTAGGCAAGCGCTCTACCCCTGAGCTAAATCCCCAACCCCGGGAACTAGTTTTCAATGTGCAAAGACCTGAGGTGGAAAGAGAACTGTTCCACAAAGCCCTGAAAATCAGCCAGGGGAGACACAGAATGTGGACACAGGAAAGGGGAAACAAAAGGACGGAAGTCACCAAGGTCAAGACTACGCTTCCCTTATCACTCTGGCAGTGTCACACAAGCCAAGTGTCTCTGATGCAACCTTTACCACGCACAACTCAAAGAACTCTAGGCTGGATCCTGTAAGACAAGTTTGCCACACTCTTCCCTCTTTCTCTGCTGCATAAAGTCTAACCACCAGATCTCTTGCTTTTTGGCCCCCGGGAAACTTAAGTCTTCCCAGACCTGACTTTTTCCATCCCACTGGCCCAAGAGTCACTGGCAAGAGACATTGGCAAGGGTAGTGTCATCTGTCTTTTGTCTTTTGGGACTTGCTTAATCTTAAGTACAAAGCAAAGACAAGCTGAGAAGGAAAAAAAAAAAAAAAAGCCACAGATTATGTGAAAAACTTCATCAGGCCCAATCAGCCCAGCTTAAAATAATCTGAACACTAGTGTGCACCCAAACACACGTGCACATAATAAAATAAACATTGATTTGGTTTTAAATCTAAGATAACATCCCTCCCAGGTTTAGAGTCCTGAATTCCCAAGTACCCACTGGGCTACACTCACTCCTCCCCCAGTCCAGCAGGCCCCAAGCAAAGGAGGGCAGGCTCGGGTTGGCCCAGCTCCAAGTTTTCAAAAATGCTTTCAGTTTCTCTTTACAGCAAGAAAGCCTACCCCACCCAACCCTGACAGGCCAGAAGTTCTAAATCAGGATGACACCTCCACCTCCTGGATCTGCAGCTCCCGGGTTCTCCAGCTCTGAACCCTACACCCCAAGAAGGCTTCACTGGGGTCCACTGCAGCTGGGTGACTGCCTTTACCCTGGAATCTGAATACACACTCCAACAACTCCTCAAGACAGATCCTGGCGCCATAAACCCAGCACCTGGCTCAAAACGGGGCCCCAGTTAGAATTTCTCATAACATTAGCTGAATAAATCACCAAGTAAGACCACAGGGCTTCAGGCTGGTGAGATGGCTCGCGGTGTACTTGGAAGAGCTGAACACATTCTGACACACATGCAGACAAACACCACACATACTAAACTCTATTACTTTCAAAGTTTCTCAAAAGCAGGAAGAAAGAGCTTGAATAACAGGTTTATCTTTCCTCTGAGTTTGTCAGAAAATATGACCAAGATATACTCAAGTTATACACTTGAAGTTTCACTAATGAATGATACAAAGTATTGGGGTGGGTCAGGGGAGGAGCATGGTGGTAGAGCTGTAATCACAGGCAGACAGGAGTTCAAGGCGGTCCTGGACTTCATAGGAAGACCTGGGGGAATTTAGAAAGAATGCATGTGTACAACTACAGGAATGTTTTCTGGTACTACAGGACGGCAGGCAGCATGGAGGGGGGGTACTGGTGATGGAACTCAGGCTAATACTGAAAACCAAAGCAGGACTACATAGCTGACTGAGTTTACGAATGAGTCTAGAGCAGCTGCAAAAGCCAAGCCTATTTATTAAGTCCCTGAACTTGCTCTGAGTTCTGTCAGCCACTCTCTTCCCTGCATGCAACACCAGAGGTCCTGTCTAAGGAAGGTTTTAGGATGGACAGATTGTTGGACTGTTAGACTTAGGAAGTCTTTAGCTATTGGAGTAGAACCCCTTGCTTTTCCCATTTCTTCCACACGTACTTCAATTTTATTTTTGCAAACCTTAGGATACACCACGTGGCGTATTTCTCGGCTCCTTTGAAGAATTCAAAAGTAGTAATATACTTGCTTCTCGCAGAAAGTATTCTCAACTCCGCATCTCCTGGGGCTTTATTAGAAATGTAACTCCTCAGACCTCACCCCAACCTCCTAATTTAGCAACAGCATTTCCAAGAGAGCGATCCCAAAGCTTATCAGTGTGTATAAAGCACTGCACTGGTGCCCTCTCAGGAAGGCACAGCGGGTGCACGACCTAAATAGAGGGTGACAGCATGGATAAACAGGAGTTGGTCACAAAGGAAGGCCATGCTTGAGACCATCCAAGGTCCTTGAAGCTCCAGTAAACACTACAACAAGAATCCCCCGGGAGGAATGTCATCTACCAGGTTTATCCATCCTCGCTGTACAGTCGGGAGTGGGGATGAGAATCTGAATGCTGGGGACGTGACTCCTTTGACAGCAAGCAACTCTGGAGGGAGGTGTGAGTGCGCCTCTCCCCGGTCCCAACCACAGGCCGCACGAGCTAACAAGGCCAAGTCCCCGCCCCACTTCTGCTGTCACCCTGTCAAAACAAAGCCGCGGTCTACAGCGCGGAGTAGCTCTCCAATGCGGCCTGGGGAGCAGAGCCCCCCTACACGTGCTCTATAGCTGAATGCCCCGAGGTGCCTAAAACCCTCTGGGAGGGAAAATGACAAGAAAGCTGTCCTCAAACTGAGCAGACGCGCTCGCCGCCCGGGTTGTCACCTTGCCAGACCCTGTTTACACTCTAAGCCGCCAGGATCGCGCTTTCGCTTAAATAAGTAATAACAATAATGACAGGGCCGTCGCCGCACGGACGAGGCCGCCAGGCGCCAAAGGACCCGAGCTTGGGGCAGTGCCCACCTCCCACCCCGTGCTCCGCCCCTTCACTCCCGCAGAGCGCCAGGATTCCAGGACACTTCTGGACGCTCACTCCACAGCCCAGCTCCTCCTAGCGGGGCTCAATGGGGAGAGAGAACGCAGGGAGACACATTAAGATGCCCTCAACCCCAAAAAGCTGCTTCCCAGCCCCGACTGATCCGCCACACCAAGCACAGTTACGCTCCCTGTGAAAGGGCTCCGGCGAGTTCCTACAGAGAGGAAAAGCCCCAGAGTAGCCCGAGCGCTCGGAAGCCAAGACTCATCCTTCCCAGAAGAAGAACACAGCCAGTTCTAGATGACCCCCTACCCCTGCCCCAGTGAGACGCTGTGCGAGCCGCAGCGGCAGAGCGCGCGTAGAGAATGTAGCACTTCCGCGGTGCCGGCGGGAAGCTGGGAGTGCGGTGGGGGAGGGGTGGGGGTCCCGGCCCGCCCGTGACCCCGCGATTGTGTTCTTCCCAGCGGGTACCTTGCAGGCGGAGTACACGCCGAGTTTCTCCAGTTTCTTCGCCCGCGGAGCAGAGCGCAGCTGCGCCTTCTTCACGGCGATCCGGGCCGAGCCGCCTCCTCCCGGTCCTTCGGCCGTGCCCGCCGCGGCCACCGCGGTCGCTGGCCCGCAGGAAGCAGAGCTCCCGGCGGCGGTGGCCAGGGTCCGGGGAGAACCGTGCGGGGGCGCGGGCGGCAGTGCTGGGGGCCCGACCCCACCAGCCTCAGCCATGCCGCCCCGACTGTCACCCGCAGCCGCCAGGGTCCCCGCGGGCGCCGGTGGCGGAGCGGAGACCCTCCCCCCTCGGCCGCCGCCCTGCGCCCTCCCCGCCCCCGCCGCGCTCGGCCGCCAGCGATCGCAGGCCCCCGCGCCTCCCCGGGAGGCTAGGACGCTAGCGGGCCCGAGCGCCCTGACCGCGCTCTGCTCCCCTGGGCCTCCCGCATGCTGCTGCAAGCGTAGCCGCCCGCCCGGAGCGCCAGGGCCCGTAGGTGACCGGCGACCCGCGAGGCCGGGCCGCTGCAGCCCAGGCACCTGCCGCCCTGCGCTGCTGGCGTCCCTGGGCCTGACACCCTCTCGCGCCGAGACCCAACTTCCTCCACCCTAGCGGGAGCCGGAGGAAAAAATGTTTTCCAGAAGTACCCGTCAGCGGCCAATCCTCCTCTTTGTTGCTAATTCACCAAAATCATGGCGTGAAGGGGTGTTTTGTTTTTTTGTGTTTTTTTTTTTTTTTACTTTGGGCTAAACTTTTTCTTTTAAGAATTCTTCCCCATCCTCTTTCCCTGGTAGTTTCTGAACCGAATATGACCAAAGAGAGAAGACTCTCTCTCTCTCTCTCTCTCTCTCTCTCTCTCTCTCTCTCTCTCTCTCTCTGTCTCTCTGTATTCACACGTATATAATATTTGTTGGTTAGAGTACATTACATGTCGGCAAAATGAAAACTAAACGCGTGGAAAAAGTTTGAAATGAGTCTGCCTGCAGGGTTCACTCCGGGCTGGCTAAAGTCTGCTGCTAGTTTATTGTCTATTATATTTTCAAAGACGAAATCCGGGCGTGCAAGTTAACCAGAAAGACAGCGTCCAGGAAAGTGATACCAATTTTGACTTAAACTTCAAAAGCAAAATTATTGTCCCTGTCTCTGATGGCAGAAAGAGGTTGTTTCTGTTGTGTAGTGCCATATTGGTTTGGGCCTGGCCACTTTGTAACTGTATGGCCACAAAGTCATGGGATTGTTGGACAGAGGCCTCTCCCATGTATTTACGGCACAGGAAGAAAAGACCAAGTAGTAAACACCGGTGTCTCCACTGCATGACCTCTGCTGAGCCCGGCTGATGCATGTGGAACTGACACACCTGGACCACACCTGGGTGGTGGTCAATTTACTTCTGCCTTTTACTTCCTCAGCCTTTATCCTTTTCTGGCCTTCTCAGTTTCTCCCCCAATTTATTCAGATCTCCTAGTCGGTCTTTTGTTGAAGTCACGAGCCAGGTAGTCACGAGCCAGGGTCTCCCACTGTGCTTCCCCAGTTATTTTCTACCTGGAGACTTGGGTATATAAGTGGTGAATAAAGCTACAGGAGCCTCTCTCTCATTCTTCCTCACCTCTCACTCTTCCTTCCGCTCTTCCACTTTCTCTCTCTCTCTCTCTCTCTCTCTCTCTCTCTCTCTCTCTCTCTCTCTCTCTCCCTCTCCTCCCTCTCCCTCTCCTGGCTTGACACGAATAACGTGTGTGTGCGTGTTTCTTTCATCCCGTAGGCTTTCGCCCGATTCTCGGTACCAGGTCGGTGCTGGCGCCGACAAATGGAGGTCCCACCGAGATCGGAGAAGAAAGGGGGTACCACCTACGGGACGTCCCTGGAGCCCGGCCGGCGTAGGAGAAGGGACGGATTGGGCGTAAGATGGAGCAGAAAAGGCCTGGATGATTTGGCCTGAGTAAAACTTGTCATAAAAAAAATGTGTTCTGTTAGAGTTATATTTTTTGGTCTTTGGACCCTGGCTAGAGATAGTTTACACCCTAGACATGAGAGAGAACGGTTTGGGAAAAACAGTCCTCCCGGACTCTCCGAGATGCTTTGGAGAAAGAGAAAACCTTTCAGAGCTCTCCTAGGAACAGAGGGAAAGCAGGAGACGTCCTGCCTCTCTGCTGGCTCCTGTTGGAGAAATGTTTATTTCTGGTTCTGGGTTCCATAGGTAGGATATGTGGGTCCCTTCGGTGGGACACCATCTAGTTTTTCCCTCTATGTCTATTGTCTGTCCTTGGTGCACCAAGCTGTCCATGTCTGTCAGTTTATGTCTGTGGTTTTTGTTTCTCGTTGTTTAAATGTTTTGTGTTTCATGTTTAAAAGAAAAGGTTAAAATTTTAAATGCTGGTTGATTCATGCATTGATGTAGTTTTAACTCCTTTCAAAAAAGGTACAAATAAATAAAAGTTTCAATTGGCTTTTGGAGCCTACATCTGTAGCTAGAAGCCTAAGTCGGTTGGGCAAGCTCCCCAGGGGCTTATTATTAGACTTAGCAGGTGACAAGATGCTTCTCTTAAAATCATAGCTAGAAAAGTAAAATGGTGCTTGGTCTAAATATTAAAGATAGGTGTAGCCACTTCAATTTTGTTTCTCATTGGTTTTAAATGTATAAATATGCTCTACATGCCTTGGTTATTGGACTATTGGCTTTTAAGTTATTGGATATGGTTAAAAAACTTATAATATTGGTAACAGAAAAGCTGGTAATTTGGATGGAGTCATTCTAGACAACATGTCATGAGCCAACCTAGGAAATAGGTCTAAATTGAGATAATATTTTTATGGAACTCTTATTGTAGAAACCAGGCTTCTAAAAAGAATTTAGGGCAATGTCTCTTTCTTGAGGTATTGGAGACCGCACCATCGTGCTCATATGTAGGAATTGGCAGTCAAACTTAGTAGCATGAAGGATAGACTCGGTGTTTTTGGAGACCGGATTTTGGAGACTAGGTTTTGCTTTCCAAAGTTGTAGTTTGCCCTGACTAATTCCACTGCCCCAAGGACAGCGCCTAGTCACTTACTCAGGAATCAGGTGACCTTGTGGTTGTGCTCTGGTGTTACAAGGAGAATTTAAGGATTGTGATTAAGGATTGCCAGTGTTACATTGACTAACTCAAACTTATTTATAATTGAGAAAAAATCAAACAGGTAAATATTGTTACAAGATTTACTGGATTGATGAGGTTTTAGAACTTGAGAGCATTACAGCTTGTTTGCTTACTCCCAACTGCCATTTCAAGATAGATTTAGAGGATTGTTTTTATGCAGTTTGTTTACATCCTGCATTGTGAGTTTTTATTTTGTGAGCTTATAATTTTAGAAGAGCCCATGAAGTGGTATCATTAAAAATTTTACAAAAAATGGCTAATAGCCTTATGTAATTTTTGTTGCTTCTTCAATGTAAAGAAGTTAGAACTTTGAATCTTTCAGTGTATATGGAAATTTTACTACAAAACCTTTATGTCTCAAAATGAGCTTTAATATTTGGGGAGAAGCTATTGCTCCAAAAAGATTCAATATTCATTTTAATATTTAAAACTAATTTAAGCTTCTAAGGATATGTTAATTGGCTAAGTACCTCACCTTACCAGAGGACTTAGGTCTTTGTTATCCACATTGGAGATAAAGCTTCAGTTGTGTTAATACAAAATTGTAGGCTAGAGTCATGGAAGTATTTTAAAAAGAAACCTGGTGAAACATATCTTATTCCAAACAAGAGTTAATTGGTTATTACAAAATATTGATATTTGGCCTATTACATATACAAATTTCAGGCAAAATTGATAATTTTACTCCTTGCATGCTTTTTGTATTTACTGTAAATTTGTGCATGCAACCCATAGAAAAACACTGTATTTATAGATGGTTCATCTAATGAAAAGGCTAAAATATAGACTATTAAATTACGTTGCTGTAGCCACTGTTTTTAAATGTTAAAAAATCAAGCTTTCAATTCATATACTGATAGCCAAAGGTGTGGCTTGTGGTTTTAATTGATTAAAAGTTTTCCTTTTTTAGATACTACTAGCCCTCAAATTTTACAATTACTTAATGCTTTATTAGAGGCAGGTTTTCTACTTGAAATCAGTGAGTGATGATTTCAGTGTGAATGTCTGACAACTCACTGTCCTTTTCAGTGCTCTGGCTCAGAGAACTAAAACAATACCATAGACCCAGCTCTTTGAAAATGGTAATGGAGTTGATAACACACCCTCACGAAAGAGGAAGACTCCAGTTGCTTACATTCCACCCCTGCCAACTCAGGGATTTCTAGATAAACAAATCTGGACCTTGTTTACAGGATTTGGCATTTCTAATTAATGCTTATTTTTAGGTAAATAAAGTTGGTGGGGGCTGGAGAGATGGCTTAGTGGCTAAGAGCACTAAGTACTGTTCCTTAATAGGCCATTTAAGAACTCAAACTGGATTGCCTGGACCCCTTAGCAAGGGAGGACAATGATACCAGGCAGATTATAGGCCTTACATAGGAACAATTAGTCAAAAAGTCTCATTCTTTATATCATCAAAATAATAATGCTGGAAACAATAATTTGGTATACAAGTCAATTTATAAATACAAGTGCTCAGTGTCCTCAATTTAATCCTTGAGGACTTATCTTAATAAATAATATTTTAACAAATTTTAATAAATAAAAGGAGCTATCCCTGAATGCTAATAATGTCCCTTTATTTCAATTTTAAAATTTGGATGCCAAGGTTATGGCTCCTACCAACTAGGCATACTTCCCGCCTAGGTGAAATAGAAAAGATCCACATATTGGCATGATCCTGTCCAGGTATTTTATATGGGGAAGAGGGAATGTTTGTGTTTTTCTACAGGATGCTACAGGAGTGTGCCAGCTGCCTGAGTGGTTGGTGAGACATGCTGATCCTGGAAGCATGAAGATTCAGCTCTCCTAGTTCGGTCCCTGGAGTCATTCCTGTGTCTTAGAGGAAGATGGAGGATTCCCTCTCATCTTTTGTCATCACAGAAATTTGGGCGTTGCTACAGTCAGTGTCCCGCCCCACCGCCTGCGCTCCGACCCTCTCTGTGCACTGCTGCCTGCGTGAAGCTGCTGTGGACTGGAGAACTCTGTCCTGGTTATGCAGATCTCAGAAATGGTTCCATTGCCTGCTGGTTGTTCCAGAGAAGAATGACTGATCCTGAACTGTCCTGGGAAAGACCTTGGCATTTTAAGCTATTAGTTATGCTCCATTGTGTCTGCAGTGTCTGTAGTTACCCTCCCCAATCTATTGTTAGGCAAGCACAGTGGGTGAACTTTCTGGAGTAGTTGCAACAATTGGGAATTCTAAATTTTATATTAGGAGCGGCTTGACTGCCCTTAGTAGTAAAGCCGAGGAGAACCAGATGAGGTGCCCACTACTTATCGGGAGAGGCTCAACTTCCACAATCTCTTAAATTAATGCCATCTGGCCCCTGCTCTTTCGCCCTGGGCTCAAGTAAGAGGAATGAGAAGATGATCTGATGTAGCTATTCTCAGTGACGGGCAACTTCCTCTGACCCTTGACTAATCTAGACATGGAGCCTTGAGGGCGACAAGGTGGTCCCATGACAGAGAGGTGGGGTCTGAGAGGTCGATCCTAAGACAGAGGTAAAGCTACACCCCGTTCTTAAAACGCACGGGCGGGTCAAATGCTCCTCTGCCCAGTTTCTCCCCCAATAAACACACGATAGCCCAGAACGGTGTGTTACAGCATAAGTTCATTTCTAGCCATTGGGGTGCAGTCCTAACTGCAAGAGTGGCTCGCCATGGCCGAGCTGGGCACTCTGTGAGGCATGTCCTCTCAGACCACTACTTCCACCTAATGGTTTTTTAATAAAAGAATAACGGGGAGATGTAGTGCCATATTGGATTTGGGCCTGGCCACTTTGTAATCTGATAGCCACAAAGTCATGGGATTGTTGGACAGAGGCCTCTCCCATGTATTCTGGCACAGGAAGAAAAAGACCAAGTAGTAACACCCGTGTCTCCAATGACCTCTGCTGAGCCCGGCTGATGCATGAACTGACACACCTGGACCACACCTGGGTGGTGGTCAATTTACTTCTGCCTTTTACTTCTCAGCCTTTATCCTTGAGATTTAGGGCTGGCCTTCTCCTTGATTTCTCCCTAATTTATTCAGATCTCTAGTTTTGGTCTTTTGTTACAAAGTCACGAAAGCCAGGTAGTCACGAGCCAGGGTCTCCCACTGTGCTTCCCAGTTATTTTCTACCTGGAGACTTGGGTATATAAGTGGTGAATAAAGCTACAGGAGTCTCTTCTGCTCTTTCTCTCTCTCTCTCTCTTCTCTCTCTCTCTCTCTCCCTCTCCTCCTCTCCTGGCTTGACATGATAACGTGTGTGTGTGTGTTTCTTTCATCCCGTAGGCTTTCGCCCGATTCTCGGTACCAGGTCGGTGCTGGCGCCGACACTGTTGTTCACCGTGGGTCAGCCTTTCTAAAGCGACTTGAAAACCCCTGCATTGCCTGTCAGCACCGTTTCAAGTGCCCTAATTCTGCGGAGCAAGCATAGTCATGATGTGGGACAATGATCGTAATGAGTTTGTGATTGGTTGTCTCACAAGCTTGGCAGCTCCTGCTGAACTCCAGCCATATGGGATGTGCTTTCCCTTGCAAATACTCGTTTACCAGTCAGTCCTGCTAAAAATTGCACTTTATGTTTCAAGATGCGTTTTTCCAGATTCTGTGTCCTTTTAACGCAGAGCAATGCTATGCGGGGGGGGGGGTGGGTGGGAGTTTCTTCTCAAAGGAATGAAGCCTACGGCTGGGAAATTGCAGTCTTCCTGGCCTATATCTGACCAACGCCCCCTACCTAGGCTTGACCTTAGCCCACTGCGGAAGCTCAATAGAGTGAGACTCTTTCCTCAACAATTAATTAATTAATTAATTAATAAACCGATAAGGCCAGGTGTGTTGGTCCTCACCTTTGACCTCAGAATTACAGAATCAGAGACAGGCCAGGCTCTGAGTTTTAGGCATTCTAGTCTAAGTTCCAGGTCAGCCAGGACTAGGCAGTGAAATCTTGTATATTAAACAAGCAAGAAAAAGAAAACAAACAAAAAAACAAACAGAAAAACTCATCAGGTTTTACATCACTGTCCTGTCCTTTCTACAGCCGCTCCTACAATAATGTCTGTCATTAAACCATTATTGGGGAATGTAGGTTCTCTCGTCCTTCTTCTAACACTTTTTAAATGGATTCTGAAGGAAGCTTGAGGCCCATTGTATTGCAGTGAGCTGTAAATCCTGGCGGCTGCCCAGAAGAAAACAGAGAAGGAAGAGAGAAACTGACTCATTTTTAGAGTCCAGAAAAGAAAGTCTGCTCTGCTCTTGGAGCTGGATGGGGTGTAAGCAGCTGTACAGAAGGTGGGTTGGGGTGTGTATATCCTTCAGAGAAAAGCAGAGAATGCCCAGAGGGTCGGGGACAGTATTCTTATGCTTTTGGCCAGAAACCAAAGAAGAACTGGTGGGAAAGTCAAAAATAAACCTTTTGAGTTAAGAGGTCAGCAAGCTTAGCAGTCAGTCTAGCAGCCTGTAAGTGACTGCACAGAGGGGCTTATGGGTAAGTATAAGAACATCATCTCATTTAAGAGGTTGAAAACTTTTCCCATCTCCTTAATGTGTTTGTGGGTATATCAGTTTTCCTAAAAACTGGTCACCTGGGCAGATGATATTTTGTCGCTTTTCGAGACAGGGTTTTGAGACAGATGGCCTAGCTGTCCGGGAATTCAATTTGTAAACCAGGCTGGCCACCCATGAACTCACATACGTCCTCCTGCCTCTGCCTTCTGAGAGCTGGTGATTTGACAGGCCCAGATGGGAGGGAATAGTCTTTGAGACCCGTGTGTTTTGTTTCAGGCAGCTTAAAATGTCTTATCTCCACCCAGTCAGAAATAGATCTGAGTTCCTTATCTTTGTCTAAAAAGAAAAAAAAAGTGTCGCAGAGTAGATTAAAGGTAATCTTTTAGAAAAGAAACCCATGTAGGCACTGGTTGCTCATGCCTGTAATCCCAGCACTTAGAAGGCAGAGGCTGGTAGGCTACATAGTGAGATCCTGTCTCAAAAAGTAAAAACAAGCACGTAAAATAGCCAGGCTTGGTGCTGGTGAGGTGGGCAGCAGTTCAGAGCACTGTTGCTTTTGCAGAGAACCCGGGTTCAATTCCTATCATCCACATGGCCACTCACAGCCATATTAACTCCAGTTCAAGAGATCCACTCCTCTGACCTCCATGGGTACCAGGCAAGCACATGGGACACATTCATACATTACATGCAGGCAAAACACGCACACACTTAAAACCAATAAACCCAAAACGATTCTTTTTAAATAGCCAAGCTTGGGGTTGGGGTTTAGCTCAGTGGTAGAGCGCTTGCCTAGCAAACGCAAAGGCCCTGGGTTCGGGTCCCCAGCTCCGGGGAAAAAAAAAAAAAAAAAAAAAAAAAAAGGATAAATAGCCAAGCTTTGGAGGGGGGGGAGGGGGGGACACCGCGCTTTCCGGAATGGACCTCAAGAAAGCCTGCTACTCCCTCCCTCCTCTCTTTCCTAAGGTATTTTAAATTCTAAGGATGGGCAATTGCCGTACTTCCCTTTCTACAAAATGGTGTGGTAGCCTGGGGTAATGATTCCCGATTGTAATCCCAGATGTTGGAAGCAAGTTCAAAGCCAGTCTTGGGTACCTAATGATCCGGAAGCCAGCAAGGCTACACAATGAAACTCTACCTTGAAGTTACTTAATTAGATTAAAAGTCCTGTTGCCATGTAAATAGGAGAGAACAGTGCTCATAGTGAAGGGGGTCTACCCTCAAGGACTGGCCTACTAAGGCCTATTCATCTTTCGGACACAACTAAATGACTGCTGTTCTCAGATCAAGTTCTTTTTGACATTTTTTTCTTTTACTTTAATCAGGTTTCTCACATCATGACATTGACAAAGGCCAAGAGGGTATTAGGTTCCACATCTGCCCATGGTTACCCGGATTATTTGTCCACTTGAGATTTGTCTGTGCCACTGGATGTAAATATCTCGAAAAACGGGTGACGGGATCAAGGGGTGGATGTGGCAGTGCATCCTCGAGGGGAGAGAAAAGCGAAGGTGGGGGATGGGTTTCTTTGAGTTCAAGGCTAGCCTAGTCTAGGTGATAAGTTCCAGGCCAGTCTGAACTACAGAAACCTCACCTGAAAACAACCACAATTATCCTTCTTGAGAATGGAAAGGTTTGAGCCTGAGGCCAGTCTATTATACATAGAGAATTCCAGGATGGGTTGTTCCACATAGCAACACACTGGTGAAGAACCAAAATAAATTTAATAGATTAAATTTTAAGATTATTTATTTTTATTTTATGTACATTGGCATTCTGCTGGCTTGTATGTCTGTGTGAGGGTGTCGGATCCCCTGGAACTGGAGTAACAGTTGTGAGCTGCCACGTGGGTGCTGGGAATTGAACCCAGGTCCTTTGGGAGAGCAGCTAGTCCTCTTCCATTTTTAAAAGAAGGAAGACTTTCTGACTATAGTGACACATAACTGCAACCCTGGTTATAGGAAGGGACTTATTGTCCCCGATTGGAGAATACAGAAGGGAAAGAAGAGGGCTAGCCATGGAAGCAGACATATAATTCAGACACAAGTGGACAAAGGACCCTGTGACAGGAAGACAGATTGTTGAGCTTTGATCCTTTGCTATGTATTGAAATGCTAAATTCTGTACCCAAAGAGAAGGTCTAAGCCTATAAGTGAACTCTTACATTTACAAGCTTTTGTTGTGCAAACCTCGTTCCTTGTTTTAAAACTACTGGTTAAATAGAATTGGCTACAGCCAATTACTGGAGGGATTAGGGGTAGGTGCGTTTTGAGTCACCTGGTTGGGGGTGGAGAAGGGAGAGGAGAGACCTGGTGGAGGAGGAAGAAGGAGAGAGGAAGCCGCCATGAGGGGAGGTGGGCAATGAGCACATGGCCAGGAGAAACAAGTATCTGGGGTACAGTGCTGGGAAGGTTGCCAGGCCAGCAGTTAGAAAAGTAGTTTAGGGGTTACCCCGTAGTAATTGTGAAAGTCAAATAAAATAATATAGTCTGAGTCTCACTTATTTATAAGCTAGTCGGGAATAAGCTTAAATTGGTTGTACTACCAAGACTTTATGTACATTGGTATTCTACCGGCTTGAAAGAGTTAAGGAAGCCTAAAGGATTAAAGAGCGAAGCTCACATAAGACACAAAGGCTGGAGGAGTTTGGATGCGCCTTTAATCCCAGCACTAGGAGGCAGAGGCAGGCAGATCTCCCCACTTAAGGCTAGCCTGATCATCATAGGGCTTTTCAGGACAAACCAGACTAGACATTCTGTCTCAAAGAAAGAAGGAAGATAAGTTACACTTCACTGAATAATTCAGAAAACCTGATAGACTTACAAACTATATTACTTCCGTGGTGCAGCCTAATAGCCCATGAGCCATTGCATCTGGAGTAGGGAGTCTAGGAAGGAAAAGTACAATACTTCTTTATCTCTAGTGTGACTTAAGGTGTGCCTGCCTTCTTAGGATGGTCTCTAGGCCAGGTGGTGAGACAGCCCAACTGCTGAAATGTTAGGTCTTAACCCAAGCCTAAGATCTTATTCTTTTGGCTAGAAGTTTTTTTAATCTTAAAACTAGGACACTGGGTTGGGGATTTAGCTCAGTGGTAGGCCCTGGGTTCAATCCCCAACACCAAAAAAAAAAAAAAAAAAAAAAAAAAGAAAAGGAAATTGTCTGTTTCTGTTACTCCAAGATCTGACAACTCCACACAGACAAGCAGGCAAAACACCAATGCACATAAGATGGAAATAAATAATTAAAAAAAAAACTAGGACACTGGAAGCTGAATCAAGCTGGTTAGAAGTTTGAGGCTAGCAGCCAGTGGTGGGACGTGCCTTTAATCCCAGCACTTGGAATCTCTGAGTTCAAGGCCAGCTCATTCTATAGAATGAATTCCAGGATGCCCAGGTCTACACAGAGAAACCCTTCTTGGGAAAAAAAAAATATATCCTGCTGTGGAAGACAATGCTTCCTCAAGTAGACATGAATTATTAAATGAAAACCTCAGTGCCAGCAGTCATGGTATATTTCCCTGTGGATTGTTGGTCAGTGAGACTCCAGAGGCCCCAAAAATAACATAGGCTATTATCATAGCTCATGACTAACCACCATAACTAGAAGGTACTATTACTGAAGATACAGCATACTCTGGTTGCAGAACATAGAGAAACTGAGCTAGAACTAATCTGATTTACTACATGCTGAATAGTTTTCATAGAGCCTTACAGATGCTATACAGCCTGCTGGGGGAGAAGAGAGATCAGTGGTATTATTCGGGGTGAATCCTGAATACTAAATACAGGCTTGCCAGGCTCTTGCCTGGTGTCCATTGGTGCAAGAGTAGTAGGAAGGTTATAGGCATTATCAACCACTTTCTCCTTCAGTTTGATCCAGTTCCACTGGAGGGAATCCATGCCTGGTATTATAAACCTGGGATAAAGCCCAAGGCTTGAAGGTCATAGGCCCCAAGTCCTTAGCAATGTGTAATGGCTATTCCTGGTTGTCAACTTGACTATACCTGGAATGAACTACAATCTAGAACTGGAGGGCTTGAAGAACCCTAGTTCTTACTAAAGTGTAAGAGTTATTAAGAGGCTTGGACTGGTAGAAAGTAGGTAGGTTATGGAGTTCCTGTGAAGGACCCTAGGGACTTTTGCCAGCTTTACACCCACCACCTCAGGTCATGATTAGGCCAAGTACCAGCTTCCCACCTCAGGTCAAGGCTAGGCCAAGTTCCATTCTCCACCCATAGTTCTCAGGAGGAGCAGGGACATTCTTGAAAATCCATAGAATGTACTGACTGATAGTCACCTGACCTTCTGGTCCCAGATAGAGTTCGAATACATGTATGTCATTTGCTTGCTAGCCAATACATTCAAAGGTCAATATGCTTAGCCAATACGTTTAAACTGTAACCTTGCTATTGTAAACTGTACTGCTTGTTATAGCCATTCATGGTCCCCTTCTAGTTACTCACCATGGGGGGCTAATTGAGGTCAACCCCGACACGCAGGGAAAATAAACCTCTTGCATTTGCATCAAATTCAGTTCTTGTGTCTCACTTGTGGGGTCTCCCAGTAATTAAAACTCACTTGGAGCCTTACAGGCTCACCTGTGATCTTGAGGCTGTAAGACGTAAGTTTCTGACCTAGATCATGGCATAGGCATGGTTATGAAAAGCTTAGGTCCAGTAGAGGTGGTACACACCTTTAATCCCAGAAGACAAAGGCAAGGAGATCTCTGAGTTCAAGGTCAGCCTGGGACAAAACAAGTCCCAGATCCAGGCGTGGTGGTACACACCTTTAATCTGGGCCACACTTCTGCTGGAGACCTACATAAGGACATTGGAAGAAGGAAGATTCGCTTTTCTTCATCTGCTTGCATTGATTTGCCAGCACATCTGTTGGAATCTACTTCTACAAAAGACCAACTGAAACAACTAGCCTCATGGGACTGAACAACTACTAGATCCTTGGACTTCCAATTCACAGCTGACCGTTATTGGGGAGTCAGACTACAGACTGTAAGCCATCATAATAAATTCCCTCAATATAAAAAGACACCCCATACATTCCGTGACTCTAGAGAACCCTGACTAATCCACACTGTTTCTGTAGTAATTGGGTATCCTGTCAACTTTACATTCTAAATGTTTATGCTCTCAGTAGTCAAGCCAGGGGAGCTTCTGACACCAGGCAGTAGTTAAGGCAGATGCTCAACTGGTCAAAATGCTCACATTAGTGACTGTTGAGTGCTCAGCTCTAAATGGGGCATCTATACCAATTGCTCTCCATCTCACAACTCAGGGAGCCTTGCTGAAAAGAATGGTATAGAAGGAATGTAAGAACTAATGGATGGTGAGACATACTGTGAAGTGCTATTGTGCTGGATAGTTAACACAAGCTAACTTCATTTGAGAGGAAGGATCCTCAATTAAGGGAATGCCTCCATATCAGATCCAGTATCAGGCAAGCCTATAAGTCATTATCTTAGTGATAGAGGAGGACCCAACCCATTGTGGGTTGTGCATTCCTGGGCTGGTGGTCCTGGGTGCAGGTTGAACAAGCCATTAGGAGCAAGTCAGTAAGCAACACCACTCCTTGACCTCTGCATCAGCTCCTGCCTCCAGGTCCCCACCCTGTTTGAGTTCCTGTCTTGACTTCCTTCAATGATGAAACAGTGATTTGCAAAGTGTAAGTCAAATAACTCTTTTCTCCCCAAGTTGCTTTGGTCATGGTATTTCATCACAGCAAGAGAAACTCTTAACTAGGGGCTGGAGAGATGGCTCAGTGCTTAAAAGCACTGACTGCTCTTCCTAGAGGTCCTGAGTTCAAATCCCAAATCCCTGAGTTTCATTCCATGGTGGCTCACAACCAACTGTAATGAGATCTGATACCCTCTTCTGGTGTGTCTGAAGGCAGCTATGGTGTACTCATATATAATAAATAAATATTTTTTAAAAAGGAAAGAACATTCACTCTTCTTGCAGAGAACCTGATTCAGTTACAACTATCTACAACTTTGTTTCAGAAAACCTGACACATTCTTCTGACATCCTTGGGCACCATGTATGCCTTTAATCCCAGCTCTTAACCACTGAGCCATCTTTCCAGCCCCGTAAATGTTCTTTCCTACTGAGCCATCTCTCCAGGCTCCAGTAACAATTATTATACATACATTATACACAAAATAAATGCATGGTATATTATATATACATACATTGATGATGTTTGGGCTGAAATCAGGCTGGCTGCAGTTGAAATAAACACTCACTCGGGGGCTTTTGCTAAAAAGCACTGGCCAGTCACTTGGGTCCACCAGGCCACTAAAACCAAGATGAAAGATAGTGCCTTCATTTGGTGCCTGTCTTTCACTTTAGATGAAGGCACCCAGATAAGTTGTTGACCCTGCAATTATCTACAAAGTCAAAGTCTTATTCTGAAGCAGAACTCAGTTCTGAGAACCTCCTCACCTCCTCAAGCAATGGGGACTTCTGACCATCTTGAATAACCTGACCTTGGAGGAGGAGAGTAGAACCAGACCTTCTAGACTGCTTAACAGACTTGGGGCGGGGGTGGGGAGTGGTCACTGCATAACCTGATCTGAGAGGGGGAGGCAGAACCATGCCTTCTAGACTGCTTAATAGACTTGGGGTGGGGGGCGGTGTCACTGGATCATTTTATCTGTTTTTTCCCTCCGTGTTGAATGAGGGGCTCAACAAGTAAGGTACGTGTCACCAAGCCTGATCTGATTTAAATCCCTGGAACCTACCTAGTGAAAACAGAGAACACAGGCTGTCCTCCGACCTCCACACATTTGAGGTGGAAAACCTGTATGTACATATGAGAAAGGCATACCAAAAGGATGAGTTGGGGGAATAAAGGAAAGGAGCGGGGAGGTAGGAAGGAGGGAGGAGTAGATAATGTCTTAACTTAATCTCCCAGGTTTGGGTGTGGTTTAGTTTAGTAGAGCAGTTGCCCACGTGCACCAAGTCCTGTGTTCTAACTTCAGCACTGCATAAACTGCATGTGCTGGGCCACGCTCACAATTCTACTGGGGTAGAAGCAGGAGGAGTGGACCTTCAAGGTCATCCTCTGCTACTCGGAGAGTTTGAGGCCAGCCCGGGGTTGCAGGAAAACCTGTAGCAAACCGACCAAACAAAAACAGAAAAACCGAAACAAAGTAAAACTTTCCTGTTTTTCAGTAGTCTTTATCTTTGCAATTAATGTGTGGATCTCCGATTAGCTGGCCAGGGCTGCTGGAGCTTGGGTGTTTGCTGTACATAGTCTACTTACACAAGGTCTTCATAGGGAATGCCCTACAGCCATGTCCTTCGGATACGTGAGAAGGAAGCAGGACACTAATTATGGAGTCATGACAACTTCAGTTCCCCTGTGTGTTTGAAATGTCTTTTAATAATATATGGGGGTGGTCCAGTTTGCTAATGCACCTCCTACCCCCCATCTTACATGGGGAGACAGGCTGCTTCCCCAAGCTCTGAAAATTGCCAGCTTCACTTGACTCTGTGAAACTGTGGAATGAATGTGGAATGGCTCCTGACACTGAACATTTTCCATCATTTTCCTGTTCAGACCATACGACATCGTGCCTTAGGCTGGAGGTTCAACATTTCAAGGCCTCTGCCTAGCACATGATGGGCACCAGGGAGAGAAACCTCAAGGTCAAAAGAACTTAGAAGGCTCTTCATAACCAGCAGTGGTAAGCTTTTAAGAGCTCTTCTTGTGCAGGGAACATTTGCAGGGAGTACCAGATAAAAGACAATGTTTCAATTTTCAAAGCATTTGCTTTTTTTTTTTTTTTTTTTTTTTTTTTTTTTTGAGACCGTGTTTCTCTGCGTTCCCCTGGCTGTACTGGAAGTCAATCTGTAGGCCAGGCTGGCCTGGAACTCTAGAGACTCACCTGCTTCTGCCTCCTGAGTGCTGAGATTAAATGTTTGGGCCACCACAGCCGGGCTGACTTCCTGTTTTCCTTTGTTTCCTTCATACCAATTCTTTTAAAACTAGCCCATCTAGAAAGAATGTGAAATCAGTCCCCAGGCAATGGGGAAAAGTCATCACCTGTGTTAGAACACGAACCAAGTTCATTTCCTGTCTGGGTGCTTATTAGCCACATTTGGATGCACAAACTTCTTGCAGAAAGAAGAAATATTTCCTTGCGGGTTACTTTTTTTAAAGATGTATTTATTTTATATGTGTGAGTATGCTGTTGCTCTCTTCAGACACATAAGAGGAGGGCATCAGATCCCATTATAGATGGTTTTGGAGGGGGCAGGGGCACTGAACCCAGGACCTCTGGAAAAGCAGTCAGTACTCTGAGCCATCTCTCTAGCCCTGTGGGATTACTACTATTTCTAAATTGTTTGTTTTCCTTTGGGTAACACCAATATTTTTTTTTTCTTTTCTTTTTTTCGGAGCTGGGGACCGAACCCAGGGCCTTGCGCTTGCTAGGCAAGTGCTCTACCACTGAGCTAAATCCCCAACCCCCAATATTTTTTTTTAAAACAATGAGATGCTTTTTTTAAAGTTTTATTTATTTTATATATGTGAGTACACTGTAACTATCCTCAGACACACCAGAAGAGGGCATCAGATCTCATTACAAATGGTTATAAGTCACCATTTGGTTGCTGGGATTTGAAGTCAGGACCTCTGGAAGAAGAGCTAGAGCTCCTAACCACTGAGCGGTCTCTCCAGCCCACTAATATTTCTTTGTTTGCTGCTAACACCAAGTCTGTTGATAACAGCTTCCTGAGTGACCTGGCTATCCTGCCATAACCCTGACTTACCTACTAAACATGGCAGAATCCCCACTGCCTTGGCCAGCTTGTCTGTCTGTATAGGCAGAAGTCTCTGTGAGACTGAATATGCCAGCCAGGGAGAGACCAGCAGTCTCCCATTATGAATTGCTGACGCATCCCCGTACCATGGCAGCCTTTCTTTAACTTCTTTTGTCTAATGACTAAAACCACCCAGCTAGTAACAGGTGAGATTTCTAGTCTAGTCTTCCTCATTTTTAAAGTTGCTAGAGATCTAACTTGTGCCTTCCGTCTTGGCAGCAAGACCAAGATAAACCATCTCACCGGTCCTAAAATTATTGTTTTAAATGGTTCTTGCTAAGTTACACCCATGGGTCCTGAACTCACCTTGTAGAGGCCTCCCTCTTTTGTTTCGGAATTCCAGGAAGTACCACAATGAGCTGTCTCCCATTTCTGTAACTGAGGGAGAATAAGTCTCCCTTACCTCGTTAGAAGTCCCACAATTGCAAAAGGGAAAAAGAACCCAGTTTGGGGTTAAAAAAAAGTCAATAATCTACTCAAACACTTTGTTCTTCCAACTTCTATGCTTCACAGGATCAAGTTTTAGAGGGATAAATGAAACATCTTTACGTTCCTGCTTGCAGCTCTCCAGCAAGAATATATGGCACGAAGCCCTCTTCTCTTTGTCCCTCTCGAAACATTCAGTGCAGTCCCTGTCATCTCATACCTGTTACCCAGCACTTTGGAGACAGAAGCAGAAATTTTGCCATAAGTTGTTTCCAGGGTCCACATAGCAAATTCAGGGCTATAAGTGAAGGAACAGTGAAACCACCAAACTAGACCACTCCATTGGTAGAACCGTTTTGGGGGCAAACACACTGACAAGGCAATAATCTCAGGGGAGTGGGGTGACCAAAGGAAGTAAAGTAGTAGGAAACAAGCAGGTTTCACTTAACAGTCATCGAGTAGGATTCTTTGAGCTGATCGAGGCTTTTAGGATTAATCAAGTACTAGGAGATCTTGTTCTAGGTAGTTGACCTTGGAGGGCAAATAAAAGGAGATGTCTGATAAGTTCTAGGTAGTTGACCTTGGAGGGCAAATAAAAGGAGATGTCTGATAAGTTCTAGGTAGTTGACCTTGGAGGGCAAATAAAAGGAGATGTCTGATAAACAGGAAGTGGTCTTAGGAGAAATGTAGAATTTAGGTTTCTGTTTAACCAGTCAATGTTCTTTGGTTTAAGATGATACCAGCACTGCCATTTTGGGGCCTGCTTTGGACTTAACAAGATCCAGCCAAAGCTATAGTGTAAGATCTATCTGAAAAGACGAAAGACAGGGAGCTAGATGTAGCTCCGTCAGTGGAGTATTAGCAAACGGGCGGTAAGGCACTAGGTCCATCTCAGCATGTAGAAAACTGACTGTAATGGTGAATCCTAGTAATCCTGGCACTTAGGAGGTAGAGGCAGAAGGATCTCAAGTTCAAAGTCATGCTAGGCTACATGAGATTTGGTCTCAGAAAAACTGAGAGGGGATTGGTGATGTGGCTCCTTTTTTTTTTTTTAAGATTTATTTATTTATTATATATAAGTTCACTGGATCTGTCTTTAGATATACCTGAAGGGGGCCTCAGATCTCATTACAGATGGTTGTGAGCCACCATGCGGTTGCTGGGATTTGAACTCAGGAGCTCTGGAGGAGCATTCAGTGCCCAGTGATGTGGCTGTTAACTATTACGTACAAAGCTGTGGTATCCACTCCTGAGGAGAGCAATGAGTAAAAGAAATAATTACGGAGCCAGAGACAGTTGTTAAGAGCAGGTACTGATTTCGTAAAAGACCCGAGTTCTGTTTCTGACACTCATAGATAGTGCACATATATACACATGTGTGCAAAATATCCAGGTTCATAAATGAAATACTTATAACAATATATTTTTAAACCGCAGAAACCAGGTATATAAAAATATTTAGCCGGGCATGGTGGCACACATTTAATCCCAGCACTCGGGAGACAGAGGCAGGCAGATCTTTGTGGGTCCAAGGTCATTCTGGTCTACATAGTGAGTTCCAGGATAGCCAGAGCTACATAAATAAATAAGGAAAGAAAGAAAGAAAGGACAGGAAAGAAAGAATGGAAGAAAGTGCATATATATAATCTCAGAACTCAGAGGTTCATTTTACCTTTTAAAAAAAAAAGGTGCTGGGCTGGAGAGATGGTTCAGTGGTTAAGAGCACTGACTGCTCTTTCAGAGGTCCTGAGTTCAAATTCCAGCAACCACATGGTGGCTCACAACCATCTGTAATGGGATCCGATGCCCTCTTCTGGTGTCTGAAGACAGCTACAGTGCACTTATAATAAATAAATAAATAAATAAATAAATAAATAAATAAATAAATAAATTTTTCCCTCCCCCAATAAATAAATCTTTAAAAAAAAAAAAGGTGCCTTTTTGATTTCTCCATTGTGTTATGGGATTTCTGATGCCTGGGAAAAGACCTTAGACTCAATCCAATTATTGAAAGATTTATTGATTAGCTCCAGGCAGGATACCAACCTTACAGCCAAATCTCAATGCATGCCAGGAGGGAGGGGTAGGGGGAAGAGATTGTGTAAAAGCAAAAGCCATGGGAAGGCCTTCAATATCTACAGAAGCAAACAAAAACTGGTTTGTTTTACCAAGTTAAGTGGAAAAAGCAACTCAAAATAATCTTTGGGTATCTGCATACACAAGTTACAGAAGGCAAAAAAAACCAGTCACATCATAACAAGTAGATAGTCACAGCTGTGCATATCTTTGAGTGGAGGTCATTGAGTCTCTCACTGGGAACTTACCTTCCAGGGACTGGAGTCAGAGACAAACAGCTAGTGGGTGCCAAAATGGAACCATCTCACCGAATAGCTCTACACAAGCTACTCAATGACTGAACGTAAAACAGCCTTTATGTCAGATGGTTTGTGTCATAGTAAACCGAGGAAAGTGTTAGATTTTTCTTGGGTTTCAGGACAAGGACAGGGACTAGGGATTGAGCCTAGAGTTTTCTCTTTCCTAGGCACAGCAACCGCTTGTAGCCTCAGCCCGTGTACTTTATATCTTGACACAGTCTCGCTAGTTATCCCAAGTTGGACTTGAATTTGTTCTCTAACCCAGGCTGATCTGAATGTGGCAGTCTTCATGCCCCAGCCTTCCAAGAAGCTGCAATTACAGGCCTACGCCACCAGGTTGGCTAGTGTGAACTATCGTAAGCATGCCTAAGGTAGGCGGAGTTTCTCTGTGATGTTCTGTAAGTTAGGTCTACTTAATGCTATTTGAGACAGGGTCTTGCTATGTATAATACAAGCACATGGATGCATTTACCAGTGTATCTCCTATCTGGGGAGAAAGCGTTTTTCAAGTGGAAGAAATGAAGCACACACCTTCTGATTTTTGCTGAACGGCTTGCTGCCTTTGGAAACCCAAACATGAGTATCTCTTAAGCAACCTGAAAATTATTGAAACAAACATCGACAAACCAAACTTTGAATGACCTAGATTTTCTGGAACAATCTTAATATCATGAATGCTATTAATGTTAGTGTCAGGTAATTGTTTAAATAAACTTAAGGATGATTCTGATTCCTTTGCATATAAAAAGGTTTATACTTACATATGTAAAAGTTTTATTTAAAAATGTACAGTTCTGGGTTGGGGATTTAGCCCCGGGGAAGAGCGCTTGCCTAGGAAGGGCAAGGCCCTGGGTACGGTCCCCAGCTCAAAAAAAAAAAAAAAAAAAAGTACAGTTCTGGTTCATGGTAGGCAAGCACCGTACCTCAGTTGTCATCACTTCTCACAAAAATGTTAAGACAGCATGTGGTTGTTTGAATATGCTTGGTGCGGGGGGGAATGGCGCTACTAGGAGGTGTAGCCTTGTTGGAATGGGTGTTGCCTTGTTGGAGAAAGTGTGTCAGTTTGGGGCTGGGCCTTAAGACCCTCCTCCTAGCTGCCCGGGAGAGAGTGGTCTTGCTCCTGGCAAGATGAAGACATAGATCTCAGCTCCTCCAGTGACATGCTTGCCTGGACACTTTCATGCTTCCTGTCATGACTATAATGGACTGAACTTCTGAACCTGTAAACCAGTCCCAATTAAATGTTCTTTATAAGAGTTGTCTTGGTCATGGTGTCTCTTCAGAGCAATGGAAAACCTAAGACAGTGTTTCACAAAGTTGAGTAGGCTAGCCTTGAACTTGAAATTCTGTTGCCGCAACAGAAAAACTGGCATTATAAATCTGCACCACCAATTTCACCTACACAAATGAAATCTTCCCTTCCTCATCCTTTTCCTGTCTTTGAAACAGGGTCTCAAGTGTGTAGCCCAGGCTGACCTTGAATTCCTTTTTTTTTTTTTTTTTCTGAGCCGGGGACCAAACCCAGGGCCTTGCGCTTGCTAGGCAAGCGCTCTACCACTGAGCTAAATCCCCAACCCTGACCTTGAATTCCTGATCCTTCTGCTACATCTTGAGTTCTGGGATAAGAGATGTAATATATCTAACTTCAAAAATTAGGATTATAGGTATGTGTATAGGCCCTGGGTTCGGTCCCCAGCTCCGGAAAAAAAAAAAAAAGATATGTACTACCCAGCCCTCTTGTTTGTTCATATTAGTGTCTGTAATTTTTAATTAATTAACTCATGTTACTGGGAATGGCAGGGGTTTGCCCATGGTAAGTTCATGCTCTTGGTTTAGATAAATCTCTGGTCCTAGACCTTTTTGTCTTTATCTTTTAAAATTATTATAATTTATTCATTTTATGAGGGTGTTATGCGCGCAATGACACATGTAGTGCTCAGAAGACAGTTTAAGGGACTCAGTTCTCTTCTACTGCCAAATTATGCATCTTTTA
This sequence comes from Rattus rattus, assembly GCF_011064425.1. NCBI lineage: Eukaryota > Metazoa > Chordata > Mammalia > Rodentia > Muridae > Rattus > Rattus rattus. The sequence goes on along the minus strand of NC_046157.1, from coordinate 90,572,647 downwards.
TTTTGTTTGATTACTTGCATTTATTTATTTGGGGTATGGGTATGGACATATGTGAGGTCCGCGGGTCAAACTTAGGTCATTAGGCCTGTAGCAGGTATCATTGGCCCCAGTTTTGTGTTTTGAGATTTTGCCAGTGAACTCTACCTGGTCTAGAACTTGTTCTATAAAACAGAGTGAGCTCCGATCTGCTTGTCTTTGCCTCTGTCTCTTGAATGGTATCAACTGCTCTATATGTTTTTGAGAAACGGTTTAATTCTGTTCACTGTCTTGGTTCTCTTCTTCCACCAGGTGGGTCCCTCACCTCAAACTCTGGTCGTATTTCTTGGCAACAAACATCCTTACCCACTGTGCCATCTAACCCATGCTCTTTTCTTTTTCCTCTTTTTCTTTCTCCTTCCTTCCTTCCTTCCTTCCTTCCTTCCTTCCTTCCTTCCTTCCTTTCTTTCTTTCTTTCTTTCTTCTTGAGAAAGGAATTTAGCTGGTTGTGTGGCATCATAAGCCTTTAATTTGGGAGATAGAGGCAGGTAGGTCTCTGAGTTCAAGGGCAGCTTGGTCTACAAAGTAAGCTCCAGGACAGCAAGGGCTGCACAGAGAAACCCAGTCCCCAAAAGAAAATAAAATGACTTTTTAGGTAGGCAGACTGGCCCTTAGGTCTTCCCACTGAGTGATGGGATTAAGGCTATGTTTTATCATGGGTGGCTGTGCTCCCAGTTAGTGAAACAAACCAAAGAAAATTAAATAGTCCAGCGAATCCAGGGTCTCAGACCTGTCATCCAATCATTCAGGTAAAGTGTAATACTTCAAAGCTCAAGGTGTTTCTTGAGCTACAGAGTACGTCCAAAGCCACTGTCTCAAAACGAAAAAATGTGAGAGGTATCCGGAGGTAGACGTTGGAGGTTGGGCGTTGTCTTAAATGCAGGAACTCTTGGGTTCGATCCACAGAAACAGCCCTTAGACTGTTGGTGTTTACTTTGTTTTAGAGTCCTGGGGTGGAGCACAGAGACAGAGAATAGTAAATCGTCACTCTGACCATCCCTTCCACAGATCGGCTTGTTTTGTTTCCCTTCGGCTTCCGTCGACCCGGCCTCACACTGTAACCAAAGCTATACTGGAACTCTCAAATGTTCCTCCTGTCTTCCGTCCTCCATTTCCCAATCTTTACAGCGTGCCTTCCCGGGTTCTGCACAAAATTGATACTTAGACGGCTATGTCGTGGAGCTGGAACTTAGACAATGGCACCCTCCTCTGAGACGTGTAGTACTGAGTACCCATGCCGCACGAACAAAACAATCAGTATGTCACTTGGTATTCGTTTCAGACAGAGCAGCCTCATAAATCTAGAGGCTCACTCTCTTGCCCAAGAGTCACTTTCAGCCCCATCCCCTCCCCACCCCAGGAGGCGGGGGCCCTCCTTACATCTCTTTGTGCTAAGTCCCCAAGACAAAAGACATCTGCATTGGTGTGTTCAGTTATCTGGCAAGAGCCTTGCACGGAAAGGGTTTGAGTGGCAGAGCCACTTAAGTAAGTAAAAAGACAAATTAATTAACTTGTCAAACCCTGCTTCCTTGCGTGAACGTGAAGGATTCTTGCATAACAAAGCATTGTTCCCAGCATGCTCAGCAGCCCTTTTCTTTTCTTTGTACTGGATTCATGCTTTTGCAAATCTCATGAATTAGCTCCTCTTCCAGCACTGAAGGCTCTTTATTATTCAGAGTGGTTGGGAAACTTTTGGTAAAATGGATTCCTTTTGCCTTCAGCTTCATATGCAGAGATACCCAGACCTCGGAAGCAACGTAGCAGTCCTCCCTGGCAAAGGAGATGCTGAATGAGAGCTACCACGCCCTGATGCTGGCACTGTTTACATGCCGGTGTTGTGTTCAGGTGTACTTAAACATCTCTTGACGACTCAAAATTTTTGTATTTTCTATCCAGTGTTTTTTTTTTTTTTTTTTTTTTTTTTTTTTTGGAGCTGGGGACCGAACCCAGGGCCTTGCGCTTCCTAGGCAAGCGCTCTACCACTGAGCTAAGTCCCCAACCCCTCAGTGTTTTTCTTTATGCTGTAATTGAACAAAAAATGTGATAGTGACTATCACTTCAGCTCGCTATTTTGTTTTTAAAGCTTTGATAGATGGTTTTGAATATTTGAGTTCACCTGGCTTGTTCTTTATAGTTTTGTTTGGTCTCTGATTTTGAGACTCATGCCCACACCCACTTGCTAGGAATAGATTCCAAGGTGGGCCAGAGCTCTGCTGTCGATCCCTGATTTTGAATACGTCAGAACACCTTCTTTTTTGTTGCTTTTTTGAGACAAGGTCACACTATGACCCACACAAGTAAGCTGTGCTGGCTTTAAACCTATTTTGTAGTTCAACCTTGTAAGGCTCGAAGTGAGTGCTAACTACCAGGAGGTCCCCCAAGTGAGGCACAAGGGCCGAGTTCGATGCAAACGAAAAAGGTTTATTTTCTGTCCCCTCGTGGCGAGTGACTGGAAGGCGACCCTGAATGGCTGTAACAAGCAGTTTTTATACTTTTTAGGGGTACAGGTTGCATCAGCAAGGTTACAGTTTAAACTTATTGGCTAAGCATATTGACCTTTGAATGTATTGGCTGGCATATGACAAGCATCCAAACTCTATCTGGGACCAGAGGGTCAGGTGACTATCAGTCAGTACATTCTGTGGATTTTCAAGAATGTCCCTGCTCCTCCAGAAAACTGTGGGTGGAGAATGGAACTTGGCCTACACTTGACCTGAGGTGGGAAGCTGGTACTTGGCCTAATCATGACCTGAGGCGGTGGGTGTAAAGCTGGTGAGAGCCCTTAGGATCTCCGTAACCTCCCTGTTTCTACCAGGCCAGGCCTCTTAATAGCTCTTACGCTTCAGTAAGAACTAGGGTCCTTCAACCTGACCTTGAATTCCGTCTTAGTCATTATTGCTGTGAAGAGACACGATGACCAAGGGCAGCTCTTATAAAAGAGAGAATTTAAGTGAGGGTTGGGGGTTGATTATGGTTTCAAAGGCTTAATCCATTATCATCATGCCAGGGACCACAGAGGGTGCACAGGCAGACCTGGTACAGGAGAAGTTGCTTAGAGTTCTACATCCTGACTTGCAGGCAGCAAGGATTAAAAAAGGCCTGAGCCCTGCTTGGGTCTTTGAAACCTCCAAGTCCACTCCCTCAATGAGGCACTTTCTCCAACAAGGCTACACCTACTCCAACAAGGCTACACTTCCTCTAATCCCTCTCAAAGGGTGACGACTAAGCAGTTAAAATATGAGCAGCGGGAGTAATTCGTGTTCAAACCACCACAAAATCTGTTTCACTTTTACTTGTATTTGTGCTGCTGGAGATCAAATCAAACCCTGTATACTCTAAGCTAGTGCCCATTCTAGAAGCTACATTCTCAGCCCAGGTGTGGAACCCGGGACCTCACTGCCTCAGGCTCCCAGGTGTGGGACCCGGGACCTCACTGCCTCAGGCTCCCAGGTGTGGAACCCAGGACCTCACTGACTCAGGCTCCCAGGTGTGGGACCCGGGACCTCACTGCCTCAGGCTCCCAGATGCTCAAACTACAGGTGTTTTCAGCCTCACCCAGCCCACAGCTAAGTTTTATGCCATATAACCATAGTAACATTAACCATGAACATTTGAATTAAAATTTAAACAAACAAACAAAACCCTATCGGTTTTAAAGTCTAACTACTGGCGTGCTCAGGCTGCTGAGAGTGATGGATTTCTTTTCTTTTTTTAATTTTATTTAATCTATTTTTTACACTCCAGATTTTTATCCACCTCCCCATTCCACCCTTTTTTTTTTTTTTTTTTTTTTTTTTCTTTTTTTTGAGCTGGGGATGAACCCAGGGCCTTGCGCTTCCTAGGCAAGCGCCTACCACTGAGCTAAATCCCCAACCCCCCATTCCACCCTTTGACTGTTCCCCACCCCGTACCTCCTCCCCCCCCCCTGTTCCCCCCAGGACGTCCCCATCCCTCCCTACACCCCTTCCCCCACCCCACCAAACCTCTAAACTCCCTGGGGCCTCCTGTCTCTTGAGGGTTCCGTGCATCTTCTCTGAGAGTGAAGGATTTCTTAAGTCCATGAATTCAAAACCCAGCTATCTCAGTGACAAGGATAACCACACACACACACACACACACACACACACACACACACACACACACGAAATGTACATGCATTGTACATTGTTGGTGGAGCACACACATGAAGCCCTGGGTATGGGGGTTGGGGATTTAGCTCAGTGGTAGAGCGCTTGCCTAGGAACCGCAAGGCCCTGGGTTCGGTCCCCAGCTCCGGAAAAAAAAAAAAAAAATGAAGCCCTGGGTATGGCTACACACGGCTGTGATCCCAGCAAGCAGAGGTGAAGACAGCAGGATTTAAAACTTTCTTCAAGGACACCTTCAGTTCCACAGTGAGTTTGAGTCAGCCAGTGCTACATGAAACACTATCTTAATTTTCTAAAAGTGCTTTTTTTTTTTTTTTTCCAGAGCTGAGGGCCGAACCCAGGGCCTTGTGCTTGCTAGGCAAGCGCTCTACCACTGAGCAAATCCCCAACCCCTTATCTTAATTTTCTAAAAATTTCCTCTGAAGTGAATAAACCATCAAAGAAGGCTCAGACCTAGAAATGGTGGATATTCATACTGGGGGTACTCTAATTTGAAATCAGCTACAATGTAGCTTCCATTCTTTTCTTCTTCCTTCCTCCATACAAATACACTTACCCTGTTTGGAACTAAGTTTTCTTTATCAAAACAGATCTAAGAGGAGAAGACAACACAGCTGGCTAAACAGGCAGACTGACACTTGTTAACAGAACGTTGGGGTCCAGTACAGACCAGGAACCTCAAGGTCTCATGAGACCTTCCAGCTCTCAGGTTTGTGGGTGGCAAAGGAGAAGTTAACTCTTTTCTGACAGTGTGCTCTGTTTGTTGATTTGACAGTCTGTGGCAGAAATGAAAGAAGTGCCAAAAGCTTGCAGAGTTGGCCCCCTCCACACATCCTGGATGCACACCTGGAATACCTTCAAATCAGAAACTGAATTTCTAAAGAAATTCATGAGAAAACAAAGCAATAGCAAAATAAGAACTGAAAAGGAACTAGCTGATGTATCTCACTGTGAACCCAGCACCCAGAGAAAAAGAGGACCGCCAGGCAGGTCAGAGCTAACTTGCATTATTGGGTGAGTTTCAGGCCTGTCTGTGGAAAACTGGAGCAATAGGAAGGTAGACAGGTAAGTAGATAGATAATAGATGATAGATAGATGATAGATAGATATAGGGTAGATAGATAAGTAGATGATAGATAGATAGATAGATAGATAGATAGATAGATAGATAGATAGAGGATAGATAGATAAATAGATAGGTAGATAGGTAGATGATAGATGATAGATAGGTAGATAGATAGATAGATAGATAGATAGATAGATAGATAGATAGATAGATAGATAGATGATAAGATGAGTAGACACATTGAAGTAGAGGGGATCTTTATGGGATGAACTTGATAAATTATTTCTCTGCTGGTGAAATGAACCAACCAAGTCAGATTATATGAAATGCAAGTTTGTTGGGAAACTGCTCTCTGGTGAGTTCACTGGTCCCAGGGAAGGAGGACAGGGGAAGTTGCCATAGGAAGGGAGAGAGAAGAGAGGAAGAAAAGAAAGAAAGGAGGGGAGAGGGAGGCATAGAAACCAAGAGAGGAGGACGGGAGGGAGGCAGAATGTCTGGATTATATAGTGTGGAGCCTGGGAGAAGGGGGCAGCCTAGTCCCTGGGCTAGAAATTTCAGGATGGGGGCAGGGTATGCCAGGTAGGGACTGAGGAATGCTGGGAGACCCTGGAGGCCAGCTCTGCTTCGATATGTAAAATATGCACCTCAGTCCCTTGTCCCCAGGGGTCTGAAACTGAAACCAAACATAATTTAACAAGTGCCTTTTAAAAAGACTTTTTTTTTTTTTTTTTGGGGGGGGGCTGGAGAGATGGCTCAGTGGTTAAGAGCACTGACTGCTCTTCCAAAGGTCTTGAGTTCAAATCCCAGCAACTACATGGTGGCTCACAACCATCTGTAATGAGATCTGATGCCCCCTTCTGGTGTGTCTGAAGACAGCTACAGTGTACTTATATATAATAAATGAATAAATAAATAAATAAATAAATAAATCTATCTTTAAAAAGATTTGTGTTGATGTGTGTGTGTGTGTGTGTGTGTGTGTGTGTGTGTACACACCAGAATATATGTGTATGTATAATAGAGTGCAGTGCCTAAAGAGGCCATGGAAGGCCCCCTGGAACTTTGTCTTTTGTTTTCTAAGTTAATGCCAGTGTGTGACTGTGAACTGGCTTGTGCCACGGTGTGTACACCTGTTTCTGCCAAGCCATCTCACCATCACCAAATCTTCATTTTCTTGTGATGGTTTTTATTTTGCAGGGCTAGCGATAAACCCCGTGTCCCACACATGGTAGACAATCTCTCTAACCCTGACCTAAGTAGCGTAAGTCGTTCACTGTCAGGTATAGCTGTTGTTTTGTTTTCTCATCAGACCCAGGACGCACTAAGCCCTGCCCTCCGCCAAGACACCACCCACACTCTTTGTTTGCAGTGTTTTGCTTTATTGTGGTGCCAGGGTTGAACCTATGTGGGCCTCCTGGCACATATGGGGCAAATGCCTACCACAGAGAAACACCCCAGGCCTTAAGTATCAAGTAGTTGTTGGTTTTTTTTTTTTTTAAATCTTATCTTGAGCCTGGGTCTCAGTAAATTACCGGTTCTGTCCTTGAACTCATTCTGCATCTTAGGCAGGCCTTGAACTTGGGATCCTCCCATCTAGCTCAGACTTCCCAGTAGATGAAATCCAAGTAAAACAAGACAGTTCTTTTTTTTTTATTTCTTTTTTTTTTCCCCGGAGTTGGGGACCGAACCCAGGGCCTTGCGCTTGCTAGGCAAGCGCTCTACCACTGAGCTAAATCCGAACCCCAACAAGACAGTTTTGAAGAGTAACACTCCCTGGTGGCCAAGTTCTCGGCAGATTTCTCCTTTGTGGATTCTGCTTGTGCGTCTCCCCTTAATCATCCCAAAGCCACCGGAGAACACATGCCAGTGGATACCGAAGTCTATATTCTCTGTGTGTTACACACGGGATGTCTGTGGCAAAAGTTACTTTACAGATTAAACACAGAGAGAAATACCAGGAGCCAGTAAGAAACTATGGTACTATCCTATAGTGCTGGGTGTGGCACACTGTAGGCCTTGAATGGAAGCACTTGGGAGGCAGAAGCAAGCAGATCTCTGAGTTGCAGGCCAGCCGGGGTTACATAGGAGGTCTTACCTTAAGCAAACAAACAGCATAGACCAAGGGTTTTCTGAATGTGGGCGCTCCATTGTATTTCTCTCACTGTTCTCGCTATTTCTTTTGTGATTTATTTATTTTTTAACAGGATTCCATATATAGCCCAGGCTGGCCTTCAATTTTTGGCGATTCTGCCCCTGGCCCTGCCTCCTGGATGTTGGGATTGTGAGCTGCTTGTTGGCTTACGGGCAATTCTATTAGGAACCTCCCAGGGACCTAGCAACAGCTTTATCTGCCACCAGGTGCTGGCATATAAAAGACTCTCTCCCTCTCCTTCCTCTTCCTCCTCCCCATGTTCCCTGAAGACCTCTCTCTTCCTTCCTGTCCTTCTCTACCACCCCCTCCACACCCTTTCTCTGCCTCATAGCTCTGCTACTGCCTGTCTGCCTCTACCCCTTCTCCAGGCCCTAACTCCCTTTCCTTTCCCCCGATTAAACTTCCTTTATACCCGGTATGTCGCCTGGCCTGGTTTCTTGGGGGTGCGGGGTGCCGAGGAGGGGGCTTGTCAAACGCTGGTACGACCGGAACGTGTGTCTAAGGAGCGCAGTGTTCCTGTTTGAAGATCCTTAGAGGATGGGAAAGTGGAGTGGCGAAGCTGAAGGTCAGACTTTCGCTAGATTCTACAGATGTTTGTGACTCCCAGTGAGACCACTGACCTTTATCCTCTAAGCAGAGTTGCTGAAAAGTTTTCGGCAAGATGACATCCTTAGGAAAAAAAACTGAAAAAGAAAACAAGCATACAAATGTGGCTCTGTACAAGGGCGCCATTGTTCTCTGCTCCCTTGCTCCACCCTCTGCAGACTGACAACTCAGGATCGACTCTGGCACTAGCTCCTCAGAATATACTGGAAGGCTGGATCTGGGACCATGGGCCAAGCAAACTAAGCTGGCTCTTTGTGCTAATGCTTTGTGTTTCTGCCCTTAAATAAATACCCAGATGTTTATAAGAACTGTTGGCAAGGTGCCCGCACCCTGTCCTCAACCACATGCTCCGAAGCCCTCAAACAGCAAAGTCCCAGGCAGAACATCTGCCACAGGCAGAGCATCCTAAGCATCCTCTGAGGTGCAGATCGCAAGCTCGCACCACAGCGGTGCCACAACCTCTGCCGTGCAGCTCGCACCACACTTTTCTCTTACAACAGGAAGTGAGCGCCTTTTGCTTTGGTTTGGAGTAGGTTTAGTCAATCTTTGTGATGCTGAGGATTGAGTTCGGGGCCTGCTGGAGACCAAAGGTTGTAGCCATCAGCTACAGGTCTATAGCACTGGCTGACAGCTTTAGCAAACAAAACAACAGCAGCCTAACTCAAGAGGCTGACTCTCTGGTCTGACCATCTTTCCTACACTCTGTGTGTGTGTGTGTGTGTGTGTGTGTGTGTGTGTGTGTGTGTGTGACCATGGGGTATGGGAGTCAGAGAGCAACTTGCAGATGTTGGTTCTCTGATTCCCCCAGTACAGCCTACTGAGATTGTTAGGCCTAGCAGTTGGCATAGTCCCCTCTGACCAAAGTTTGCATATATATATATATATGACTGTCCTATAATTGGGAGGATGACAAGCCAAAATAATGTAATATTCGGCATGGAGAAAGACAAGAAAAGAGAGAAAATGGGAGATTAAGGTTGGCAATATGGGACTTTCTGCTGTCCCATGGCTTGGGAGGTAGAGGAAGGAGGATCATACTTCAAGGTCATACCTGGCTATATATCAAGCTCAAGGTCATTCTTGGCTATATACCGAGATCATATTTTGGAAAATGTGGAACTAAAAAAAAAAAAAAAAACAGTAAAAAGTAATGAAAATGTCAAGATTGGTGAATTTGGCTGGACATGGTGGTACACGCCAGTAATCCAAGTAGTTGGGAGGTAGACCTAGGAAGACCAGAAGTCCACAACCAATCTTGACCACATACTAAGTTTGAGGCCATCTTGGGTTATTGAAATACCATGTCAGAACACATGTGTATTTACAGAGAGAGAGAGAGAGACAGACAGACAGAGAGAGAGACAGAGAGACAGACAGAGAAACAGAGAGACAGACAGAGAAACAGAGAGAGAGACAGAGAGAGAGAGAGAGAGAGAGAGAGAGAGAGAGAAAACATATTTGAAGTAAATAGGTTTCAAAATACATGAAACTGACTTTTAAGCAAAAATGTATGACTAACTGACCTCTTCATCCAAAATAAATTCACTTGACTTTTGCTCCTTGCACACTTGAAAAGCTGCCTGTTTTGTTGGTCAACACCACTGGGGTTGACTCCCGCCTTTGACTAAGTGTGTTACCTCAGCTTCCCAAAGCGTTGGTGTCAAGCAGAATCTGACCTGTTAGTGCTTTTTGCAGAGTGTGTGTGTGTGTGTGTGTGTGTGTGTGTGTGTGTGTGTGTGTTTGAGACAGCGTGGATGAATGCTTTTTCAGACAGCTTCAGCACATGCAGAGTTCTTATACCATTGCATGTTTCTTCTGTGTGTGTGTACCACCTGTGGCTGTCGCGCACCCAACGTCTCTCCAGCAGGAACGACGCTCAGACACCAGGATCCTTCTGCAGCAAAGCGTTTATTACATCTTGAAGAGGAGAAACCCGGGGCCCAGAAAAGCGCTGCTTATATACACCCTAGCTTGGCGCGTCCACACCTGATTGGTCGCTTACCCATGATCTCATAAGCACGCCCCGGGGTGGGCAAAGACTTGGCGAACACACTCTTGCACATGCGCACACAGCTAGCTTCCTGAAAGGAAGTCGGGCTGGCGCAGCGGAAGCCAGCGCCATCTTGTAATGGCGAATGCTATCCTGGCTTTCCACATGTGGTAGTTAGGAGAGCTGGCCAGGAGGACATGAGAGCAGGAAAGCTAGCCCTGCTGCCTCAGTGGCTGTAGCATTCATGAGAGTGGGCCCTGCGCCCCCTCATGGCAACACAGTGGAGCTGGCCCTGATGGCAAAGGCACTGTGAACCAGCTCCTTACAGGCTGGGACACTTGGGAGAGTGGGCCCAGTGCATTGACTGGACAGCATAGTGGGCTGTCTCTGGAGACCCGCAGGGCTAGTGCTTGCCAGTGAGCTGACCCACAAGGCATGAGAGCAGGAGAACTGACCCTGCCTCATGCTAATGGTGGCATTGGGTGCCCTAGCTTGAGTAGTGCTGGAGAGAGCTCATCCTTGTGGTTCGGATAACGTAAAACTGGAGTGATGACCACCTCACTGCCCACCCAGGCCCAATTCCAGGGCTCTGAGTTGGCCCACCCCCAAATTTATATCATCTGTGATTGGTTAGAATTCATGAAAGGGCAAACCTTGCTGATCCAAAGCTGCAGGATCTCCATGGCACAGGTTAACAGGATAACCAGGAGGAGTCCTGGTGAGGATCCAATATTGATGAATTATATTCAAGTGGAGGCCAAACAATAGAATGGGAATTCAAGGCCAGGCTAGTTGCATTGCAAGATTCTGTCTCAAAAAAACTAATAATTAGAGATGAAACTCAGGGATAAAAAAAATGTGATATATATATATATATATATATATATATATGTGTGTGTATGTGTGTATATATATAAATATATATATATGTATGTATGTATGTATATGTGTGTGTATGTGTGTGTGTGTATGTACATATGTGTACAGCTGACTATGGAGGCCAAAAGAAGTCGTTAGACCCTCTAGAGCTGTAATTACAGGTGGTTGTGAGGCCTGCATGGGCGTTGGCAACCAAACTCTAGTCCTCCGCAGAAAAAGTACTACTGAGCCATCTCTCTAGACTATTTTCTCTTTTCTTTTCTTTTATTTTAATTTTTAAACTATTGTTTTCTCCCAAGGATGGCCTGACCCTCCTACTATAGCTCCCAAGGGCAGGGGTTACAGTCATTGTTGGGTTTTTTGTTTGTTTGTTTGTTTTTGAGGAGGGAACTCGCTGAGATGGCTCTATGTAGGTATGCAGTCTACTGGGTGTGAACCCTTGCTTCTCTTCCTACCTTCAGTCTGGGGTTATAGGATTAGAGATACATATTACATTTTTTAGAATGTGGTGGGGGCTAGAGAGATGGCTCAGTGGTTAAGAACACTAAGTACTCTTTCCGAGGTTCTGAGTTCAATTCCCAGAACCCACATGATAGTTCACAACTGTTTACAATTGTTTATAACTGTATGGAATCCAATTTCCTCTTCTGGTATGCAGCTGTACATGCAAACAAAACAGCCATGTATGTAAAATATATAAATAAATCTTTTTAAAATATGGTGCTTAGAATAGCATTGAGAGATTCTCATATGGTATTAAGTATTGTATCTCTAATTTCCATCTTTCAGACCCAAAGATAAAACACAAATTAGCAGTTTGGAAAAGATCACAATGTACCAGCATTTCTGCAATCTCAGCAACTGGGAGGAAGATGATCACAAATCAGATGACAACCTGTGCTATAAATTGAGTATGAGACTATAGTGAGAACTTGTTTTAAGAAAAAGAGGAGGAGGGGTTGGGGATTTAGCTCAGTGGTAGAGCACTTGCCTAGGAAGCGCAAGGCCCTGGGTTCGGTCCCCAACTCCAAAAAAAAAAGCCAAAAAAAAAAAAAAAAAAAGAAAGAAAAGGGAGGAGAAGAAAAAGGAAGAAGCAGAAGAGAAAAAGAAAGAGGAGAAAGAAGGAGGAGGAGGAAAAGAAGAGGAGGAGTAGGGACGGGGGAGGAGGGGGGGGAGGGGAGGAGGAGGGGGAGGAGGGGAGGAGGAGGAGGAGGGGGGAGGAGGAAGGGAGGAGGAGGGAGGAGGAGGATGAGGGGAGGAGAGTTGTTTATCTTGGTCATCTAACTGGCAGGCTCTCTGCTTCTGACTATGGGTCTGATGTGATGTGACCATCTGGTTCAAGTTCCTACTGCATAGATTTCTCAGTAGTAATGGGCTGCTCCAGCTGGAATAATGATGCGAATAAACCCCCTTTCTTTCCTTTGCTTTTCCTGAGGTATTTTTTATGCATATGGGTATTCTGTCTCTGTGTCTACACATATGCCTATGTACCATGTGGTTGTGAGCTACCACTTGGAGCTGAAAATCAAACTCGGGTCCAGTACTCTCAACCCTTGAGCCATCTCTCCAGCCCCCTTATAATCATTGTTTCAAAGCCTCACAATTAGCCAGAAAAGGAAGGAAGGAAGGAAGGAAGGAAGGAAGGAAGGAAGGAAGGAAGGAAGGATGCAAGCAGGCCATTTCTGATACTTTATAATGTATCATAGGTATAAGGTGGAACCTATAAGCTTTGTCCTCTCACTGGGAAGTTGGCTAATACTCTTTTTTTTTTTTTTTTAAAGATTTATTTTATTTATATAAGTACACTGCCACTGTCTTCAGACACACCAGAAGAGGGCATCGGATCCCATTACAGATGGTTGTGAGTCATCATGTGGTTGCTGGGAATTGAACTCAGGACCTCTGGAAGAGCAGCCAGTGCTCTTCACCACTGAGCCATCCCTCCAGTCCCGTCTAATACTCTTATGACCTACTGTTTCAAGTCCCGGATCACAAAGGTTGCTATGGCTACAGTTCCAGATGAGATGGTCAACATTGTAATAGGGAGTCTCCATCAATCAGAGAAGACCCCACCTCCACCATCACCATTCCCTTCACTGCTTGCCATAACCACATCTGTTTCATCCCTCCTCCTTTCCTCCCTTCCTCTTCCTTTTTCTTCCCTATACCCTCTCACCTGTGCTCAAGATAGACAGAGGTTCTGCAAATAAAGTAAAGGAAGGACAAAGAAAGGTATTACGTCCAAAGAAACATGGATTTTGAAATATATAGCCCTGTAAGGTATTTATTTAATCTTAAAAAGATTGATTGATTGATTGTGGACCTATGGGCCAAAAAAGAGAACATTAAGTGTCCTACTCTATCACTACGTCTATTGCTTTTGAGGCAGCACTCCCTGACCCTGGCTGAGGATTGGGCTTTCTTGGCGCCCTAGTGACCTTGTTTTCACCTTCCTTGGAGCTGGGGTTACAGGTGGGCATGCGATACCCAGTTGGATGGTAGGTGGTGGGATCTGAACTGTGGTCCTCGTGATCACTCAGCAAGTGCACTTCACCTCTGAGTCATCTATTTTGATTTATTTTTAAAAGTATTTATTTTATTATATACGTGTGTGTGTGTGTGTGTGTGTGTGTGTGTGTGTGTGTGTTTGTGTGTGTATACTTCCAGCAGATGTGTGCATGCTCTGTGATCTCAGGAGTTAAAAGAGGGTGCCGGATTCCCTGGAATGGTCCTGGGAGTTGAACCCAAGCTCTCTGAAGAGTATCAAGTGTAATCTCTGAGCTAACTCTCCGGCCCTTGTTTTATTTTATTTTGGTTTTGCTTGCTTGCTTGCTTGCTTGCTGGTTTTTGAAACAGGGTCTCACTATGTACCTTGGCTGACCTTGTACTCATTTTATAGACCAGGTTGGCCTCAGACTCACAGAGATCTATTTGCCTATACCTCCTGCCTGCTGGGATTAAAGATAAGTATCATCTTGACACTTGTCTGTTTCTTTGTTGTTGTTGTTGTTGTTGTTTTTTCCCCCTGAGACAAGGTTTCTCTCTATAGCCCTGGCTGTCCTTGAACTCAGAGATCCAACTGCCTCTGCCTCCCAAGTAATGTAACTAAAGGCATGCATCACCACCTGGCACAGCCCACATTCTAAAGTGTGTGTGTGTGTGTGTGTGTGTGTGTGTGTGTGTGTGTGTGTGTGTGTGTTTGCACATAAATACAGGTACCCATAAAGACCAGACATGTGAAATTTTCTTAGAAGTGGCATTATAGTGAGGGTGCTGGAAAATAATTCAGGTCCTCTGCAAGAACACTGGGTACTTGTAATCATTCAGGTATCTTTCCAACATTCCCCACTCTATTGGCCAGGTTGGCCTGGGTTATTACGGTAATTTACCACACTCAGTGCTAGGATTACAGTTGTTAGTCATTGGGGATGTCTGGCAATCTTACAAGAAAAGAAGAAAGAAAAAGAAAGAAAGGAGGGAGGGAGGGAGGGAGGGAGGGAGGGAGGAAAAAATGTGATGAAAAGTTGAAGGTCAACTGTAATGATTTTAGGAGAAAATAAGTTTTATACAGGGTATTCTGATTATGGTTTCCCCTCCTCTACCTTCTATATTTTTCTACCTTCCCTACCCACCCAATTCCATACCTTCTTTCTCTCTTTAGAAAATGGGGGGAGGGGCGCTCATGAAACACACACACACACCCCAAAAAAACCCACAAAATCAGAAACCATGATATCTAAGACATTTTGTCTTGGCCATCTACTGTTGGGCATGAACCCTGCCCTTAAGTGTGGTTTATAGACCCAATGCAACTCACTGGAGAAAGTTAATTTTCCCTTTGCAAGTGGTTGTCTATTAGATATAGAGTCTGGGTTAGGTATATGAGCTCCTGTCTGCTTCCCCTTCTTAGCAGTGGAACCCTGTCGGGTTTGGATCTGAGCATGCTGACCCAGTCTCTGTGAATTTATATGCATGTCAGTCCTGTTGTATGTGTAAGACACTGTTTCTTTGGGGTTATCCATTACTTCCAACTCTTACATTCTTTATACCTCTTTCACATATATCCCCAAGCAACAAAGGAAGCACTTTAATGAAGGCATCCTATTTTAGAGTATTCTCACTCTCTGTACAGTGTCCATTTGTAGGTCTCCATATTAGTTCCCATCTATTGCAGGAAAAGCTTCTTTGATGATGGCCAAATGAGACATGGGTATGTGATCTATGGGTCTAGCGGAATGTCCTTAGGAGTCATTTTATTGCTATGTTCCTTTAGCAGAATAGTAGCATTTTACTCACTCCTATGCCCACCGCTTATCTATTCTCAGATCTTACTTTATCATATGTTCAATCTCATGGAGGGTGACTAAAATCCATTCTGGTGGTTACTAGCACATCTGTGCCACTATTGTATCAGTGTACCATGCGGGTAGGTCACTACTGCAGATCTCAGTGGTTGTGGCTTCGTTGGTTTACCTTTGTCCTTTGGTAGTATACAGACTTTACTACTGTGAACACTAGTCAGTATAGATAAAGGCTCTTGGTAGCCACCAGCTTCACTGCTCTGTGTTCAGTGAGTTGTGTATATATTGTCTTCAGCAATAGGACTTTTGTGGGGAGCCATCATCAGAGAGTAAATGATGGCCTTGGCAATAGCCTGGATTGTTTGGGGGCTTCCCTGGGGCCCCTTTGGACAGTGATTCAATTAGATGTAACCCATCCCTGGCATTGGAGGGTCCACTTTGTAGTGAATGATGTCTAGTGGAGGCATTGGCTCGCCCATTATTTGGTGGATCAATTTAGATTTCTCTCATACATGTATGTCTACAGTATTCTTTAGAGTGTTATTTTTCCCCCTCTACTTTCTTAGCAAAAGATGAATCTTTGTCTTTCTGTTAGACTATGCAGACTGAAGAATGGCTATCCTTTACCTGCTACAAAAGAGAGATTCTGGCATAGCCCCCACCACCATCTATTTCCTCCTCCTTCCTTCTCCCTTCCCTTCCCTCCGTGCCTCCCTCCCTCCCCCACTCCTTTCTTTCCTCTCTTGCTTGCTGGCTGGCTTGCTGTTCACATGCAGGATTTGATGTAGCCCAGTTTGGCCTTGAAATTCAGATCCTCCTGCTTTCTCTTTCCCAACACTGGGTGACAGGTACTTACTCTCATGCTTAACTCCCTTCTCTGTACTCTTTTTTTTTTTTTAATTTATTTATTTATCATATGTAGTACACTTTAGCTGTCTTCAGACACACCAGTAGAGGGCCTCAGATCTCATTACAGATCCACCATAGTGAGCCACCATGTGGTTGCTGGGATTTGAACTCAGGACCTTTGGAAGAGCAGTTAGTGCTCTTAACCGCTGAGCCATCTCTCCAGCCCCTTCTCTGTACTCTTAATTAGCTATTCTTACTTGGTTTGTTTTCTTTTGAGCTTAGGTATCATTCCGGATCCCAGCTGTCCTTAAATTTATTATGTATCCCAAGCTGGCCTCAAACTTGCAGCCATCATCTTGTTTAAGCTTCCCTAGTGCTGAAATTATAGGCATGCATCTCCATACCCAGCTATGGCTGATGTTTTCATTTTAAGTATGGCTCCACGCTTGACAAGCAGTGTCACGGCTACCCCATAAACATGAAAATTGAAGTTCTTATTTAGGAAATGACTGCTGGTGAAATTTTATTATTTTATATTATGTTCCCAAAGGCCATCACAGCTGGTAAAACTATATCCTTTACCTGCATATTATCTTTTTAAAATTTAATGCGCAGTTTAATTAAAATAGCTTAAAACATTTCCGGCCGGGGAGACAGTTCAGTTGGTAGAGTGCTTGCCTAGCATACGTGAAAGTCTGGGTTTGATCCTCAACAGGAGATGCAAGTGGTGGCCGGTGCCTGTCATCCTTACACTCTGGCAGTGGAGGCAAGAAGATCAGAAGTGCAAGGTCATCCTTGAATACAAAGCAAGTTCAACGCCAACCTTCGTTTCAGGAGATCTCTTTAAAAAAAAAAAAAAAAGCATTTGTAGTCAAGAGGGGTGGAGGGAAAAGAAGACCTGAAATTTACTATGTAGTCTATGCAGTCTGTGCTAGCCTGAAACTCCTGCATATTTTCCTTCCTTAGCTTCTTAAAAATGTCTGGGTCAGACGTCTACCATCTCACCCAGTCTCTCTCCTTCTGCCTATTAAATTGTCCACTCCCTTTTGCTCTAGATCTTTGGTTGAGAGTTCACTCTTGATCTCCTGATCCTCCTGCTTCCACCACCTGAGTGCTGGGATCCCAGAAGTACATCACTACACCTGGTTTGTTGTAAATTAAGCCTAAACACAGGGCAGAAGAGAGACTTATATGCACCCTCTATGTCTCTATAGTTTGTTTTTTTTTTTTTTCTTTTTTTTGAAGCTGGGGACCGAACCCAGGGCCTTGCCTTCCTAGGTAAGCTCTACCGCTGACTAAATCCCCAGCCCCCTTTTTTTTTTTTTTTAAGATTTATTTATTTAATGTATATAAGTACACTGTAGCTGTCCTAGACACACCAGAAGAGGGCATCCGATCTCATTATAGATGGTTCTGAGTCACCACGTGGTTGCTGGGATTCGAACTCAGGACCTCTGGAAGACCAGTTCTTTTTTTTTTTTTTTTCTTCAGGGCTGGGGACTGAACCCAGGGCCTTGCGCTTGCTAGGCAAGAGGTTTACCACTGAGCTAAATCCCCAACCCGGAAGACCAGCTCTTAACCACTGAGCCATCTCTCCAGCCCTAGAGGTTGTTTGTTTATTTATTTATTTCTTTTTGAGATAGGGTCTTGCTATGTAGTAGCCCAGGTTTACTTGAAACTTAGTACCCTCCTGTCTTACCCTTTCAAGTACTGTTACCCCTAGCTAAGCAGGTAGCTTGCCATTCCAGCACTTTGTGAATTGAGCCAGTCACAGAATGGCTTCCTGGCCAGTTGGAGCTACAGTGGGAGTGCCTGTCTCGTGCCCATCTCAGAAAAACACAGAACAGAGATGTTATCAACATAGCACTCCAGAGGGGGTGCAGATGGGCCAGGAGCTCAGAGCAGGCTTCAGCTCCTTGTTTTTGTTTTTATGACACAGGGTCTTGCTTTGTAACCCAGGTGGGCCTCAAACTTGCGCTCCCACTCCTCTGCATACTCCGTACCGTGCTTACAGGTGTATACCGACACCCACGCATTTTATAGTTTTTTTTCTCTTCCTCTTTTTTTTAAATCATCATCATCATAAAAAAATGAACTCTTACAATTTCAGCCGTTTTCTTCTGCTTTATTTGGGGATTGAACCTGTGCTGCTAGCATGCAGCTCTACCACCAGCCTATGGCCAACAGTTTTTAAAGGTTGAATATGTAACTCCAGATGCTGTGGAACCCCTGGGTAGTGTAGCAGGGTGGCTTTGAATTTACAGAAAGCCTACATGCCCAACTTCTCCCAGTGAACCCCCACCCCCTTTTTGAACTTACTTTTACTTTTGTGTTTGACGGGTGAAGATATGCTCCATCAAATGTATAGCGGTCAGAGTCAGTTTTTCCTTCCATGACAGGAGTCCTCAGGATCAAACTCATGTTAGCAGGCTTGGTAGCAAGTGCCTTTCAAGGCCAACCATAAACCTTTAGACATTTTCCTTTGAGATAGGTCTTACTCATGTGTCCTGGCTGGCCTCAAGAATGAGGTAGTCCCGCCTCAGCCTCTGAACTTACCTGGACTACGAGTAGCCAATATGCCCAGCTCAGAGACTAAGTGTATTTTTGTGTTTTTATATTTTTACAGTGTATTGCTTTTATTCATTCATATTAAAACTTTCTGTACATCACATAGGATTGGCTGAAACCAGAAGATTTTAAAATATTTTCCTTTCAGGAAAGCTTTTGTTGTCATCCCAGAATTTACTTTATTTTTAAAAATCAACAAAGGGACTATGCCATTCAGATCCCAGTGGAAGTGATCCATATCCAAAATAGGTTTGAAAAGGTACAGAAATCTCCGGAGTCAGCACTGGTTTATTGCAGGAATTGCTGTAAACCCACAGTAACATTTTTGTAAATAGAGATAAATCGCTTAATGGAACAGAATTGAGTGCTCAGAAGTGAACTGGCACAAGTGTGAAAAAGCAAGGCTTGGTAGGCAGAGGAGCTTTTACAACAGATTGTTTTGAAACAGGGACAAGTGTGCACTACAAGCCTGGGGAACTAAGGGCTGTTATACCACACAGTTAGCTAAAAGTGGATCACAATATGAAATCTAAAATTGCAAAATTTTAAAGATTTATTTATTTATTTATTTATTTAATGTATATAAGTACACTGTCGCTGTCTTCAGACACACCAGAAGAGGGCATCAGATCCCATTACAGATGGTTGTGAGCCACCATGTGGTTGCTGGGAATTGAACTCAGGTCCTCTGGAAGAGCAGTCAGTGCTCTTAACCGCTGAGCCATCTCTCCAGCCCCGCAAAATTTTAAAAACAAAAGAAAATATTTTGCCTTAAAGAGATAGACAAATCTGAATAATGAGTGGACTGTAAAAAAAGATATAATAATAATAATAATAATAATAAAATAATAATAGTAATAATAATAATAATAATAATAGGAAAAAAGAGGTAGACAAATGCTTCTTTTCCTCATACAAAGTATTTTGACTATGTTTCCTCTACTCCAGCTCTACTCTGGTCCTCCCCACCTCCCTATGTTCTTTCTTACAGAAGAAAAAAAATCAACAAAATCCAAGAATAAAAATCAAAACAGTCAATAAGACAACAAGCCAAAAGAAAACAACAACAAAAAATCCCCATGAAGTTTCTTTTTTCTTGGCAAACTACTTCTGGGCATAGGACCTATCCTGAAGTATGGTTAATAATACCCAGTGTGACTCCATTGGAGAAAACTGATTTTTTGTTTGGCCACATGGAATCAATTGCAAATAGTTTCTCAATCCCCTTTCAGTGCTGGGACCTGTCTAGCTTGAATCTGTGCAGGTCTTGTGAATACTGCTAGTTTCTATGAGTTCACATGTATACCAACAGTCCTGTTATTTCGGAAGCCAGTTTTCTTGGAATCATCCATCACCTCTGGCTTCTGTAATCTTTCTGCTTTCTCTTCCCTCTCTTTCCCTGAGTACTAAAGGAAGGAGTTTGACTGTCTTATCCCCAAAGTATTAATTCCCATCCACTGGAAGAAGTAATTTTACTGACGAGGTTTGAGTCTATGGGTATAGCAATATACCATTAGGAGTTATTTTATTTCTATGTTATTTTAGCAAAATAATATTAGGTTTTCCCCTAGGAGCATGGTCTATCTGGTCTCAAGTTCTTAGCCACATTAGTAATGTCAGCCATGGGTTCCATCTCATGGAGGTGGCATTAAATCCAATCAGAGAGTGGGTGGTTATTCCCACATTTGTGCTATTGTAGGTCACCAGGTTTGGAGTTCTCCTCTGTTGGGATGAATAATTCCTTTTAGCATTATGACCCTTAGTAGAAGTGACACTTCTAGTTCAGTACTAGTTTAGCTTTGCTGTCTGATAACACAAGTAATTGTTATCTTCTGCAATAGGGTCTTACTACCAGGTTGTATAGAGCAATCAACAGCTTTGACTGTGATTTGGAGGGCATTTCATGGAACTCTTTTTTTTTTTTTTTTAAGATTTATTCATTTATTATATATAAGTACACTGTAGCTGTCTTCAGATACACCAGAAGAGAGCATCAAATCTCTTTACAGATGGTTGTGAGCCACCATGTGGTTGCTGGGAATTGAACTCAGGACCTCTGGAAGACTAGTCGGGTGCTCTTAACTGCTGAGCCATCTCTCCAGCCCTCATGGAACTCTTTTGACTCAAGAGATAACCCATTCGGGGTTGGGGATTTGGCTCAGTGGTAAGCGCTGCCTAGGAAGGCGCAAGGCCCTGGGTTCGGTCCCCAGCTCCGAAAAAAGAACCAAAAAAAAAAAAAAAAAAAAAAAAAAAAAAAAAAAAGAGATAACCCATTCATAGCACTAAGGATTTTTACATGGGGGCATAAGGTGTCCAGTGGAGGGCTGGAGAGATGGCTCAGTGGTTAAGAGCACTGACTGCTCTTCCAGAGGTCATGAGTTCAATTCCCAGCAATCACATGGTGGCTCACAACCATCTGTAATGAGATCTGGTGCCCTCTTCTGGCCTGCAGTCACATATGCAGGCAGAATGCTGTACATAAGATAAATAAATTTCTAAAAAAAAAAAAAAAAAGTCCAGTGGATTCATCATCATCCCCATTATATGACTACATTTACACTCCTCCTTTCCTTCCTTCCTTCTTTCCTTCCTCCCTCCCTTCTTTCCTTTTTTGTTTCTTTGAGACAGGGTTTCATTACGCAGTCCTGAGTGTCCTGGAACTCACTCTATAGACCAGACTTTACTCAAACTCAGAAATCTATCTGCCTCTACCTCCTGAGTGTAAGGGTTAGACGTATGTGCCAACCACTGCCCATCTAGATGATCTGTCTCATCACCTCCACAAGTGTTCATGCATACTTACAAACATACACATATACCTACACATATGCATAGATGAACATACACACACACACACACACACACACACACACACACACACACACACACAACACATACACTTAGTGGATGGGGCAGATGTTATCACCTTTTCTCTGGCCTTTTTATATCTTCTTAGACAATTTTCTTTTGAAAATTACCTCATAGATAAAATATTACATAAAAGGGGAGTTACAGAAAGATGTTGATAGTTAAGTTCAAAGCAGTGTTTCATTCTTTAAGCTCATTATAAGTTCAAAGCCACAGTTTCACACAGCCTTGCTTTATCATAGTGCATACCTGTGGTTTTATCCTTGGATCTGACCTAGAATGAATGTTTTACCTTGATCACAAATTTGTCCCAAGCCTATTTTTCTTTTTAGTGTTGTGAAAGCTCACTGTATTCCCTATTATGCAGCCTTTCCTTACTATTCTAAGAGGAGTGGGCACATTCTGTTCTTGATTCTGACTTTATTACAACTTTCTGGCAAAAGAGCTAAAACCATCTCCTGAAAACTTCTTTCTAAACCGATCCAATCATCAATTCTATAAAGCCATTAATTTATCTAAACATCATTAACTCACGAAAGTTCATTTTCATGTTGACCTGCAGAAAATTTGGTCAATAAGGTAGGCTGAGGCCCAGGAATCATTAAGCTGTGTAATAGGGATAGGAAAAAGTCTATCAGCAGTGAGAAGTGATCCTAGGATGAAGTCTTTAGGGACTTTGCCTCTCAGAGTTCACTCATCATAGGCCATGCAAAAATGGTGGGCCATCTCCAGAAAACTTATTTGCCTTTAGCCGTTTCTGGATGGCTCCTGACAAGGAAGAATAGTGAAAAATCACCTACATGTGTCAGCCACAGTATGGCCACTTAGGGTCCCTAGTAGAAACCATGTCTGTGACCTGGCAGATGATACAAAGAAATATGTTCAGTGGAAAAATGTTAGGTGGAAGTGTGCCCAGGTAATGGCTATAGGGCAATCGGAGGGACTCCTGTAGATAGGCTACATCAGGACTCTCAGAAAGTTTATGTGTGGATATGTGTGTATTGAAGTCAAGGTCTCAGTACATATCCCAGGCTGGCCTCAAGCTTTAAATTTTTGTTTCAGGCTCCTGAGTTACTGGGATTATAAATGGGTTAGGTTCCTATCACTCCTGGCTTATAGTAAATATTTCCTTCCCTCTATTCTCTAGCCACCCATTCATTTGGAAAGATATATTGATAGTTAATTACAGGTAGGCGCTATAGTTCAGAGACACTGCACTTGCCTAACCCTGGGATCATTAATGACCAAATTGGAAAAGACAGTTATTGAGACTGAGACTTGACCATTTTAACTGAGGTTAACAACAACACTCTATGGTTCTCTTTTTCCCAGACACAAAATCACTATGTAGCCAAAGCCAACCTCAACTTCACAGCTATCTTGTCTTGGGCTACAAATTATACTGGAAAAATTTAAAAGATTACAAGTGGATTTTATGTTAAAACTGTATATGTGAGGGCTGGAGAGATGGCTCAGTGGTTAAGAGCACTGGCTGTTCTTCCAGAGGTCCTGTGTTCAATTCCCAGCAGCTACATGGTGGCTCACAGCCATCTGTAATGGGATCTGATGCCCTATTTTGGTGTTTCTGAAGACAGCTACAGTGTACTTACATATAATAAATAAATAAATCTTTTTTTAAAAAGGTGATTGCTGCTATACCTGAGTAAAAGTGATTTGTTTAAAAAAACTGGGTCCTCTGTTGTTTTAAGCCTTATTCCTTTGAGGCAGGTATTCAGTGGATCTGGAGCCTATTTTTTTCTTTTTGGTAGCCAGGAAGCCCCAACTGTCTTTCTTTCTGCAGGTTAAGAAAGAAATTCTGTCTTAAAGGAATAGAAGTGTGGTGGAGGAAGGCATCTAATGTTCTCCTCTGATCTCCATGCATCTGCACATACACACATAGAAATTTATAAAACAAAACGTTTCTCTCCATAGCTGGAGTAAAATACTATTTCTCTGAGTATTTGTTCAGATGTCTCGCTGAATTTGTTTACTGGGCACCTAATTTCTCTTAGGCAAACATGGAGTAATCAGTGACTTATTGAGGACCTTTTCTGGAGGGGCTTTATAAAACTCAACTGTAGGTCTCTATGAAATTATGAGTAAGACTATGTGGAGGGTGTACCATTTCTTTCAGTAAACATCTTAAATTGTTTAAATGTATTTTATATGTATAAGTATTTTGTCTGCATGTGCATGCAGTGGTACCCATATCGGTTAGAAAAGACCATGTGGTTATGGGCCTCACGAAGGTCCTATACAAAAACAGCAGGTGCCCTTAACTACTGAACCACCTCTCTAGTTCCTGATGAGTAAACGTATTTCACCTTTCTTCCAGAGTTTTTTTGAAATCAAAACAATGGGATGAGAAAACTTCAACATTTACTTCGGATGAGGCTCTCCCAACTATCAGAACAAACGTCAGAAGGCGTAGTAGACTGCCACGCATGAATGACCCGGAGGAGTCCACTGACCAGCTGACTTCGGTTGCCATGGGTGACATGGTCACATTCCCCTGCTCTGTCTGCCACCAAGAACTGAACACAGCTGGGAATTTTCTCCATAAGAAACATCACAATGCTCTGAGTACGCTGGGTTTCGAGTGGATGGGAGGGAGGAAACCAAAGCCCAAAGTGGTCAGTTTTCACAGAGAGAATATAATTTCTAACCTTTTGAGATCTTCTACATACAGTGAAAAAGTCCTTCAGAGTATGAATTATGCATTTGAGCTTCTTAGGAAGAAACAAATTCCGTCGTACTTCAAACTTTGTGACAAGGTCGGAGAGACTTCTATATATTCTCCAACCAGCTACCACCTTCTGATTAAAGGTATAGCCATCTGTAGCAATAATAATTCAGCCTGGAAAGCTGAGCCCAACTGTAAATTCACGGTCGTGAACGACTTTGGCGATAAAGCCAATGTGTGCTTTTTCGGTTTATTTGATAGTCATCATGGTTACGCAGCAGCAGACCTGGCATCAAAGGAGTTTCAGGTTTTACTTCTCCATCAACTGTCTGTACAGGATCCTTCCTACCAGATGACAGCCGAGCAACAGGAACTCATCAATTCCTTTCACACGGTGTTCAGGGAAGAATACAGAGCCAGAGAAGAGGCCTTCTCTTCCACATACAAAACCTTCAGAACCAATGAACGGGAGTATGAGGATACACACAAAGCCTTTGCCAAGGCATTCTGGAGAATGGATAGGCTTCTACGGCTGGGAAGGAACGAGGTCTCCCGGGTTCGGTGGAGCGGCTGTTCAGCACTCACGTGTATATTAGAGGGTGGGATTAAGAACCCACAGGACTGGGAAAAAACCTATCAGCATGGTGTTAACAGCTCTCCCTTCCAGAAGATTCCACAGATCATCTCTGGAGTACTACACATTGCAAATGCTGGTATGTAATTCACTTACATCCATGACACCTAAATTTTATAAATGCTTGCTCATGCTGCTAAAATCACTGTTATTTAGCAATTTGCTAAATAATTAAACAAAAAAAATCAGTTTAAATAGATTGCAGACATAAAAGCAAGCAACTATTTTGTGCTGTGTAATGAGTTGTGTAATGAAACTTTTTCTGGGGAGGCAAAATACACACTTCTATGAACCTCAGATAAGGAACTCAAGATAGAACAGAATATGGATACCATGAAAGTAAGATGTAGGGAACAGACGAGTTTTACTGGAGCCACTTACCTGAATATGGAGGAGGGGTAACTTACAGGAGCAGAAATGACTCATAGACAGTTGTATCACTAAAGTCCACCCCAGCATGGATGACAGTGCACAGAGCTGGGGACCTGGAGCACACTGCATATCCTGCAGGCCACTCAATAGATTGGAGAGTGTCCTTTCCAGGTGGCTCTGGTCTTCAAGGCAGATAAGCCAGTTTCTGCTTCTAGGCAGCTGGTGTGGCCAGGGCCTGCCTACTTATTTGTTTTCTTACGGATGTTGATAAAGCTTAAAAGTGACTGCAGGGGCTGGGGATTTAGCTCAGCGGTAGGCGCTTACCTAGGGAAGCGCAAGGCCCTGGGTTGGTCCCCAGCTCCGGAAAAAAAAAGAACAAAAAAAAAAAAAAAAAAAAGTGACTGCAATATGGAGACAGTAACTGCCTGGATCCAAACAACACAGATATAAGGAACCCACTCCTTTTTAGACTGGAGAGTTGATTAATAACTGCTAAGATAAGTTTGTTTACTTTTGGGGACAGGACTCTTGTTCCCCAGGCTTGCCTCAGACTCACTGACTCTCCTGCCTCTCTCTTGAGAGCTGGATTTACAGACATGTACCATAACTCTTGGGGCTGCTAGACTGGACTGAATGTGTTGCCAAGCACCCTATTAACTATTTCCTAAGGAGAGACCAATGCATGTGTAACAGATTGTTGTTTTCAAGCTCAGTGATCATGCTGTATTCATTTCCTAAGAACAGAGTAACCATTTTTCCTTCAGTTTTCAGAGCTTTAAAACTGGCTAAGGTGCTGTGCAAACTCTTCTCACCAAGCTACATTTCTAGCCCACTTGGTCGTTCTTACTTTAACACAGAATTTCACTAAATTTCAAGGGTGGGCTTGACTTTGTAATTCTGCTGCCTCTCAAAATTGGGTATCAGCAATTAGCCCTGGCTGAGTTCTTGTCCTTACAATTTCTCATCTACAGTCTTACAACTTTTCTTGATCTACTTCTTTATTTCATTAAATCCTTATAGGATTAAAATACTCACATACATTCATACACAGGGTCATGTCCGTGGGGGTGGAATTGCCACAGCTTTCCAGAATGGTGATTACAGGACATTATGCATTTAGCAATGGCTAAAAAGTTCTATTTTTCTACATTTCTTCAATATTGTCATCTCATTTGGTGCTCTCTGCAACAGCAGTTATTTGCTCTTAACCTCTGACCCAGCTCTCTAGCCCTACTTTTTCTTTTTTTGAGATGGTCTTTCTAGGTAACTTAGGCTAGTATCTGCGAGAAATGCCATGACCAAAAAGCAAGGTGTATTTGGCATATGCTTCAGATCACAGAAGTTGGAAGTCAGGACACGAACTCAAACAAAGCTGGAACCCCAAGGCAGGAGCTGATGCAGAGGGCATGGAGGGGTCATGTTTACTGGCTTGCTTAGCCTGCTTATAGAACCCAGGACCATTAACCCAGGGATGGCACTATTTACCACGGGCTGAGCCCTTCTACACTGATCACTAACTGAGAACACGCCTTACAGCTGGATCTCATGGAGGCATTTTTTCAATTGAGGCTCCTTTCTCTCTGATGACTCTTACTAGAGTCAAGTTGACGTCAGAACCAGCAAGTATAGCTAGCCTCCTACTACCCCTACTCTGTTTTCACTGTTCTCATTCTAGAGCACCAGAATTACAGGTGTGTAGGGCTACACCTGGCTCAGTCATTATTTTGTTTACATGTTTGTATGTAAATGTTTATATATATATCTATCTTTCTATATCTTCATATTTTGTACTTGAAAGAGGGATATATCAGGAACTCCTACTCCTTTTGTTCTTAACTCCTTTGTGCTGATCCATTCACTTGGTGTGTCTTCTGCCTGGAAAATTCCATGGTTTCTATGATGTGGCTCTTCTGTGTCTCCGACTGTCCTGTAACTATGTAATCCAGGCTGGCTTCAAGTTCACTAAGACCCACTTGCTTCAACCTCCTAAGGGATAGGGAAAAAGGAATATACCACACAGGCTAGTGATAAATTTTTAAGACATTATTTGCTTGCCTCTTGTTTTTGAAGGAAATAATCAACTGGTGTGGAATTCCAGACTGGCAGATTTTTCTCAGTTGCTAGAATCTGTTTCCTTGTTTGGCAGGGCTGGCATCACTGTCTCCACCTCTCTTTGCTCCTCTGTTCAGAATGTGCCTCCCTCTTGTGGTTGCTTTAAAGATTTTCTCTTTCTTGAATTTTTTTCTTTTTTTTTCGGAGCTGGGGACCGAACCCAGGGGCAAGCGCTCTACCACTGAGCTAAATCCCCAACCCCTCTTCCTCGAATTTTAAGCCATTTGAATGGTGATGCATCTTCTTTCCTCTTTAAGGCTCCTCTCTAGATCACTTATATCATTTAAGTCAGTCCACTGGAACCTAACGCTTCTTTAATCTATGCTTTGTTTCACTCTTCTACTTCTCTTTCAATTAAGTTGTTTTCTAAATGCAGAGGACCTGAACTCACAAAGATCATGGTGCATGTGTGGAGGCCAGTCAACTTTCAGGGTTAGTTCTTTCTACAATGTAGGTTCTGGGTATTGATCTCAGGTTCTCACACTTGGCAGCAGGCCTGCGCCTTAACATTGAGTCACCTCACTGGCCTTACTCTCCCTCCATCCATCTCCTTTCCTTTTTTAATCATAAAAAAAGAGAAAACCTTTTATGATTTATCTATGTATGAACGTTTTGACTGTATATATGTACACCTTGTGTGTGTCTGATGCCTTCAGAAGAGGGTGGTAGATGGCCTAGAACTGGAGTTATTGATGATTGTGAGCCACCATGGGGGTGTGGGAAATAGAACCTAGATCCTCTGCAAGAGCAACAAGTGCTCCAAACCACGGAGGCATCTCTTGAACTCTTGTTTTTTTGTTTTTGTTTTTGGTGAGATAGTGTCTCATCACTCTGTGTAGCCCAGCCTGGCCTTGAACTTGTGGCAACCCTTCTGCTTTAGTCTCTCCAAGGTGAGACTACAACTTTGAGCCTTTCTTTTTTGACACACATAGCCATAGCTAGCTGGGGACTCATTAGAGTTCTACTGCTTCTGCTTCTCAAGTGTTGAGATTAAAGGTGTGTACCACTATACAGGGCTCCTTTAACAGTTTTCAAATCCACCTACCATTTGTTTTGGAATCCAGTCTGGCATTAATTCTTGTTTTTCTTTATTTCAGGCATCGTGGTTTTAACTTTTGTCTTTCTATATCTATATCTTCACTATTTGAATGTTTTGAATGCAGTTATAGAAAAGGAGGGGTAGGGAAGAAAAGGAGGAAAGGTGGAGAAGGTAGAAGAGAAAAAGGAGGAAACTAGACAGCAGTGGACCCTGTCTCACAAAAAAAGACCTTCCTTGTTGATCTCAATTCCAGTGACATTTTGGGTTTGGTGCTACTCAGTTGGGGCTGTGGGGCTGACCTCTCAGGAAAGCCTAGTGGTTTTTTTTTTCGGAGCTGGGGACCGAACCCAGGGCCTTGTGCTTGCCAGGCAAGCGCTCTGCCACTGAGCTAAATCCCCAACCCCATGGTTTTTTCTTTGAGATCAGCTTCTCCCTTTCTAGTGCTAGTGCTCCCAAGGTATGTATCACTGCTTGGTTTCAAAGTTTTGTGTGTGTGTGTGGCAGAACTGCGAGTTGAACATATGGCCTCACACAAACAAGGGAAGCACTCTACCATGGGGCTATAATTCTCCTGGCCTCTTGTCTTGATGCTTATTTGTAAGCTGTTGGAGTAGTGTACCTGGGCTGCCAGAATAAATTCCCATAAACTTAGTGGCATGAAAAAGAATTAGCTTTCTCAACACTTTGGATTTTAATAAATTTCATACTGGCAAGCCATCTTTCCTTCCTTTTGGAAATAAGATCTCACTCTAACCCAGGCTGTCCTCCCAACAATCCTTCTGTCTCATTCTGAGCTTACAGATGTTAATTACAGATGTTAACCACCGCTGTCAAATTTCCTTCCTTTCTCTTCCCTTCTCCTCCCTCACCTTTCTTTTCTTCCCTCTTATTTTTAGTGTTTTTCCCCCTCTCCATTTTCTGAGATTTAGTCAGTTACTAAGTCAAGAGGCTTGAGGTTACAAGGAATTTATTCTTATGTGTTTTTGTGAATGTAACATATATGCAGGTACCTGGGGAGTCTGAAGAGAGTGCACTGGATTCCCTGGAGCTGAAGTTGTCAATCAGCTGACAGGGTATTAAACTGAACCCTCTGGATCCTCTGGAAGAACTTTAAGAACTTATCCACTGATCCATCTCTCCAGCCCATTATTATTTTCTGACTTAATAGCTTTGTTCTGCATCAACATATCAACATGTGGAGACCTAACAGTACATTACCAGGACTGTGTTTGGTGAAATGGTCTAGACCCTGATCCATGGTGACTACTATTGACCTCTTTTTGTTTTTTGGACACAGTGGTCTCATATTATATCCTGGATGGCGATGGCCTCACTCTTGCAATTCCAAGTTACTACTCCTTTTAAATAACTGAATATTCACATTTATCTGCCAAATTACAGATGTATAAGGTCCAAGTGCTTGCTTACCATCATCCCCCTTAAGGTGGTAAGTGAATTAAACTACGTCCCCACAGTTTTAAACCTATGATAGCATTATTTATACATACACACACTTCCCTGCCCCCCTCTCTTTTAAGAAAGGCGCAGAACTACATCCTAATAGTTTATCCAGTTGCTTTGCTGGTGACAGTTACTTAGAACCTGACGAGATCCTACTATTGACTTAAAACCAAGGATTATAGCTCAGTTTGCAGAATGCCTACCTGGTGTGCATAAGACCTATGCAAACAGGACATGATGGCACATGCTAGCAGGAGGACTAGGAATTTCAAGGCATTCTCAGCTACACAGGCAGTTCAAGGCCAGCTCAAGCTATATGAAGAGCTTGTTTCAAAACCAAAACCAAACCAAACAAAGCAATCCCCACTCAGTAATTACGACTTACCTGCGACAAAGTAAAGACGCACAAGTTCGCATAAAAGAATGAGAGTACAAATTTGTGCAGTTCGCAGGAGCATAATCTGCACAGCACAGGGTCACATTTTGCAATCAACCCAGTAGTTCAACTAGCATTCATTCTATTATGTTAATGAGGCAATACTACTGTTTCTCTCATCAAGATAGGCTTTCTGTCAAATCATACCAGCTGGACAGACTTCAGCCTTCTAAACCTAGATTCTTCTTTGCTAAATATATTAAAAGGCTTTCCAGCAATGAGGCAGAGACAGGAAGATTTCAAGTTCAGGTTAGCCTGGGCTACACATTGAGACTCGATTTCAAAACTAATCAAAAGAAAAACAAACAAAAATAAGTTAAAGAGATTGAAAAAAATTGAACACAGTAACAACAAAATTCTGATTCCAAGTATAGCACTGTTTAAAACCTGAATATTCTTTTGTGATTGGAGACAGGGTTTCATTGTGTGTAGCCTGGCTATCCTGGAACTCAGGGATCTACCTGCCTCTGCTTCTTGAGTGTTGGGATTAAAGACATCCACCACTACCACCTGGCAGAATATTCTCATTTAAAAATGTGTGGTACATGTATGCCATAACATGCATGTAGAGGTCAAGGGCAGCTTTGGGGATGTGTTCTAGGTCAAACAGGTCATCAAGTGTCTTTACTTACTGAATCATCTCACTGGTCCCACAAAATTTTGCTTTTAGAATTGGTATATTAAAGTAGGAATTTTTATTTTCAGGGATAGGGGGCTGGAGAGATGGCTCAGTGATTAAGAGCACCGACTGCTCTTCCAGAGGTCCGGAGTTCTCAATTCCCAGCAACCACATGGTAGCTTACAACCATCTGTGAGGGGATTTGATGCCTTCTTCTGAGGTGTCTGAAGACAGTGACGGTGTACTCATATACATTAAAAATAAATAATCTTTAAAAAAAAATTTTCAGGGATAGAGTATTCAGATACCAATGCCACCTCAGATACGCTGTCAGTCACAAATAATACTGTAACAAGAACCACTGCTTTTTCTTAAATATACAATGATTATAAAATCTGTGGAAAAACAGAACAAAAAATTCCAAACCACTTCTAATAGCATCTTTTAATCTGTTCAGACCACATTTAGACTTTAGGACATTAATGAAGCAAAATGTAAACATTCCAGGTTTATCTCAACTGTAATCATTTCATACTGCCATCTCTTACTGAAGACTTCAGTTATCAGCTGTTGAGTTTAATATGGCTGCCTATTTCCCTAATATGAATTTTTATAGAACTTACAGTTTAATTAAATATTACAGAAATCTAGGATGGACACTTAACAGAGGCATTTTATTATCCATATCCTAAATACATTTGGGCTTTACTTTCACCAATCCCATATGTACACACATACTTTGCTCATTTAATCATCCATTTGATTATGCTAGTGCGTGTGCACGTGTGCGTGCGCACGTGCTGTATATGAAGGTCAGAGGACAACTTGTAGGAGACAGTTCTTTTCACCAGGTGGGATCCAAGAATGGAACTCAAGATTAACAGGCCTGGTAGCAGCTGCCTTTACCTAATTTTCTTAGCAATTCCCAAGAGTTTTTGTTCTTTAAGAGTTCTTTTATTTTTATGTGTATATGTGTGGTCCTGTGCATACAAGTACAGAGGCCAAGGGCATCAGGTCTTCTTAGATCTGAAATTACAAGCAATTGTGTGCTAACCTACATGGATGCTAGCAATCAAATTCAGGTCCTCTGCTGGAGGAGTATGTGCTCTTTATTGCTGGGTCACCTCTCCAAGCCCCACCGAAGAATTTGTTGTTGTTGTTTGTTTGTTAATTACTTGGTGCTAGAAAGATGTTTCAGTATTTAAGAATACTTGCTGCTCCCCTAAGAGTTAGAGTTCAGCTCCCAGCACCCATTTGGGTGGATCATGGCAAACTCTAGGGGATCCAACACTCTCTTCTGGACTCTACAGGCACCCACCCTCCTCATGTGCACACACCCACACGCATAATTTAAATATTAACAAAAAACCCCCTTTATTTTAATATTTTAAAAATCTGCTGAATAGATGTTAAGAAACAGTAAAAAACATACTTTGAAACAGTCTCATAAAAAATTTAGAAATCATCTTTTGTGACTTGTGGATTTAGTTAAGTGTTTTAAATTCTACTGCTTATCGCTGAGATTTGAATTAGGTAGCTTCCCAGTTCAAAATCATATTTGTACACTGTTCAGCTTATGTATTCTAGAAATATTTACATGTCATACTCTGTTTATTAGCACTGAAACAATTAGTAAGTAGCATACTTTGATACAAACTGATGATTAATCTTTTGATCCCTTTCTCTTAAAAAACAAAATACCTGTTTAGGAAATGTACAAGCAGTCTTATGCAGAA
Organism: Rattus rattus; assembly: GCF_011064425.1. Classification (NCBI taxonomy): domain Eukaryota; kingdom Metazoa; phylum Chordata; class Mammalia; order Rodentia; family Muridae; genus Rattus; species Rattus rattus. The sequence goes on along the minus strand of NC_046157.1, from coordinate 90,540,095 downwards.
ATGGAAAAGGATTTTGCCTGACCAAGGAGCACACTACACGAAACACTAAAGAAAGAAGAAGAGTACTTTACAGCGAAGTAGGGATTAGTTCAGATGACCCATATGGTCTCCTGGATGGGCACATAAAAACCACCAGGGGTCTTGGATTCCATGGAAACCTCAGACTAAAAAAGGCCATTATTCCAGTACCACAAACAATTTCTGTCCCTATAGATGATTTATGTCAGTTTCTCATCTTAGCCACCAATGGACTTTGGCAAGTTTTGGACAAGAAGGAAGTCACTGCACTGGTAATCACTTTGTTTCAGGTATATAAAGAAACATGTGTTTCTGGTCCTAGAAATAAACCCTGGCCATCTAAAAGCCTGCTTTTCCCACCAGACAGTAAAATCCGCGTGCTGTTCCAATACCAGCCTGAAAATGAAGACATTACGTCAACTACAGATGTAATGAAAAGGGTATCTGACTCACCATTTGCTGACACCAACATTCATCAAGATACATCTGCAGAAACATTTCTACCAAAAGAGAGTAATGGCTTACCCACTACGAACAGTAAGCAGGAAAGTGAGAAAGAACTATGTATTAAGAATTTCTATAAAGGTGCAGCTGAGTACATTGGCTGTCAACTTGTAAGTGCTGCAATAGAAGGTGGTTCCAGAGACAGCATCACTGTTATGGTAATGTTTCTCAATGGAAGTGAGTATCACAGGCGGACATGAAACACTCCAATGACCTAGAACAGTACTACAAAGACGCCTGTGAGAACCATTCCTCAGAAAAGGAAGGAAACGCAAAAGTTGCAGCTTATACATCATGTGTATTATGGTGTACACTTTATGTCAAAGACAGAGAAAACTCGGTGTTGCTTTTTACACCACTTTATTCCAACCTGAGCACCTCAATATAAAACTAAACACTGGTGAACTGTTCTCCTTACTAATTTTGAGTTACTGTAAAATGTACACGTTCTGCTAGCAGATCAACACTTAAATAGATTAAATCATCTGACACATGGTAGATTCATATAATGAAAATACCTAAAATAATTAGTGCAATATACTGATTAAAATAAAATGGACTTCAAAAAACAAGGCTTCAAGATTACTAATAACATTGTAATACTTATGTTACAAATTGCAAGTACGGTGTTTATTATGGTTCTAGCCATGTAAGAACAGCAAAGCCCCTTTCTTTCATAGGGGGAGAAAGAAATAATTAGCTGTTTTAGTAACTGTACATTTTGTATATGTTTAGGCAATTCTTAAATATTACAGGAAATAATAAACATATGGAGACTACAATGCAGTACTCTATTTACAGTACAGCTGAATATTTAAAATAATCAAGTTTGAATGTACATAATGGTTAATGCACTGACTAATCATGTCCAAAGGGAAGCAGAGCCCCCTCCCTGTTCTAGACAGACCTCTATGTAATAGCCAACAGTGATTAAATAGAAAGCAGATACCTGGTTTGTTTCCACTTTGTCTTAAAAAGAAGCTCCTATGAAGGGACCACTATCCATTAAAATGCACTTATCAGTTTTTATATTCCTAAAACAGGATGGGGTTACATGTGACAATTTTTTTCTTCAATTAAATTTTAAGAAGTAACATGACTGAATAAAATTAAGATGCCACCAATATTCCTTCTTTCTGGAGATATAGGACTGTTTTCTTGGGATTACTTTATTAATATGTGAAATGTAGGCTTTTTAAGACAATCAAAGAAAATTACCATTTGCTTGGCTTTTGTTGCTAAGCATAAATATTTTTAGTCTTCTAAAAATGTTCTTCTAAAGCATACATTAGTAATTTTGAATCTTCCATACCTGACTATCATCCCAGTTTGGAGACTGGGTGGGTTAAGAGTGGGTCCATACCCACTAGAGATGAACTGTTCCCCTGCACTTTCCCATGGAACAAGTGTATACACAGTTCTCATTTTCCTTTCTACTGCTGGAGGAACACATGCATGTTATTAAAAATTAAGTTCAAAACACTCAAAATAATTCAGTATTAGAAACTTGATTCTACCATAGTCTCTTTTTGGAAGTCACACTGGGCTGGCTAAATGCTCCCAATTCCATGGTTTTTGCCATTTAGGAAGTTGACACTGGAGTTCAGTTACTACAACACTGGCTTCTGGCTGGCTGTGCAGGCTCAGTAAGGTCTACTCCTCGTCCTCTGGCTGAGTTTGCGCCTGGATTTTGTGGTTCGTTCTTTGGCAGCTTTTTAGCTGAGAAATAAACAAGATAAAATTATATCATTCCTATTAAAATCACTTAGACCTGCTTATTTGTAATGCTCTCCCAGTTGGATTATCTCCAAAGTTTTATGTAACTGACAGTATGCTCTTTTCAAATCTTTATTGCTTACTAAATGCCAAAGAGCAAAATGAAGCACTAAACAAGCCACAAAATTAAAACAAACAAACAACCCCTGCCCCAAACAATACCTTCCTCCCAGCCCCTACACCGCTGGTTGTTGTACTTAGGGAGTTTAATCTCTTAGTACTTTGGAAGTAGTAGGAAGAGGCCAATTGTAGACATACCATTTAAACTTAAATTTAACTAGGACCATACATAATTTTTATATCAGTTCCTGTAGAAATCACAGTTTACTTAGTTACTGGTACTTTTATGTTGTATTGGGTCCTGTGCACACTAGGCAAGTCCACTACCACTTAGCTACACTTAGTCTGTTTTATAATCATTACATTTCTATATACACAATCTGCTGGACATGGGGGAGCATGACTGTAATTACCATGATTCACTATGGAGAATGAGTTGGAACAAGCATTTGAGCCCAGGAGATTAAGACTAGCTTGAGTAGCATACCAAGACTCCGTTTTGAAAAAGAAAGTTAAGCAAGACAGACATAAAGTCCATAGACCATGGAGAGGTACAAAATTTATAAAGTAGCTTATATTATAGCAACATTCTCTGGGCTCTCATCACAATTCTAAGAACAAGTCAGGATGTGAACAAATTCAACTGACAGAATCATCAACCCAACCAAACTTGTCCTTCACTTCGTAACCTAATCAAACAATTTCATGACCGATAACTACTTCTTCCCTCTTTGGCTATGACAAACCCTGATTTGATCTATAAATACCAATAATTAATATACATGAACAGCTTAGTGAATTCTACATTGCTAATACTGGTTCTGTGGAATATGCTACCACTAAAAGCTCACCTGCTGGATATATGGCTTACTCCTGAGGATGAGGCAGCAACACTACTAAGAGTAATGCTTTATGTCCAATGCCCACCTGAATCCTGGACCTAAGAGTAATGCTTTATGTCCAATGCCCACCTGAATCCTGGACCTTGATTTGTTTTTTAGGAAATCTGGGGCCTACATACACGTTATCCAAGTTAACTATCACTAAGCCATATACCCCTTAATCTGAAATTTTTAACCCTTTATTTTCCTGACTTCTCCCTCATCAATATTATCTTTAGAATCTTATGAGCTGCAGGAAGCAGGTCCAGTGATCACTGATGTTTGGGAAGAGAGCCTCCACTGAGCTCCACTGAGCCACTCTAGAAACTGCTCTAAAGATTCCATAAAGTACAATATCGATTAAGTGTTCAGTCAGGTGTATTTACAATAGTGCCCAGTAAATAGACTAACAATGGTACTACTAGGTATGGAGAAGTGGACTGTGAAAGGAGCCTGATCCTTGGTTGAGCTAAGGCTAAAAGCCCGAGACCCTAAAGGGACGGTTGGAACTTGGCCTGCTCTTGGGCACCGGCCCATCACTAGCTGCCACCATCCATAGATTTGTGGCCATCAGTCATGTAAGGGTAACATCCCAATTTTCCCCACATGCAGATGAGGAAAAGGATGTGACCTGTGGCTACATAGGCTCAAGACATAGGTACATAGAGGTCTGGAGGCTTAGCCAATAGGCTTCCCTTCCAAGACATTCTTCCCTGTAAAAGGTATTTAATCTCAGGCTCACCCTGAGAAGTGGGGCATGGTTTTACACATCCACTTTCCACCATGGCAATAAATGATTTGGAAATGTCTCTCTTCATCTGGATCCACTGTGGGAAGCCACGGAGAAAGCCTTTGCCTATAGAACTTCTGTCTAATATCCCATAGAAGGTCTCTTTACTCCCAGCCACAACTGCCATAGGCTGCAGTCAAGACTAGGACTCTCCCCATGAGACCTGCCAGAGCTCCTGGACCACCCCCCCTGGTTAAACCTAGCCCATGGGCTCCAGCCTCTTCTTCACAGGCCCGGCTGTTCAGCACCTCAGACTGTGCTTTCCCATCACAAGTGGTGCTTTGGCGCTCCCCTACACAGCACGTGTCCCTGTGGCATGGGACAAGTACAAACTCTCCACATTCTGCCTCCCCATGCTGCGGAGCCTGGACATGGGACCCCCAACTCTACAACTAGGGACACAGAATAAACTAGCACTGTATACCGTATGATAATAAGCACCAAGTTGGGTTTTGGAATGAGTATAAATGTCTTCCTCCAGCCTACTCCTCTAAGGACTTTCTAAGACTATAATCACATCTGACTCGGATGAGGAGGTGGAAGTGAACACAGTAAGGACTCTCTTTTAACTGGACTGTACCATATTTATTAATATGCTAATTTCAAAGAAAGACTCCAATCCCAAACACATGCATTTGTTTTTCTGTGTGTAACCCTAGCTATCCAGGAATTCACTCTGTAGACTAGGCTGGCCTCACTTGGGGATCTACCTGCCTTTGCCTGTCAAGTACAGGTTAGCTTGGTATTTCTTTATAGAAAGCTTAATTTTGAAACAAAATCTAGAAGCTGGGAATGGAATCCAGGACTCAGGACCATAATACACACTATACCACAGAGCTACTTCTGCAGCCCACAAGTTTTAAACTTAAGTATAAAGTGTAGCCCAGCTTAGAATGGTGGCTCCATCCTATAATTCTAGTAATTGGGAAACTGAGGCAGGAGGATCTCGAGTTCCAGGCCAGCCTTGGCTATATGTGAGACCCTGTCTAAAAAAATAATAAAACAGATTTGGTTAGTGAAATCTTTATTGTTCAACCATAAGTTCTCAATTTGCGCTCTCACCACCCATGCCTGCCTGGATGCTGCCTCTGAAACTAGAATGTTGTCCTTAGAAGAGTTGCCTTCGTCATGGTGTCTGTTTACAGGTGGCACCAGGAGTGGGGTATTGTTGTGATAGGCCTGACCATGCTTTTGTTCGGAAGAATGTGGACTTTGGAAAGCAGTGAATACATTAAATGGAACTTAATGGCCTATCCTAGTAGGATAGGAATATGGAAGTTTGTTACTGAAAGTAATTGTGAGGTCCTGGCCCAAGAAAGTTCAGTGGAGAATTTCATTATGTGGCCTACACACTGTTTTTGTGGTCTTTTGGTGAAGAATGTGGCTACTTTTTGCATTTGTCTGAAGAGTCTGAAGCTGAGGTGAAGAGACTCAGATTAATGCATTAATGAAGGAAGTCTCAAAAAAGCCCAGCAGAGTCTTTGTACTCTGGTTAAGTCTCATGAAGAGCATTTTAAACAAGCATAGCAAGCTTAAAAAGGGAAAATATAAGACATATGGGGCACCACGAAGTGAAATGGAGCTGAATCCTGTGTTCAAGGATATTAAATTGAATCAAGAGAATAGTGACCTTGGGGCAAGATCCCACCCAGCTAAATTTAGGTTCAGGCATGTTAGTACGAGCCTTTAATCCTGGGAGGCAAAGACAAGCAGATCTCTGAGTTCAAGGGCAGCCTAGAAGAAATACTTAAACCCAGGCTTGGTGGACCACTTCTTTAATCCCAGGCATGCAGATCTCTTGAGTTCAAAGTCTGTCTACAGAGTAAGTTTCAGGACAACCAAGCTTAGGCAGTGAAGAAGTTGGAGAATAGAAACCTGGTGATAATTTAATAGAATGTTCCAGACCCAGCAAGCAGCAGGACTCAGCCGCTTTAGCCATATGGCTTTGGCTTTAGAGTCCTGAATAGAAAGCATTACTGGGACTACTGATGCTGCTTAGCTGGAGACAAAAATTTAGGGGCGATTAAGAAGAGACCAGCATCACTAAGGTGAAATCAGGGAAGTGTTTTCTGAGAGCACAAAGAAGCTGTGTTCCAGGTTGTATCTTGTGCTGCAGCTACTTGGTAATGTGTAAGAGTTACCCAGGTGGTACTGGTTTTGAAGGCATGAAGGGGTCATGAAGAACAACTGAGGCTTGGCACTGTGAGAGGCCATAGAAGGTCATTGGTGAAGGTGCAGCCTCACGTGCAGTTGATGGCCTAGGACTGAAGGGGTCATGCAAAGGAGTTGAGGCCTGGCACCATGAAGACAGCCTATGAGAGGCTATTGGTGAAGCCTAGTAACAGCAGAAGTTCCCTGTCTATTGGAGATGCCAGTGCCATGGGATGAGCACCAAGAACAGCAGCAGCAGTGGAGGGGATCAGCCCGAGCTTAGAGTGCTACAGAGGGCAGAGCTTGAGAAGTGACACTGACCCTTTGGAGGAGCCCAGAAGATCATGTGAGGATCCCAGACATTGAAACAAGAAGTTGTAACATTGAAGTTGCCACGGAGACCCCAAGATGTTCGAGATGCCAGAGTCATGGGCTATCTGCTGAGGAAGGACGCTAACAGAGTAGAACCAGTCCAGGAGAAAGAAGTTCGTTGCAGTCAACAAAGATGAAAAACAACTCGGAAATCTGAAGACTGCCTTGAAATCAGACATGGAGATGAAGAATTTGGAGTTTGCCCAGCTGATTTCCTGTCTTGCAAGTGACTAGATGAATCTCAGAAGAGACTTTGAATTTTTAACATTGTTGAGACTGCTATAAACTATGGGACTTTTGAAGTTGGACTAAATGTATTTTGCATTATGCTATGTTTAGGCATGGCCTCGATAGATTCATATGTTTGGACAAGCATATTGGGGCCAGGGAGTGGCATTATTAGATCTGGCCCTGTTGGAGTAGGTATCTCATTATTAGTGTGGGCTTTAAGACCCTCATCTTAGCTGCCTGGAAGCCAGCATTTTGTTAGCAGTTCAGATGAAGATAGACAACTCTTAGCTCATCCTGCACCATGCCTACCTGGATGCCATGTTCCTGCCTTGATGATAATGGACTGAACCTCTGAACCTTAAGCCAGCCCTATTTAAATGTTGTCCTTATAAGAGTTGCCTTGGTCATGGTGTCTGTTCACAGAAGTAAAACCCTAACTAAGACAAGCACCAATACAGTGTCTTCCTCAGGTATGGGAGATACTTATCTCAAAGCAACTTTAAAAAAGACAGATCTGGTGGTATCCCTATATACCCAGCACTCTGAAATCTGAGGCCCAACAATCCCATGTTCTAATCCAGCCTTGATATATACCAAGCCCAAACTTGAACTCAGCTTCAACAAAAAAAAAAACTCAGGAAAACAATCAACACCGAACAACACACTTGCCTATCATTTTTAAGGTCAGGGGTCTGATCCTTTTCGCAGATGGAAAATAATCTTTGTGGAAAAGGGAGAGGGAACTCTGTGCTAGTTTTGATTTTCCATCTCTGTGTGAATTATGGCGAATGTGTAAGATGTATACAGAACAGAAAAGGCATCAAATTAGAAGGCTTAACACTATCCACTGTTTCAGGCATTCACAGAGTTTCTTGGAATACATTCCTTACAAACAAGAGGCACGACTTTTCAGTCAATTCATCTTTGGAAAAAATCTACCTCTTATCTATAAGATCAACTTTTAATTCACCTCTTTATATAACCCAACACTCACTGAATTCATAAATGAATATAAAACTGACATTAATGGGGCCACTGCCTCCATGGTAGGCATAGGTTGCTTAGCAAGTAGGAGGCCGGGTCTAATTCACACTCTTGGAAGGGAAAAAAAAGTTGAAGGAGGAGAAAGAGGAAGAAAGAAGGGAAAAGAAAGGAGGAGGAAGAAGGAAAGAGGAGAAAGGAGGAGAAAAGAGAAAGGAAGAAAAGGAGAAGGATGAGGAGCAGAAGGAAGAAAGAATTAAAAAAACAGGGTGGGAATTCCTAACTTCCAATCAATCTTTTTTTTAACCTTCCCCCATTCTGAGGAAGGGTCTTTTGCTTAGAAAGGCCACAACATCCTGCTTCCCAACCAGCCTTTATGGTATTCCTAAGAAAATATTGCTTATTGAAAAGGATCTAGAAAAATTGTGTAATCAGCTAAAAAAATGTTTTAAGAAGGGTGAGGAACATTCAGTATATTTTGCTTTTCATTAAATATTAATCTTACCTATTGCCATAAATATTTCATTTACATTCATTGATGTCTTAGCTGATGTCTCCATAAATAATAAGCTGTTGTCATCTGCATAGGACTGTGCTTCCTGTTTAAAAAAAAAAAAAACAAAAAACAAAAAACCCTTAAGCACGCACCGTGTACAGTTTACTTTATGGGTCTTCTTATTTGATTTCTATTACTAACAATGGGAGAATGTGCTGCGGCAACGGAAGACACAATGGGTAGGATAATCCACCATGAATATTTTTTTACCTTAACGTTTTATATATTCTACCCCTACTCAACAGATCTAAGATTAAACCTAGTCACAATAATAATTGGAGGACAATGTATCATTTTACTCTAAATTCTCTTCAATCACAATGGCAACTTCTACTTTTAAAGGTAAAGACAAAATCTGTAATAAATATGGAAAACCAATGTCTTAGACAGGTACTACTGAATCACATCCTCACATTCAATGACATACAGCATTAAAATTCAAATTACATTATGAACTATTTCCTTCAAAATTACAAACTAACCTACATTTCTGTCATGCTTTCCAGTTTACCTCTATTGTTGTCTTTGATCCCCTCAGAAAAACTGAGATCCCTTTGAGCTGTTATAGCACAGGGCCACTTTTGAACAAAACTGAAGCCCTCTAAGATGTTTTGCTGGGGAGTGTAATAGTCTTGCATAGCAGATAACAGACTTCACGTGGCCATCTTAAGAATTAAAGTTACAAGTGCAAAGTGCTTTGCTTAATACACCATGATCTCCCTCTATCTACATTCTAACAATGTCATGAAGAAAGAGTCCCATCTACATATTAGGCCATAGCCAGAGATTTCTGAACAAGAGAAATAGTTCTAATAAATATAAATAATTTTGTAAATATAAATAGCATTTACTATGTTTTGTACTGGAAAACATTCTCAATTATCTTAAATATATACAAATGAGGTTTTTTAAGATCAGGCTAGCCTAAAACTTGTGGCAATACTCCTACCTCTGTCTCCCAAGTAATGGGATTACAGGGGTGCACTGCCACGCTTGACCCAAGCATTATTATTTTTACGTATATACATAGTACATATTTATTTGTATGTATGCTATGTATGTATGTATATATGTATGTATGCATGCGTGTATGTATGTTTGGGGTAGGTATGTGCCAGTCAGTATGCATGGGGAGGTCAGAGGACAATTTGCATTTCTCTCCCTCCAGCACCTGGGTTTAAGGCACAGAACTCAGCATTTCTTCGTGCTGAGTAACACTGCTGGGTCTCAAATGAAGAGTAGCTAAGTCTCTACTTTTTAATTGCCTTTTAAGGACAGCTTTGTAAACCTGCACGCACACACACTTGAATGTGTGTGTAGCAATATATATAGAGTATATGTACAGAAGGTAGGAAGAACATTACTTTTTTTCTCAGTTATATATTTGGGAGTGGAAGGATGAAAAGTACAGAGCAGGATTTCTGTAATCTTTCATGTGATTCTTTTTGGGAAGAGACAGGGTCTTATGTAGCCAAGACTGTCTGTCCTTACTCACTTCCTACCCCATCCTCTTCCATCTATTTCCCCTGGTATTATGTGTGCTACCCTGCATGCCTGGTTTAGGCAGTGGCTCAGTGGCTCAGAATAGAATCCAAGACACCCATACAGGGGCAAGTGCTATCATCCATCCATCCATCCATCCATCCATCCATCCATCCATCCATCATCTGAGCTATATCCCTGACTGCATCAGAAAAAGTAAACAACTATATATTACTGTTTTGTATGTTCTTTCTTTTTTCCTTCCTTTCTTTTTGTTTTAGGTAACATTGTCAATATCTTCAGACACACCAGAAGAGGGCATCGGATACCATTACAGATGGCTGTGAGGCACCTTGTGGTTGCTGGGAATTGAACTCAGGACCTCTGTAAGAGCAGTCAGTACTCTTAACAGCTGAGCCATCTCTCTAGCCCCTTTGCATGTTTTTTCAAAGTCTGTATTTTTAAGGTTTAAAACTACTTTTGTAAAACATATGATTTTAAGTTAAAAGTAAAATTCCACATACCTGGAAGTCAACAGCTCTTTTATTTGCTAAGTCAGCCTTGTTTCCTGACAAAGCTATCACAATATTAGGACTTGCTTGCCTTTGAAGTTCTTTAACCCAGTTTTTTGCTCTCGAAAAGGACTCCTGTTAAGAGTTGGAAAAAATAATTTGGCATAAGCTCAAAACAAGAGTTAGAAAGTATTCTCTATGAGAGAAGGCTTAAGACTCTAGTGCAGTGTTTTTCAACCTTCCTAATGTTCCTCACATTGTGGTGACCCCAACCATAAAATTACTTTGCTGCTACTTTATAACTGTAATTTTGTTACTGTTATAAATTGTGCTGTAAAAATGATCTTAGGCGACCTCCGTGAAAGGGTGGTTAGATCCCCAAAGCGGTTGCAACCCACAGGTTGAAAAAACCACTGCTCTAGCATGACCCCGTGGGAAGAAAATTTTTCAGTACTATATCATTTAAGGCACTTTCATCATATATTCCACTCACAAAAGCTTTGGCAGAAATGCTATGACTTCCCAAGAATCTTTAACCAAATTATAAGTACTAAAAATGATTATTCCAACCGGCTTTAGGGTAATAAGATTTTATACCCACCTCATTTGTAATATCATACACAACTATGGCGGCTTGTGCTCCTCGGTAGTACATTGGTGCTAGGCTATGATACCGTTCTTGGCCAGCTGTATCCCATATTTCAAATTTTACTGTTGTGTCATCAAGACACACAGTTTGGGTTAGAAAGGCAGCTGAAAAAGAAAATATCTGTAAGTTTATCCTTTTTCTCAGCTTTAAAAAAAAAAAAAAAAGACACAAGAGTCAGGCTAGCCTGAAATTCAGTGCATAACCAAAGATGACACTGAACTTTAGATTCTTTTGTCTCTACCTCCCTATTGATGCTACATCATAATCAGTTTATGTGGTGCTGGGAATTGAACACAGGGCTTCATGAATGCTAGACAACTGCTCTACCAATAAAACCACATCCCAGCCTACCAACTGCACATTTCAGGTATTAGAAACAATCTAGAGATTATTGAAAGTAAGTGGGAGGAGCTGACAACATAGCTTGCCTAGCATAAACAAAATTAGGTTAGAACCCCAGTGTCATATAAATTAAGTACAGTAGTGCATACTGGTACTTCTAGTCCAAAAGAGATAGAGGGCCAAAGAACTAGTAGTTCAAAGACATTAGCAATATCAAGTTCAAGGCCACCCTGGTCTACATAAGGCATCTCCCCCGCCCCCACCAAATCCCACTTGTATATACTGTTAGTCTCTGAGTTCTTATGTTCTTTTTAAAAACATTATTTATTTATTTATTTATTTATTTATTTATTTATTTATTTATTTATTTATTTATTTATTTAATGTATGAGTGCGTACACCCACATGCCAGAAAAGGACATCAGAACTGATGATAGACTGTAAACTACCCTGTGGTTGCTGGGAATTTAACTTAAGACCTCTGGAAGAGCACCTGGTGTTTTTAACCGCCATCTCTCTAACCCTAAAAACCAACTCATTATTTTTTGTTTGTGTACAGCATAGCTCAGAAGACCACTGTGAATATCAAAGTTTAAAATCACCAGACTAACTCTTATTCTAAAGAAATAAAAATAATTTTTTTTCCTTTTGGGACTTCACTATGTAGCCCTCAGACAAAGATCTGTCTGCTTCTGCCATAGGAGTGCCAGAATTAAAGGTGTACCATTATGCTCAAGGGTCATTTTTATGTTTATTTTGTGTGTTGGTCTATGCGAAACACTTAGTTCTTTGCAAAAGCAGTATACACTTTTCTTCACTGAGCTATCAGTTCTTCAACACCCACCTTCCTCCTAAGAATTTTACCTTTTCCTATCTTTTTTATTTATTTTTACTTATCCTGAGATAGAGTATCATACGGAACTCGTTATGTAGACCAAACAAAAAAGTAAAACAAACAAAAAGTGGGGCTCAGCAGTTAAGTCTATTTCTTGCTCTTACAGTAGACCTGGTTTCAGTTCCTAGCACTCACATGGAGGCTTACAATTATCTGCAGCTCCAGTTTCAGGAGATCTGGCAACTTATAGCATCCAGTATACTCAGACATACATGCGGGCTAACACTCATAAAGTAAAATTAATAAATCTTTAAAAGCATTCTGTGTGCCACATATGTGTACAGGTCAGAGGACAACTTTCAGGAATTGGTTCTTTCTTTCCACTGTGTGGGCTATACTGATTGATCTCAGGTCAGACTGTGTGGCAAGAATCTTTGTTTTTATTTCTGATTTTAATTTCACCAAACAGTACCTACCTATATAAAAGAATACTTTATATTCAGTATGGAGATGCAAGCCTGTAATTCCAGCATTTATTCACTGGAAGCAGAAGAATCATGAATTTGAGCCTAGCCTGGGCTTAGATCCATAGATAAACATAAACATAAGGGTTTGTAAGAACATGGTTCATTCCATGTTTTTGAGAAAACGCCAAGAAAGCGAGAGTCTTGTGACCTGTTTCTTAAAAAACAGGGAATTGCTCTTGGGACACAGAATGAAATCCTATCTCAAAAAGCCAAAAGCTAAGCTGGAATAGCACCTGCTATTTCAGCACTCACGAATAGGATTGTTACAAACTTGGGGGAGTTTTAGGTCAGCTTGGGCTACAGAATAATACCCCGTTTAATACCCCTACCCCTAAAAACTCCAAAAAACAAAGCAAACATAGTGTGCATAACTAGAAACAATTCTTAGACCATGGAGATAACTGCCAATTAATTACACTACCTTAAAAAAGTCCAGTCTCAAATCAGTTAAGTTATAACAAAAACCACTTAACAGCAAAAACAACAACCAAGGAAAAAAGCTGTTCTCTGCTGCTATGGCACAGGCATACCCATGCTCACATGAATAAAGAAAAAAAAGTTAAAAAGCAGCCAACCTTCTTCATATATAATGTTAAAAATTCCAAGTACATACAAGAAAATATTAAATACATCAAAAGAACAGTAAGTCACCAGCAAGTTAGGGTTCCTTTTAGAGAACTAAACCATTAGTTTAAAACAGAGCAACTATCCCATCTGTAAGCATGAAACTGGCAGACCACCTAGTAGCAAGGCTCTGAGGAATTCTGCTTCTGTGAACAATAATGCCCACTTCGCTAAAATTACTATTTCTCTATAATAAAACTGTTACTGGGAATTATTTTAAATCTAACAGGTTTAGATCTAACTAACGCATGAGTTCTTGACTTGTGATGAGCTAGCAGTTATACAATGGAGTAAGAAGGTGAAACTTCCTGGAAAGTAACAGGATTCAAGGAACCCCAGTAAGACCAGATCATTGTCCACACTGTGTGCTTACAACATCTTTTATCACCCTAGTGAGGATCTGCTGCTTATGTGCTCCCAAAGCTCTTTACATGGATGCTTTAGACTTGACTCTTCTGGTGCTGGGGATTAAACACAGGCACTCAAACAAGGCTAGGCAAATGCTCTATTTATCTGACCAGACTTAGTGACTTACTTATTTTACTTGTTTTGTTTAGAGATAGCATCACATTCTATTGTATCACGGACTTGACTCAGCCTCCTAAATGTTAGGAATTATAGGAAGGAGCTAAGTAAATAATGGCTGGACTATAACCTACAACTATTGAGCCTACAAATACCCAAGTTCCCACTGTACTGGTTCCAGGAGGGGAAAAATTATCCAAACTGATGGCATCAAAAGAAACAAAAACCAGTTAATCTCTCCTAAAACTGCCCAATAAAACACAGAGAGGACAGAAAAACTATGGGAACTGAAGTGACTCTACCCCCAGATGGTTTATTTGTAATGCTCACGGCTTCACACACTCTACACTACTAAACTACATCCCCAGGCTGCCAAGTTAGGTATCAAATTCAACTAAAAATTACTTTACTAGACTTAACAACAACTAAAATCTGTAAGACTAGTGGATTTAACTATACAAACAAATCTGAGACCCCATGTTTTTGAGGCATCCAAAATGCACAGATGAATACACTCAAAAAAATTCCTGGGGCTGGAGAGATGGCTCAGCGGTTAAGAGCACCGACTGCTCTTCCAGAGGTCCTGAGTTCAATTCCCAGCAACCACATGGTGGCTCACAACCATCTGTAAAGAGATCCGATGCCCTCTTCTGGTGTTTCTGAAGACAGCTACAGTGTACTTATATATAATAAATAAATAAATCTTAAAAAAAAAAAAATTCCTACGGTGAATGCTAAGTGATTTTTAGTGTGCAGAAAGTTCCTATAAGCAAAGCAAGGTGCCTATAATCCAAGCATTGAGAATGAGACAAGGGGGAAAGGAGTTGAAGGCCTATCTCAACTATACAATGAAACCCTGTGAACACCAAAAGCCTCAAATAACACAAAGCTGGGGCAGGAGACATGGTCCAGCATATAGCATTCATTGCTCTTACAGAAGGAAGAGTCAATTTACTTCCCAGCACTTACATAGCAGCTCACTATTATTCATAATTCCAGGGAATATGATACCCTATTCTGACCTCTGTAGGTCCCATAAAGCCAGTATTAATAAAAAGCTATTTGTATATCAAATGTTCAAAGCAGCAATGCACATAATAGGTTTTTTTTCTTTTTTTTCTTTTTCTTTTTCTTTTTTTTGGAGCTGGGGACCGAACCCAGGGCCTTGTGCTTCCTAGGCAAGCGCTCTACTGCTGAGCTAAATCCCCAACCCCCATGATAGTTAATATGGAAGCAACTGAAGTTATCAAAAAATGGAAGTCCCATGCACGTCATTAATTCTAGCACCGAAGAGACAGAAGCAAATGGATCTCTGTTGAGTTTGAGACTGGTCTGGTATACACAGTGAACTCCAGACTAGTTAAGGCTACATAGAGAGACCCTATTTCAATATATAAAGATTGATTGGATAGGCTGAAGAGTGGCTCAGTAGTAGAGGCCTAGGTCCAATTTTCCAGAGAAAGAGAAAAAAGGAGGGAGAGGTAT
This sequence comes from Rattus rattus, assembly GCF_011064425.1. Lineage (NCBI taxonomy): Eukaryota > Metazoa > Chordata > Mammalia > Rodentia > Muridae > Rattus > Rattus rattus. The sequence goes on along the minus strand of NC_046157.1, from coordinate 90,524,794 downwards.
AATCCCAAATGTTTATGGTCTTCTGTAGTTGAGAGGCATAGGCAGGATGATCTCTTAGCTCAGCTTCCAGGGTACTAGAATTAAGTCCTTTAAGGCAGTCAACTAGCCAGGACACAAGTTAGTCATATGTTATCATCTAAACATTAATTACAGTATGGGGGAATCTGCTAGTGCATGGATATGATTTTAAAGTGAGTCTTTTAAGTTTAACATTTAGTACCTTACACTCGATTACCAAAGCGTATACTAAAACAAATTAGTACGTGGCATGGTATTATTTGCTATTGTACTCCTGAAATCCTGGCACTGGAGAGACAGGAGGATTGTCTCAAGTTCAAAACCAGTCAGGATTATACTGTGAATCTTGTCTTTCTAAAATATAAAACCACAACAAGTCAGCATTTCAACTTCAGAACTAAAATGTCAGCCATATCTTTAAAAAGGGGTATATTCCTAATAAAAACTTTGTTCACAGGACTAGAATTCACTTCCTTTATGAGAAGCAGAATAAAGGTTCACATAACAAAGAAATAACAGAGCTGGAAAGATGGCTCAGTGACTAAGAGCACTAGCAGTTCTTCCAGAGGACCTGAGTTCAATTCCTCCACCCACATGACAGCTCACAATGTTTGTAACTCCAATTCCAGGATCCATCCTTCTATGGCTCCTAAAGGCACTGGGTGCAGACATACACATAAGCAAAGCATGTATATGCACATGCACACGCATGCACACACACACAGATGTTGTTAAAACTTATCAAAAAGGGGGCTGAGATTTTGGTCTATTTTTAGAGTGCTCAGCTAACAACACACACACACACACACACCCAAAACCAGAGCATAGTGGTACATACTTATAATTCAAGCAGTGAGAGCTGGGGAGGGCAAAAGAATCAAAAGTTTAAGATCACTATCATCCATTTGGGGGTCACAGAAGGGTGCTAACAACAATCACAGAATTAATCACAATTTGTTTATCTTGACTGCTTTATATGTATTTTCTTCTTACAAGAAGGTAAAGGAGAAATGAAAATGAAAGAAGAGTGGGGATAAAAAAATGAGAAAGGGGAATGGAAAAAGAAGAGAATCAAGGAAAAATAGAAGGATGTTGAGAGTGCAAAGGAATACTTGTAAATATCCTGATGTTAATTCCTAACGGAACCAGGAAAGGGAAAATAGTGTCTTAATAAAGTAGATATTTTGAAATGCTGAATTAATGCTGATTTTGCTCGTCACCTAATTACTTATCTGCTGCCCTTAACAGCACATTTATAATATTTTGTTTCTTTTTTTGATCTGGTAATAAAGTCTTCCTTATGGTTAAAAAAAAAAAAAAAAAAAGGGGTTCTGGATTTAGCTCAGTGGTAGAGCGCTTGCCTAGTGCGCAAGGCCCTGGGTTCAGTCCCCAGCTCGAGGGGGGGAAAAAAAAGCCAAGCCTTAGTACTATCATATGAACTCACAGAAAAAGTAAATACAATTAACTTGCTTTAAGGCGTTATGGCTATATGAACATGTGGGAAAAGTTTACAAATACCTTAGTTTTTCGATAATAGTTTTTGTTACAAGTTGAGATTTTTATGGAACATATAAGTGGCAAAAAAAAAAAAAAAGTTATGAGGCTTTGGAGCTGGGGTGACAGATCACTGTTTAAGAGTGTCCTGTTACTCTGGTTGAGGCCCTAGTTTCAATGCCTATGTGCAGTTCAGAACCACGTATAATGGTTGTTGGAAGGTATTCAATGCTGCCTTCTTCTGACTTCCTTAGGCACAAGGTGATGTACTTAGACACATGCAGGCAAACAAAATACTCATACATATTTTAAAATCTTAAAAAATAGCTAAAACCAGGGCTTTCCTACATAATTAACTATGGCTGGCCTATAACTCCTTACAATGACCAGTCTGGCCCTAAATTTGATATTTACCTACCTCTGGCTCCTGAATGCTGGGACCACATTACTTCGACCAGTAAAGATAGGGAACATAACACAGATAAATGATGTGGGGGGTATGGGTATCACATACCCATGTAATATCGGTACTTGGGAAGCTGAAGTGTGAGGACCTTTTGAGTTACAGGCCAAAATAACAACAAATTAAATGAACCTCCCAAATCCATCAGATTAACAGTTACAGGTACTTACAGGAATTAAGCCAAGATTCCCATAGAAACTAGAAGTGAGGGAGAAAACTTATAAAAAGACAGGAACCCTTTAAATCTCAGTCATTAAAGCTTCTTTTGGTTTTATAACCATATGTAATAATCACATTACAGAAATAAGTTCAGGAGCAAACATTTGAAGATGACATCCACTACAGGATTGTAACCTGAAACTGCAAACAGAAAAGTGAGTGTTAAATGTCTATCCTTGGAGCTAGGGACACAGCTCAGGAGTAGGTTGTTTTGCATAACTTACAAAGACCCTGGTGGTCCCCAGCACCAGGGAGCGTGCGTGCATTAAGAAAATAAGAAAACAAAAAATGAGAGATTGCAAGGTATGAAAGAAAATACGACCATAAAGAACACTGAGAAACTTTACCATTAACAAATAACATAGAATAGACATATGACCATTATAAAGAACATTGAAGAAGCTCTTCTGTTAAGATCTTACAGTAGATTGTATGTTCCAAGAGACCTACCTACATTGTATGGTGTCACACTACAATTTTCTTACAAGACTTGAGCTTGGTCATTTTTCATAAAACTCATGCTTAAACTCGGCTATTAAGTTGTCAAGGAAAACCTAGGCTGAAGTAAGTGTAAAAAAGCCAGCTTGCTACAACTGAATTCAATTTCTAGGACCAACATGGTGGCAGGAAGAGAATAAGTCTCCATACATGCAACCAAAAATGAAAACATAATTTTAACATAATGTACAGCTGTAAAAGTTATAAACTGGAGGGGGGGGCTGAAAATCGGAGCCTAAAGGGCAAACAACAAAGTTAGGTATCTTGGACACCCACTGGAAACCTTAACTCCCTGTCTCTTCTCCTCCTACCTCCTTTTCCTCTTTTAGACAGGATGTCACTATGTGTTCTTGGCTGCACTGGAAAAGGCATACTCCATCACCAAGCCCTTTTACCTCCTTTTTCTAAGACAAAGTTTTTTGAAAATATTTTCACATTATTATTTCTTTTAAGACTTATTTATTGTAAGTACACTGTAGTTGTCTTCAGACACACCAGAAGAGGGCATCAGATCTCATTACAGAAGGCTGTGAGCCACCATGTGGTTGCTGGGATTTTGAACTCAGGACCTTTGGAAGAGCAGTCAGTGCTCTTAACCAGTGAGCGATCTCTCCAGCCTGTTTTCCCATTATTTTAAATGATACAAAATAAGGAGTATTTTGATTACACAGCACAATGCTTGTCATGGGCACTCTGATTTTCTAGTCTCGACTTCTTGCAAAACACCCAAACAACAAACAAACAAAAACCCAAACCCCAAAACCCCTACATGGGCAACCACAACTGTTGCACTGAAGGACCTGCTTTGAATTAACTTCAAAAACCCAGGCAAATTATAGAAGCTACTGCTTTGGTTTCTTCATCTATAAAATTTACTGTTTTTATACAGCCATACTAATGCACTGATGAGACTTGGAAATGTGTAATCTAAGTTCATGAGTGGACATGTGTCTTAATAGGTCAAATTGTTTCTATAAAGTAACATCTTTTTGAAACTTACCAATTAGATACAAATGCAATATAGGCCCAAAATGTACTGTTATTTTATGTTTTTCTTTTAAACAAAGATAAAGAGTGCCATTCCCCCATCCCTGTCATTTCAGTAGTTCCAACTAAAGATAAGCATGATTTCAAGGCCAGTCTGGACTATACCACAAGACTATCTTAAAATAAAGGGAAGGAGGGGAAAGAAGGAAGAGAAAGAAATCAAGAAGGGAGCGGTGGAGATTTGTAAATTACTGGGATTATCTTCAAAGTCCAATGACGATTGGACATAAAAAAAAAAAAAATCTCAGTTACTCTGGTAGCTGAGGGAGGAAGATTCTGCTCTTAAGAGTTCACATCTTGGGCTGGAGAGATGGCTCAGTGGTTAAGAGCACCGACTGCTCTTCCCGAGGTCCTGAGTTCAAATCCCAGCAACCACATGGTGGCTCACAACCATCTGAAATGAGATCTGATGACCTCTTCTGGTGTGTCTGAAGATAGTGACAGTGTAATCATAATATATAATAAATAAATAAAATATTTAAAAAAAAACATATTTATAAAAAAAAAAAAAGAGTTCACATCTTGGGGTTGGGGATTTAGCTCAGTGGTAGAGCGCTTGCCTAGCAACCGCAAGGCCCTGGGTTCAGTCCCCAGCTCCGGAAAAAAAGAAAAAAAAAAAGAGTCCACATCGTACTCTGAGCCAGAGTGTGTTCAAAGACCCCGTCTTAAAAACAAAGAGGAAAATACGGTGGGCTGGGCTATTAATTCAGAGGTGGAGCACTTGTTTAGTTAGCATGGGTAAAGTGCTAGGTTTAATCCCTAATGTTAACAATACATAAAGAAAAAAGTCTAAGACATGATACCAACAAAAATCTCATTTTCATGGGTTAGCAATTAAATAGCTAGAGTTTACTTACATCAAAATAGTTGATAAAGGGGTTGGGGATTTAGCTCAGTGGTAGAGCAAGCGCAAGGCCCTGGGTTCAGTCCCCAGCTCCGAAAAAAAGAAAAAAAAAAAAGTTGATAAAAATAAAAACCTGGGCCAGCAAAATGGCCTTGGGTGCCTGGCACACAAACCTGATAACCTGAGGTATATTCTTGGAGTATATGGCAAAAGGAAGGAAGGAGTATGGTAAAATTAGTTCTGACTGCCACATACATATGCCACAGCACCCAAGTACCCACAATCACACAAAATACTAATTAAACAAAACAAACAAACCCCAAAACCTTCCAAATAGAGCTGAGAATGTAGTTTAGGTGGTGGTTGCATTATCATATACTAACTCATGGGTTCAATCCCCAGCACTGCCTCAGTAGCCTCTAATGCTATCATTGGGGAAGTAGAATAGCTCAGCACTACACAGTGAATTCAAGGTCAGTTTGGGCAATAAGAAACCCTGTTTCCAAAAAAAAAAAAAAAATCAACCACAAAAATGTCTTGAATTACTGTTTCCCCTTTTGGGAGGGAGATTATGACTTCAGACTTACTACATATTTGAGACTGATGTTAAACTTACACTTTTGCCACCTTCAGAAGCTGGGACTATTGGCAGTGTACCATATATTATACACAGGTATGTAATTTCAGGTAGTACAGTGTTTGGTAATAGGAAATGGACTTCAGACAATCTACTGTGCCCCAGTATCCAACAGAATGGTTAAGTGAACCAACAGAGGCAGTTCACTAGGTTAGAGGTTCTTAGTCAACTTAGTCTGCTGAACATTTTCAAATACTTGATTGGTGCCAGCTCCCTAACCCCAACATTGAGACAGGGTAAAAATACTAATACTCACAATTCATAATGATTCTTCTCAACAAATTTTAAGATAAAAAAATACACAATTGACCATAATACCTATGTCTATGTGTGACTACATCTTTTGTGATATTGGGGGCATGGGAATTGAAACCAAGACCTTATGAATACTAAGCAAACACTTTACCACTGAATATAATAGCTTCAATATTTTTTTTGTTTTGTTTTTAAGACAGAGTCTATGAGTCCTGGCTTTCCTGGAATTCACTTTGATGAAGAAGCTGGCTCCAAACTAGATTCAAGCCTGCCTCTGCTTCCCAAGCGTTGGGGTTAAGTGTGCACCATGACATGCAATTTAAAAGAACACCTGGGGCTGGGAATGCAGTCACACAGTGGTAGAGCACTAGCCTAGTCTACATGAAGCTGTAGGTTCAACGTCCACTATTACAAACAAAATGAAACATCAACAAAAGGGGTCCCTTGGAAATCTTTATCCAGTTCAATACCTCATTTGCAAAATATGCAAAAAGTGTTTATAAAGGGCATAGAATTGTCATCAATCCTATTCAACAGTAATATTTCAATTACACAGAAACATTTTAAATGCATAACTCAAGAGGACTGATAGTATAACTACTGCATCATTATCTGTTTAGGTCTTGAGTGTCACAAACTAATATGAAAAATCAAATTTCTACCAACATCTTCTACAACTACGAGCCCATGGACATAAGTTCTATGAGGAAATAATATTTTACCCATTAAGATAACAGTCTTTTACCTAGAACCAAAGACACCACACAGTACTTTTATTATTATTATTTTTTTATTAAGAAACACAATAAATTAGATGTGGTGGCTCATTCCTTTAGCCTCAGCACTCAGGAAAGCTTAGGCAGGAAGATAACTATAAGTTGCCTGGGCTACAGATGAAGATCTCAAAACCCAAACAAAAAACTCAAAGCCAAACAGCAACAACAAACCTACAAACAGTTTAAGTATTTTAAAGTATCCCTTGTTTTTATGAATCAATGCTATATATTAAAAAGGTCTAGCTCTTAATAAGACCCGGAGTTCAGGCCCAGTCTGAATTATCCTTGCTTGAAATAATAATCCCCTTTCCCACATGGGGCTCTTCTACCATTTTATTAAAAAGTAGCTTTAACAAAAGCAGGGCATGGTAGACAGTAGCACACATGTGTACTCCCCAGAACTTGGGTAGTGGAGGCAGATAATCAGTTGAGGTTAGCTTTAGCTACACAGTGAGTTCGAGGCCAACCTGATCTACATAAGATCCTATCTAAACAAACCCAACCAACTAACCAGTACCATCAACACCGTGAAAGCTGAGGTGTGGTGGCACCCTCAGGAGGTTAAGGCCAAACTGCTGTAAGTTCTAGGCCTGCTTGTGCAACAGAGAACTTGTATCTAAAACCAAAACAAAGATAAATAAAAATACACTTGAATGTAAAATTTTCAGTTAGCTTTATTTTTTATTTTTTGGAAATAAACATATTTTCCTGCTAATTTTATTAAGGTGTTGTAGTGAGGTCCTAGGTGAAAGCATGTTGTTGACATGGGTATGTCATGGGCAATGCCATGTCAAGATCCCCATAGCCTTAGGCTCAGAGGAACAACAGCAAAGCCTTCCTTAGGGGACTGAGTGAGTGTAAGCTTTGACAGTGTGTGTAGAAAATTCCATCACAGTTTGTTCTCTTTGAGATTTTTATAGCCTGAGAACTGTTCCCATACAGACAATTCTGTCATGAAGATTGGCCAAACCTGTCTCCTTGATCCAGTTGTATACCAGAAACCTTACCTCTTTGTTTATTCTTATGTAACAACCTCTACTCCTTGTTCTGCTATATGTAATAATCATGCTTCCTTGCTCAACTTTATAATAAATTAACAGGTGCTTCTGGGATTGTTGTGATTTCTCTTCTAGAGATCCTAGTCCAACCAATCCCAGCTATTTATATGCGTGTCTACAGTTGTCTTTTCATTTCCTCACTGGCCTAGCCAGCAAAGACAGCGCAGATATAACTGAGGAACAAAAGTCAAATATACTTCAACACACAGTTTTGATACACGCATATACTGTTGACAATTGAATCAAACTATCAAATGTTGTCTAGCAATGAAAAATAATTTTAGGGCAGGCAAATGGCTCAGTGGGTAAACCAGGTACTTGATGACCTGAGTTTAAGCTCTGAAAATGTATTGTAGAAGGAGAACCAGCTCCAGAAAGTTGTCCTCTGCCCTCCAAATATGCACTGTGGCACATACACTTCTGTCAATACTCATATAATACATAACGTCAACAGAGATCATATACATAAACACTGTCTTAAGAAACAAACAATATAAACAAACATCCTGGTTTGGTGGCCCAAGCCTGTAATTCCAGCAGGAGGTAATAAGGCTATGAGTTTAAGGCCAGGATAGCCTTAACACAGTGAGTTTGGGTCAGTCCAAAGAAAACTCTTGTCTCTAAATCAAACAAATAAATGAAACACCTACTAGTTTCTATTCACATTTAAAAGAAAAAGAAAACGGGCTGGAGAGATGGCTCAGTGGTTAAGAGCACTGACTGCTCTTCCAGAGGTCCTGAGTTCAAATCCCAGCAACCACATGGTGGCTCACAACCATCTGTAATGAGATCTGATGCCCTCTTCTGGTGTGTCTGAAGACAGCTACAGTGTACTTATATATAATAAATAAATAAATCTTTAAAAAAAATAAAAAAAACTATTCATTTTATTTATGTATTTTATGTATGAGTACATTGTCAGATTTCATTACAGATGGTTGTGAGCCATCATGTGATTGCTAGGATTTGAACCCTACCCCTGAAGAGTAGCCAGTGCTCTTTACCACTGAGCCATCTCTGCAACCCACCCCTTTAAATTACATTATCACTAATTGTAATAACCAGAAACTTTAACATACATACAAGTAGTAATCTATTTACCTGTACTCCCCAAGGTAATCATCTAGCAAGTAATTCATTTGATGTTGAGTGAAATCCATTGTTTACATGTCTGGTCACATTTGTGAAAACCAAGAAATGAACTTAAAATTACTAAGAATTTACCATGCCCAATTCCATAAACTTGGCTGTAAAATGTTCATATTATCTGTGTGAATGAATTACATAACTAATTTCTTTAGGGAGTCTCAGGTTTAGAAAACATTTGCTTCTTACATTTCTGTACTTCATTTGTTACTGGTTTACTTGGTTCTTCCTTTTATTGAGACAGTTCTCACATAACCTAGGCTGCCTTCATATTCACAGCAATCCTAACATCTCACATTACCAAGTATTAGGACTACAACAGACATAAACCACCATGTGTAGTGTATATTTTATTTTACTGGGTTTTTTGAGACAGGGTCTCACCTTGGAGCCTTGGCTGGCCTGAGTCTCCTGGGAGCTAGAATTTAAAGATGTGTGTGACCATACTCTGATCTCTGTGTTTTGAGGGAGGATTTCATGTAGAGCAGGTTACCTCAAACTCATAGCCAAAGATAAGGTGAACTCCTAATTCTCCTGTTTCTACCTCCCAATTCAGAGGAATGCACACACCTCTGCCTCCTGAGTGCTAGGATTGAAGGGATGTACCACCATGCCTAGCAACTGTAACTTTCAGTAATAAATCTTATTGTCTAAGTTAGTAGCTCAGAATCTTCCTAATGCTGCGACCATTTAATACACTTCCTCATGCTGTGGTAACCCTAAACCATGAAATTATCTTGCTGCAACTTTATAGCTATAATTTTGCTACTGTTATGAATCATCATGTACATATCTGATATACAGGAATTTGATATGTGCAACCCCTGCAAAAGGGTCATTCAACCTCCCAAAGAGGTCTGGACCCACAGGTTGAGAACCACTGGTCTATATAGTCTTGGCCTAAAGTTCTTACCTCTGGAAGAGCAACCAGAGCTAACTGCTTAGCCATCTCTCCAGCTCCTACTTAATTAAAATTTTTAACAAAAACGTTAAATCAAATACTAATCAGGTATCATCCAAAAAAATTATTATATAACATATTAACATGCTAAAAATTACTCAGCAACAATTATTCTGGTATTTGTTTAGCTGACAATTTATCCTTTGCTTAGAGATAAGAACATCTGTTTTTATTTCAGGTAAAGCTGTTATTTCCATTTCATGTAAGAGGAAAATTAACATGTGACTTCCCTAACCTAACAAAAGTAGTATGCACTGGAGGATTAAAGATGAAAATATGTTAAAAATCGCTGCCTAAGATCGATCCATGCTTATCACCCTGTACAAAGCTTAAGTGGATCAAGGACCTCCACATCAAACCAGATACACTCAAACTAATTAATAGAAGAAAAACTAGGGAAGCATCTGGAACACATGGGCACTGGAAAAAATTTCCTGAACAAAACACCAATGGCTTATGCTCTAAGATCAAGAATCGACAAATGGGATCTCATAAAACTGCAAAGCTTCTGTAAAGCAAAGGACACTGTGGTTAGGACAAAACGGCAACCAACAGATTGGGAAAAGATCTTTACCAATCCTACAACAGATAGAGGCCTTATATCCAAAATATACAAAGAACTCAAAAAGTTAGACCGCAGGGAGACAAATAACCCTATTAAAAAATGGGGTTCAGAGCTAAACAAAGAATTCACAGCTGAGGAATGCCGAATGGCTGAGAAACACCTAAAGAAATGTTCAACATCTTTAGTCATCAGGGAAATGCAAATCAAAACAACCCTGAGATTCCACCTCACACCAGTGAGAATGGCTAAGATCAAAAACTTAGGTGACAGCAAATGCTGGCGAGGATGAGGAGAAAGAGGAACACTCCTCCATTGTTGGTGGGATTGTAGACTGGTACAACCATTCTGGAAATCAGTCTGGAGGTTCCTCAGAAAATTGGACATTGAACTGCCTGAGGATCCAGCTATACCTCTCTTGGGCATATACCCAAAAGATGCCCCAACATATAAAAAAGACACGTGCTCCACTATGTTCATCGCAGCCGTATTTATAATAACCAGAAGCTGGAAAGAACCCAGATGCCCTTCAACAGAGGAATGGATACAGAAAATGTGGTACATCTACACAATGGAATATTACTCAGCTATCAAAAACAATGACTTTATGAAATTCATAGGCAAATGGTTGGAACTGGAAAATATCATCCTGAGTGAGGTAACCCAATCACAGAAAAACACACATGGTATGCACTCATTGGTAAGTGGCTATTAGCCCAAATGCTTGAATTACCCTAGATGCCTAGAACAAATGAAACTCAAGACGGATGATCAAAATGTGAATGCTTCACTCCTTCTTTAAAAGGGGAACAAGAATACCCTTGGGAGGGAATAGGGAGGCAAAGTTTAAAACAGAGGCAGAAGGAACACCCATTCAGAGCCTGCCCCACATGTGGCCCATACATATACAGCCACCCAATTAGACAAGATGGATGAAGCAAAGAAGTGCAGGCCGACAGGAGCCGGATGTAGCTCGCTCCTAAGAGACACAGCCAGAATACAGCAAATACAGAGGCGAATGCCAGCAACAAATCACTGAACTGAGAACGGGACCCCCGTTGAAGGAATCAGAGAAAGAACTGGAAGAGCTTGAAGGAGCTCGAGACCCCTTATGAACAATGCCAAGCAACCAGAGCTTCCAGGGACTAAGCCACTACCTAAAGACTATACATGGACTGACCCTGGACTCTGACCTCATAGGTAGCAATGAATATTCTAGTAAGATCACCAGTGGAAGGGGAAGCCCTTGGTAATGTAATATAATGTAAATAAGAAATACTCAAGTTAATAAAAAAAAAAAAAAATCGCTGCCTAGAGATATACCTTACTCGTGCTTTCCTACCACGCACAAAACCCTGGGTTTCATTCCTAGCACCACAAACATGGGTTGTGGTGACCCACCTGTAAACACTCAGGAGGCAGAAGACCAGATATTCAAGGTCATCCATAATTACCTAGCTTCTGTTCCAGACCAACCTTGGCTATATGAGTCTTATGAATGTCCCACTCCTCTTATGTCACTCTCCCAAAAAACAAGCTGTGCTAGGTTTGACACCCTGACTCCAAAAAAAAAAAAAGAAAAAAAAAAAAGCCGTATGGTAACTAAACCTGTAGCCCTATACTTGGTAGGCCAAGGCAAGTAGGGATGCCAAGAGTTCACAGGAAGCATGGGGTATAGGGCAAGACTTTGTCTTAAAAGGAAGACTTTCCTACATAAATAAACAAGTGGTTTCAATTTTGTGCCCCTCCCCCACCATTAAGTACTGTTTGAGCTAAAACACAATGCTGGGCTAGATTCTACCTGTAATCCCATAACTAGAAGGCGGAGGCACGCCACTCGGAAATTCACAGGAATTTCAGAACAGTTTAGAGTACAACACCCTGTTTAAACAAACACCAAAATAAAGTATATTTTAAAGTTTGAGGTCTCCTAAAACTTTTTTTCTCTCTTGCACAATCAATTTAGCTATTCAAAATCACATTTAGAACAAATATTAAAAGGAAAATATGAATCTCACCCCCAATGGTACTCTCTTGAAACTCATGAAATTGGCCTTTCACAAAGCGAAGCACCAGACTTGATTTGCCAACAGCAGACTCTCCTAGAAGTACCAGTTTGAACTGGCATATTTTATTTCCAGTATTTGGCCCGTTGGGTCTTGTTGCTCCTCGATTAGCCATGTCCAAATTATAAAGAAGTCCCTGATTTCAGATTCCTAAATGAACTTCCAGGATGCAAGGTATCAATGTTTTCTTCTTTCTGGAGAAAATACCTATGGAGACACAAATAATAAATAAATAAAAAAACTAAGTCAGTATCGTCACATTAGTAAGTTTACTCACTATATTGTAAAGACCAACTAACTAGACAGCCAGTATCATTTAGTTTATTTTTCTACCTTTAAGGAGAAATAATGGCACAAGATTTGAGCCTAAAATCACCTTAAGTTAACCTTCAAAAAGACTGTGAGAAATCTAAAGAGAAAAAAATGCTTGGAAGAAAAAGTAATACAATATGTGTATCATGAAAACAAAAGGTATGGGCTGGAGAGACGGCTCAGTGGTGGTAAGGGCTGGAGAGATGGCTCAGTGGTTAAGAGCACTAACTGCTCTTCCAGCGGTCTCGAGTTCAAATCCCAGCAACCACATGGTGACTTACATCCATCTATAATGAGATCTGATACGCTCTTCTGGTGTGACTGAAGAGAATTACAATGTAAATCTTAAAAAGAAAAAGCAGAAGGTAGATAATCTATGAAGAACATATGACACAAATGAAAATGTCGCCCATAACCCACCTCTGTATATTAACCAAGAAAAATGAAAAAAGGAAAGAGGTAAGTTTTCAGTATGGTGTGGTGGCAACAGCAATGCCAAACTTGGGAAGGCAGAGGCAGGACTCAAAGTCACAGATCACATGTTAAGTCCTGACGGTAAAACTAAACAGCAACTAACCTTCAACAATTTGACTTTGGAGCTGGGGCAGGCAGTGAGCTCTAGGTCCAAAACAAACAAACAGAAAGAAGACTTGACTTGGTGCCAGTTAGTATTCTATATACTTAATAAAGTCACTCAACAGTATCAAGCACTATTACAAGTTTTATCAACGAGGAAACAGGCACTGAAAGGTTAAGTACCTTCACTGAGATCACACATTAACTATGACAGCAATCTGAGAAGTCAAGAATTCAGATTCTAGGTGCTGGAGAGATGGCTGCTTAGTATTAGTATGAGTACTGCAATTCTAGGTGACTGGAATTCAATTTATAGGGCGATTTGCAACCACTCACAACATGAGCTTCAGGTGATCAGACATCCTCCTTGGGCCTCATAAGCACAAACCCATAGACATATAAACTAAAACAAATTAAAACCAAAATCTTGAAAGAACAGAAAGACAGACAGAAAAAGAAAATTAGGTTCTAATGTCATAATACTTGGGTTAAAGTTATTTTGAAGGAAATTATGCTAGTAAATGGAAAGCTTCTAGAATAAGTCTAGAGTATACTACCTGAAGGCTTCCATTAAATGACTCATTTTTCATTTAATTGTAATTCCCAAACAACAAATAATTTTAACTCCCATGATTGTGTGCATAGCTGATAACGATTTCTCTGTACGATCAGGAGTGGCGTATTTACTTACAGTAATTTTGGAGGGTTGCTTTGGGGTTAATACACACACACACACACACACACACACACACACACACAATTTTCTTTTTAGCAATGTATTTGGAAAAAGCTGGTCGGAGTGACAGTTCTCTCCCCTTTAAGGACAAGGTCTCCTGTGTAGCCCTGGCTGTCCCTGAACTCAAAGAGATCAATCAGTACATCTGTCTTTGCCTCCTGAGGTATGCCCCACCAAGCCCAGCTCAGTTTTTAAGATACCACCTCTTAGCCTTATAGTTACTAGTTTTGAAGAGTTCCTACCTTTACCAATAAATACTAACACATTTATAGATGAAATGTTTGAACTGCTTCTAACCAACAGCACATAAATAAAACTATCATTTCAGCCTAGCATGATGGAGCTTGCCTGTGGTCCTAGAACTTGAGAAACTGAGGCAGAAGCGTGCCAGTCAGAAATATTTAGCAAGGCTCATTTCGAAACAGACATAGCGGTCCAAGATTTTAATTCTAGAACTTCAGGGCCAGAAAAAGGTGGATGAATCTCTGAGGGTTCCAGACTACCCTGGTCTGCAAAGTATGTTTCAAGTCATCCAGAATTATACAGTGAGAGCTTGTCAAAAGTAAGTAAAACTCCCATTTCTCCCTAATTCATAAAATAAGCCAGATTTTGAAGTCTAGTCCCAGCTATGCCAATTTCTGCCTCAGCAAAGTTTTAATTTTCAAATTTCTATGTCTATTATACTCTAACACTGCACAACTGTGAGAATTAAGACAACATATGTAGTCTCTAATAAAGTGCTTTCTAAGTACACAGTCTTTGAAATTGGCAATTAAAATGGCCTCTTGGTGAATTAATTAATTAATGCATTCTTGTAGATCAATAGACTCATACAGACTGAAAGGGCACAACATATCTTCAGCTTAAATGTTTCTCAACTGTCCCTTACCTAAAAAACAGTAAATGATTTTTTTTTTTCCGGAGCTGGGGACTGAACCCAGGGCCTTGTGCTTCCTAGGCAAGCGCTCTACCACTGAGCTAAATCCCCAACCCACAGTAAATGATTTTATCCAGGACAAAACTTGTTCTGTGTGACTACGGTACTTCCAAAATCTCAGGGAAACATCAATTCTCATTGAAAATACAAACAAAAATTAGTACTTAGTTTTGTTTTTTTAAAAATTGTTCCCTGCCCCACATCCCCATGGCATTTTTTGAGAGACAGGGACTTGTAGCCTAGGCAAGCACAGGATAGGTTAGGGATGGCCTGGACTCCTGATCCTACCTCAGCTTCCAGAGTGCTGGGATGACAGGTAGATGCCTTCATAGCCAATGCTTCTTAAAGTGCAAAAGCTAAATCTGTACTTCCAAAGACCTCAAACCGGAAACAAACCAAATTATAAACATACACAGACTGACTATAATATTAATGTTGAGTGCAAGGGCTGGGGTTACTTCAGTGAAGCTACTGCTCATCGCACAGAGGCTCTGTATTTCTTACTTGTACCTTTATTCTGCAAAGGAAAACTTCTGCATAATATACATCTTGAATCGTTAAAATATTATTTATTTTATACGATTAGGTAGTTTTTGATTAAAAATGCACCGAGTCCTTAAACTGTGCCAGGCACTGTTGTACTGCATACTTTGTTCACAACCCTACGGGTTCAAATTTTACGTTAAGAACCACTCTGGGCAGCCTTCAATATTCTGAATGATGTAACATAGGTTGGCTTTTGTTTTTATATTAGTTACGTGCAAGGCAACGGATTCAGAACTTTGAATCCATTTCGGCGAGGCAAAAACTAATATGCCAAATGTGACAGTCAAAGCTTTAAACTTCTGGAGATGTCAGGATGTTAACCTGCTCCCACTAAGCCCCACAGTCTGGGTTCACCACCTCCCACAGAAAAGACCTGAGGATCCCACCATTAGCAAAGCCAGACCACACCAGTCAGAGGTAGGCGGAGCTCCTCACTCCCCACCTGCTGTAGGCCTGGGTTCCTGTCTGGAAGAAGCCGAGACATCAAGACGGGGTGCGAAGGCCAGGAGCTCTGCTGGCCCCTGTGGGCGCGCTCCCGAGCCACCCCTCACCCCGGATGCGATTCGGCTCGACGGCCGGGACAGAGACCCAAGGACCGGGCTGGAGACCGCCACGGTCCCAGGCTCTTCCCACGGCGCCATCTTGTGAAGGGAAGAGGATGACACCCGCCGCTCCCTCAGCGGATCCCGGCGTCCCAGGCTCGGAAGCTGCTGGAAGGATGAGTCACTAGAGCTGAGGGCCCACGGAGGCTTGGAGGCCCAGGCACAGCCCGGGACCACGGAGACACGCCCCGACCGCAGCTTACCTGGGGCGCGGTTCCCGGCAGCGAGGCCACGCACGGCCCGGAGATCGGACGCGCCGCAGTTGCAGCGGCGTCGCCTACTCCCTGCTTCTCACACTGGCCGACGCGGGACTCCGAGCCCCGTGCCGCCCCTGCCGGGCTGCGTCTCCGCCTCTCTGCTCCGCCTTCCTCTCTCCTCCTCCAGAGTCGCCGCGCTCCAGTTCCGAGGACTTCTTCTTCCTCGTCGTCGTCCTCTTCCTCCTCCCTCCGTCTCCTCCCCTCAGACCGCCCCGGCTCCTCACGAACCAAAACACAAACACTCTGGGTCCAGCGAAGGAACTGCTTCCGCCGGCTCCGCCACGTAGCCGCACGCAGCAAAGAACGTCGTGAGGTCATTTCCGCTGCCGCCCCTTCCAGGGGGCCGGGCAGTGGCTTCCTAAGGGGCGGTCCTAGGGGGCACGTGACCTCGCCCCGCATGATCTCGCCCCGCAGGATCTCGCCTCCGCCCTCGCTAACGCCCCCTTTATCTGAACGGACTTCTTTGGGTTCTGGCTGCAAGGAGAGGCCGGAGCATCGGAAATGAAGAGGGGGCGTGGGGTTGCGTCACGTGTCTTCGCCAGTTTCCCCCCCCACAGCCCCCCGGGCCAGACCTACTCACATCCTCGCTCTGACTTCCTCTGCGGGCCGCTGGGCTCCACCCTCACTACCACCATTGTTATCTGGGCCGCATCGCCCTAAGCCCGCCAGACCTGCGTCCTATGGGTCTCTTCGGAGCTGACAAGCTCCCCCAGTGCCATTGTCAGCCTGGCCTGTCTTCCATTGCGGCGATTTTCTATCTAAGGATTCACTCACAGGCCTCTCACACCACCTCAGTCGTAGCAGGTGTGGGACTAAAAGCAGCTCAGTAAAGGGGTTTAGGCGAGGGCTTGTGTAGCCCTGGAAATGCCCTGCCCTTCCGGGAATGGGCGTGTCTGTGAGCGCGAAGGAATTAAGACCCTTAAATTCAAAAGCTGCCTTTAGAAGCAAACCTCAAAAGAATAACTTGCTTTTATTGAGAATTTACCTGCTTTTTTTTTTTGAGTGAAAAGGGGCAAACCCTAATAATTAACGTTTATTGGGAATTTCCCTTTGAATTAAGTACTAAACACTTTGGAGTTTCCTGAAACATACAGCTGTTATTAGGATCACACACCCACACACTGATAAGCACAGTTGATCAGCCAGGAGTCCTGTCATGCTTGTGGAATGAATGAGGGAGAAAAATAATTTGGCCAAGATCACAAGCTAGATATATTCTAGCCTGCAGCTGGCTCCAGAACACTGGTTCTCAAGATTCCAATGAACAGCAGCCCAAGATGCTCGTGGCTGCCCACAGCACACCTATTTAAGATGTTCCCTTGATTCTCAGTCAGGTCCAAATACTCCACTCCCCCAAATTCTGGCACCAGTCTCTCTACCAAAAGAGTCATTTCCTGTCATCACTGTCAGGATCCGTGGTGCCTACTAGCCTATGAAAACATAGGACTGGACTTCTGACTTGGTACCTGTGGCTCTTCTTGCCCCACCTCCTACCCTAAACTTCTCCAGCTCACGAGCTTCTCATGAGTTTTTCATTCCCACCAAACCCTACTATTTGTCTCATTCTCTCTCTTTCTCCTTCCCACTCCCTCCTTTAGCCTCCTCTCTCACGGTCTCCTTTGCCCATACTTGTTGTCTGACCCCACCCCACACCATGGCCCAGTTCAGTCGGTAGATCAGGTCCAGTCTACCATTTTCTCTCCCTGTTGTGGATTTTTCTGGCTATACTTTTGCTAATACAACAAAAACCTTCCCTTCAAACATACCTTTGAGCAGTCATGTCTTCATTTTACATATCTGGCACCAAAAACGTTCATTACACACACTCCACATGTATGTACATGAATGTTTTGATCAAATCCACTCCTCCAATTCACTTCCCCCCAAATACTCCCATATTCAATTATGACTTTTCCTCAACTCAAAGTACTCCTATCATTTTAAAATTTGACTTTATGTTTATGAATATTTCCTTGAATATATGTTTCTATAACATGTGGATCTCAGAAGAGGGTGTTCCACCCTCTTGTGTTAAAGTATCTTTTATTCACCTTAAGTAATCGTCGTCTCCGAACACTGCCATATTCTGCTAATCTAGGCCTAGTCCTGGAAGCTTCTAGCCTGGAAGCAGCTAATCTAGACCTAGAATGTTTTCAGGCTCTGAGACTTACTGCTGAGTAAGCTCATCCTGTCTAGTTCTTTCTGGATTCTCACTGGCTGGTTCAACTCAGCTCTTCTGGCTCAAAATCCTCTCCAAGCTGACTAATTCAATCTGGCTTCTCTCTTGGTCTCTGATTTTTTCCTCTGTTTGGTTTCACACTAACTCAGATCTTCAGCTTTCTCATTCTCTGGGGGGTTCTCTGTGTCTAGCTTGCTCTCTCTTCAATCTTTCTCTCTAAAACTCTCCCAGTAAAACTGCCCCCCCTCTTCCTTTCCCTCTTTCCCTCCCTCTCTCTTTCCCTCTCCCTCTTCCTCCCCCCCACCCTGCCCTCTCAAGTAGCTTTCTTCTCAAGAGAATTGGGCAAATCTTTTCTGTTAAATCTTTCTCTGATTCGTCACTTTGTCTGCCACTCAATTAAACATCACTTTCAAACATGGGTGCTTCCTTCTACAAATTAACTTTGTCTTCACTGTTTGGGATTAAAGGTGTGTACTAAGGGCACACCTTTTCCAGCCAGAGGGATTAAAGTTGTGTGTCCTAAGGGTGAGCCATACCACAACTAGAGACAGGTTTTTCCATTAAACAAGACAATCTTGGGGTTCACAGTGTGATCAAATATCCTGTAGCAGGTGCAGAATACCTAGAACTGCAGTTATTAAGTACCAAAGAAATGGCTAACTGTGGCGCTTATTAACATCCCAGAGTGTCAGACGTGCCTCCAGGCTCACTCAGTACCTGTGGTTCCTCTCACCTCTCCTTACTCTGTCTGCTACCCTAACCCTCTCCAGCCCATGGGCTTTGCTTTTCTTCCCTTAGCTTTTGATTCCTGCCATTGCAGCCATAACTCTCTCCTGGTCTTCTGCTCTTGAGTCTTGGTCTGCTTGCTCTCTCTCCTCTTCTCTCCCCCCGACCCCATGGTTCAGTTCAGTCTACTGGCCATGTTTAGTCCACCTCATTCTCTCCCTGCTCTGGGCTTTTCCAGATGTCCCTGTCTGTATTCTTCTCAACCACACTTTGGAAATGTTATGTCTTCATTTCAGTCATCTGGTACCTAAACCCGGGAGGGACTGTATGACATGCTGCTCCCCCAACCCAAGGGGCTCTCCTAACCAAAGCAAACTGCTGATTTGATTCTCCTAAGGTATGTATAGATTGTTTGTTTCTTCTGGCTGCTGCTACTCACCATATTTGACTCTAGAGTCCACTTCCTCAGCTACTTCTTCACTCCCCCTGCTCTAACCATTTGTCTCTCCTCTCCTCACTTTCTTGGTAAGGTTCTACTTGGTGTCTCTGGCTCCTAGAGCCTGCTATGCTTTCTTGGGCACCTGTCGCCTGGGCATCTCTTTAATAAGACACTTCTCTGCCTCAGTTGGAACGCCCCTTTCCCCCAAAAGCCTCTCCCAGTCCACCTCTTTAGCTGTTTTCTCTTCTGTTCTAACCACTGGACTCTCCTCCCCTACTGGTGTCACTCTGGAGTTGCCTGCTTTGCTTCTATTGGACTACTACAAAAGACAACGCCAGTGTCCTAGAAAGCTCCTCTTGCCTGATGGGGCCTCCATCATGTGGAAAGTGACACCTCTCCTCTGTGACTTGAAAGGTTTCTCTCCGACAGCCCTCTCGGTTCTCTTGTAGATGTGCCAGGTTGACATTCTCCTCACCATGACATATACCCTCCTCTGCTCCCTTTGTTCTCAGTTCCTTCCTGAAGCTCTCTTGCCTTCCCTCAGGAGTTGAAGCCTGTAGCTTCTCTATGTTCTCCAGAGCCTACCTTTAGTACCAGTCCTGATTTCGACTTCTTTCTTACCTCCTCCCCCTCAGAGGTACCTGCTCTCTCTTTCCTTATATACATTCCTGGGCCTACATATTGTCACCCTGTTCTCTTCCTCCTTTCCCCCTAGGAACTATCTGGGAAATCCCACATCTTCCCTATATCCTTCTGGGCTTCTAAAATATTAGAACCCTCCCTCTGGAAGAGTTTCTGTCTGTGACCCTGTCCTTTATGTCTCTTAGTATCCCCCTCCCAGAAGTTCTCTCCTGGGGCTGTATGATACTGAAATCTGCCCTCTAGAGGAGTTCCTGCTTGCAGCCCTTGTCCCTCATGGTGACCTTGTCTATCAGTTCCCTCTTGCAGCTTACCGGAACCTTCTTTTGGGCAGAGATCAGTTGTGACCCTTTCTTTTCCTTTATAGACTCAGTTTCCTCCTTAGTCTGACAGATTTCATTAAAGCCTTGATGTTAGTATTTTGTCTAAGCTCCTCCAGGTGTGCCTGGCTCACTATAAAAGGGGCTGCTCTGCTTTCTCTTGCACTCTTGCCTTCCTGTTCCTGCTTTGTCCTCTTGTCCCTTCCCCCCCTCCCCATTCCCTTCCCCCTCTCTCCACATGCTCATGGCCAGCCTCTACTCATATTCTCTCTCTCTCTCTCTCTCTCTCTCTCTCTCTCTCTCTCTCTCTCTCTCTCTCTCTGTGAATGTGTGTGTGCTTCTTTCTCTGTCTCTACTACCCTCTCAACTCCCCTCCCCATACTCTAAATAAACTCTATTCTATACAATACCATCGTGTGACTGGTCCCTCAGGGGGAAGGGATGCCTCAGTATAGGCCCACGGAGGCACCACCTTCCCCCACCCGACTCCACACCCGCCAAACATATTCCTTCTCTCTCTCTTTTTATAAACACAACACTTGCTGTATTATAAAAACAGTTTGGCCTTAGCACACTTGCTCAATGGCCAAAAATTCACACTTGAGTCCCAAATTCTGTCCTACAGTAATAACTTCTGCCTCGGCACAGATGACACCAGGTCTCTTACAGCTATACTTTACACTTCCGAAAAGCTCTTATCTCTAATCTCTTCTACTTTCTACTCGTGACAATTTTATCTCTACCATTTCTTCATTTTCTGTTCCTAAGGAATCTCTTATAACTACTGCGTAAACTCTTTATCCTAGTGTTTGTAAGCCCATTGAATATAGTTTTTTTTAAAAAAGTCTGTAAAGTTAGTTTAAAACTTGTAGCAAAAAGTTGATATATAAAAAAAGTTAAACATAGGTAACCTGAATTTGTTACAATGTATGTGATTCAATTCTTTATTTAGAATTATTATTATTATTATTATTATTATTATTATTATTTTTAGAAAAAAAGGACCTACTCACTATTTATGTAACTTGGATTCAACTCTTGTTTAGGGAAATAAATGTTCTTAAATAACTATGTGGTTCGCCTTCATCTGGACTGATGATCTCATCCGGATGAAGCAACCATGGGGCTTGCAGCCATCCTTACTCAGGTTAAAAGACAGCCCATGTCATGACACGTTACCACCATCGTAATAGAGATGACCACATGGTACAAACCCAACTAAAGCAACGATCACAGAACCTCTGATTTCTACTGAGCCCTCTTATCCTTGATCTCCATTTTAGACTGAAAAGGAGCATGTCTGCAAAGTATTTTGGATTAGAATGGATTTTTGCACAGTGATAAATTCCTAAGATTGTGCAAGTATACTCAGGATAACAAAAAGTGACTTAGAGATAACTACTTATGTCTTTGCCAACCGTTCAACCCCAGGATTCTAAAAAAAACTTAAAAAAAAACTCTAAAAAGTATGTTTAAGAAATATAGTTTATAAATCCCTTACCTTTACTCAGGTAAACAGTAATTGACTTGAAGATGTATATCTAGCTTCTTTGTCTTCGCTCACTTCATTAAGCTTTAGCTATTTGGATAAACTGAGTTATCTAAGAACTTGATAGTTTATAAAAGTACACTATGAAAGGGTCAGAAAGGTGAAGTTCCCAGTCTCTCTGTGGCCTATGTTTATAGTTTTATTGTATGCCAAAGGATCTTCAGTTAAACCTTAAACTCAAGATTTTTAAGGTTCACAGGGATAAAGCTGTAAAATCCTAATCTTATAAAACTTACTAACTTCCTGTAAACCGTTAAAGATAATTAAGACATGCAAGTTAATAATCACCTTATAAATGTTTGATCAAATTCTTTAATGTGATCAGAACTATGTTTGTAGTTACGCTATATACAAATGTAATATATTTTAAAGGGACAAGATTTATTCAGCCTTCTGTTATATTTTCAAGGTTAAGCCTAAAGCCATTAACTAAAACAGTAAAGTTTTTTTTAAAAAATCATATATATTTAATAGATGGTCCTTCCTCAAATTCCTCAGAGATCTGCTGAATATTAGATTTAAATTGTTTAATTAAAAAAAAAAAAAAAAAGGTCCGGGCTGGAGAGATGGCTCAGCGGTTAAGAGCACTGAGTGCTCTTCCAGAGGTCCTGAGTTCAAGTCCCAGCAACCACATGGTGGCTCACAACCATCTATAATGGGATCTGATGCCCTCTTCTGGTGTGTCTGAAGATAGCTACAGTGTACTCATGTAAATAAATCTAAAAAAAATTAAAAAAAAAAAAGCACCCACTGCTCTTCCAGAGGTCCTGAGTTCAATGCCCAGCAACCACATGGTGGCTCACAACCATCTGTAATGGGATCTGATGCCCTCTTCTGGTGTGTCTGAAGACAGAAACAGTGTACTTATATATAATAAATGAATAAATCTTAAAAAAAAAAAAAAAAGGTCCTATGACAGAATGCAGCTCCTAGGGGACAATGCTAAGTTACGGGCTATTTCTCTGATGCTGGTGAAATGAGCCAATTCAAGGCAGACTAGAGTGTGTGTGTGTGTGTGTGTGTGTGTGTGTGTGTGTGTGTGTGTGTGTGTGCGTGCGCGCGGGCATGCAGAGAGAAGGAGAGGCTAAAATGTCTGGAAGAGCCTCTGGGGAAAAGGCAGCCCAGCTGCTGATCTGGAAAGTTCAGGGTTGGGGGCAGGGTTTGCCAGGTAAGGACTAAAGGATGCTGGAAAATCTGGAAGTCAGGTCTGCTTTGGTAGACACCTACTCTGCTCCACCAAGGAGGACCATCAGTCCTTTGTCCCAAGATCTGAAACTAAGGTTTTTAAAGAAGACAATGAGGCATAAATGACTCTCAACAAAATGAAGACACGACTGCTCCAGCGTATGGTTGAGGAGGTTTTCATTGTTAGTATGAGTGAAGGTACAGTCAGAGGCGTCTGCGAAAGAGCATGAAGAGAAAGAAGTAGACTGAACATGGCCAGCAGACTGGACTGATCCACAATGGGGAAGGGAGTGGGAGGAAGAGAGGAGAGGCCAAACAGATACAAGAGAGCACATGGTCAAAATGGCAGGGCTATACAGGAATCAAAAGCTGGAGGAAGGAAAGGAAAGCCAATGGGTTGGAGAGGTTTATGTGAGAGCCAGGTAAGGAGCTGAGAGGGGCCATAGCTGAGTGGAGCTAGCACACGCTAGTAGGCATCTCAGTTAGCCACTTGTCCTAGGTTTATTTTGGACCTGACACACTCCACCTGGATTCTGGTAATGTGAATCACTGGGCAAATAACTACCCCATGACTCACCTGGCACCAGGACCCTGCCTAGACTGTGGACACTGTTGGGTTGACCGACCTACTCTGCTCCACCAAGGTAGGCAGGTTTCTCAAGTTCTTCCTCCACAGGAAAATCTCCCAGAGATTCTGGGTCTGGCAGCTGAAGGCCAATGCTGTCCTGCTTTGTGGTAGCTGGCACTGTGACAGCTGAAGACTGACTAACCCCAACGAAACTATCTGGAAGCCTAGGGAAACTGTTTAGGTGGTGGGTATGTCTCTGCCATTTTAGCTGATACAGAGGCCAGCACCTCTGATGGGGTTGATGGCTACTGCAGTATTCTTGTTTTAGTAAGAGCAAGCAAACCAGTTCCTCTCTGTAAGGCTGCAGCTGCCTGGCAGTTAATTTCATGTTCAACAATTAAGACTTGCTTTTCTCTATAGGTGTCAGGTCTCCTAGGGAGACTGGAAGATAAATTCACAAAATGGATTTCAATGTAACTTTTTATTACTAGTCATTTGTTTAAAAGCACTTCCTCTGAAATGACTGCTTTCAGTAATCAACCACTTATGTCTCATGATAATTGTTGGGACAGAAAAAAAAAAGGATGAAATACTAAATTTACTAAGAAAGTAAATTTAGGGATGTAAATATAAGCCGTAAAGGTCTAGATGTGAAAGCTTCAGTAAGTTGTGAGGGTCCAAGAAAGTGATTTAAAGTATGCAAAAAATTGAAATATTTCAGTTCTTTCCCTCTTATGGTATTGTTATACTAAAATTCCAAAAGGTTAATCAGTGGACTTCTGATAAACTATCAGTCAAGCCTTTGTGAAGCACAGACTACTGTTATCCTAGTCCCAAGCTAAAAATTTAAATTTCTTTGTCTTCTTATCATGCTGAACAGATCTCTGTCAGATGTATATATAGAGCCATCTAGACAGAGAAAAGAATATTCATGCTTTTAATCCAAAAACATAGCTTTTGCTATTACTAAACGTGTGAGGCTACTGATTTTTCTACAATGAGGATTTCAGTACAAATTGTAAACAGTGGTGATAATGGTATATCTAAAATTTTATCTTTTTGTAAACTTAAAAAGTCTCATATGCTTCAGGTAGTCAAGAATTGGATCTAGGTCAAACACACTCCAGATAAATATTCTCGTTAATCAACAGCTTTCAATCTACTGTCTATTCCTGAGGGTGGATGTCATGTGTCCTGCGCCACCCACCACATACACACTCTGCTTTCTCCCTCTGTCCCTCTGTCTGCTTCATCTAGTCTTGGGACTATTTCTGTACCTTAATTACCAGTAGTACAGGTCTGGAAGTTTCAGGTGTACACCAAAGATAAAGATTATCCTCCTTAACTTTACTTTCTGTCCCTAGTCTATATCTCTCCCAACAGGTTTCCAATCAACTGAAGATGGTAAACTGCTCCAAATCAGAACCAGTGAGGCATGAACTCGCTGGAAACAGATGCAAACTAGATGTGCATCTAGTGAAACAGATATCCCCCAGCCTCCTCTCTCCCTTCCATGCCTTTGACCAACACTCCTGTCTTCCTGAGTCCCTGACAATATTGCCCAAATTTCAGCTAAAAAGCAGAAGAGAGTTCACCTTATCAACAAATGTCAGGTCCTGAAAAACGTAGGACAAATGGCTAACTGTGGTGCCTATGAGCATCCCGAAGTGTCCACAGACGCCCTCAGTACCAGTAGCTCCTTTCAGTTCTTCTCACTCCCGGCCCCACCCTAAACCCACCTAGCCCGCTTTGCTTCTCCCCAGCTCCCCAAGACAGGTTTCTCTGTATAGTCCTCACTGCCCTGAAACCTGCTCTGTAAACCAGGGTAGCCTCGAACTCACAGATACACCTTCCTCTGCCTCCCAAGGGCTGAATTAAAGGCCTGTGCCACTAATGCCCAACTGCCCCTAGCTTCTGATTCCTATATAACCCTGCCATTCTTGGTTCTCTTGCTTCTGTGCTCTTGGCTCTTGGTCTGCTTCCCCTCTCTCCTCCTCACCCTTCTCCTTCTTCTCCCCCTTCTTCCCCCCCATCTTTACTTCTCTGTCTCTCTCTGTTTCTCTCTTTTTCTCCCCCATATGTCCCCAGCCAGCCTCTCATCTTCCCTCCCTCTTCCTCTTCCCTCTCTCCCTTCCCTTCTCACCAACAAACTTTTATATTAAATCTGGCCTTATTTGTCAGAGGAAATGCCTCGACATGGGTCTGCCCAGGTGCTCTCTTCAACTGCACCATTGCCACTGTTTTATAAAACACAATACTCTCCCTCTCCCCATCTCTCCTCTTATGGTCCAGTTCAGTCTACTACTCATGTTTCGTCCACAATTCTCTCTGCTCTGGACTCTTTCAGATGCCTCTAGCTGTGCCCTTTCTCATATCTACAATAAAACCCTTCTTCTCAACCATCCCTTGGAGCAGCCATGTCCTCTTTTTATTCAGGAATTATGGACAAATGTGAGCCAATATGTAGGTTGTACCCCAGCTCTCTGTAAAACAAATACTCTGAAACATTGAACCATGTCTTTAGCCCCCTGAATCTACTTAATGCTGCAAATATGTGTAAGGGCTTATGACCTCATCCTAGAACATGAGCGGCTGTGAATTTTACATAGCTCCTTAGCTATGACTAGACCTTCATGAGTCTGTCCTCCAATCATGCTGGACTTTTGGCCGAATGGATCTTGTAGCAGGTGTTGTGCATGCAGTCATACCAGCTATGAGTTCATTTGTGAGACATCTCTGTCATGTCTGGAAAACCCTGTTTCTTTGACACGGACCTGGGGAGAGCTATCCTGTGATTGCTCATTCCATGTTGTGCAATGGAGATGATTTGAACCCTTGAACAGCCAGTCTTTCAGATCAACTCCCCGTGTATTAAAGGGCAGAATGTGTCATATATAAATCTGTGTGGCAGTTTATCCTAAGGGCTTGTTCTAATATACTAGTCATGTTAATAGCTTGTAACAACTACAGGAGGAATCAGGAAACAGGATAGACGTATCACATCAGCTTTGCCATGTCAACAGCATGTGGCAAACACAAATCTATTTGTGTTTCTACTTGCTTCTTGAAACTTGCTTCTACTTGGTGACACATTAACAGTCATCTAGTCTCAGCACTTACTCCAGCATCTTTTCCAACCCTCTTTTCTTTCCCTCATAAACCATCATCCATTTTTATTACTAAAATGTAATTCCCAGACTTCCTTTAATCCCAATGTGTGGTCCATGTTGGTGTTCAGATGAACTGGAATTAACATGTACTCATGCCTTTTAAGCACATTCCTTACACGTTTGCCAGGCACGCTCTGACACAAAAATGTTTGTCACTATCTTATTAATTGCTAATGGAGCCAATCCCTAAACTCTGATTTTATTTGCATTTTCTTCATTCTAGTTCTTTAAAAAGTTGTAAGTTACTTTAGTGTCTGTGTGAGAACACGCACGCCGTGCTGCGTGTGTGGAGATCAGATGGCAGCCTGTAGGAGTTGATTCTCTCCTTCTGCCTTGTGGGCCTTGGACATCAAATTTAGGCCATCAGGATTGATGGCTTTACCCCCTTGCATTGGCTATTCCTGGTTGTCATTTTGACTACCTCTGAAATGAACCACAATCCAGAAATAGAACCTATGATCCAGATCTTGAGACACACAGGCTTCTGACTCAGATCTTGACATGAAGATCTTGAGGCATAGCGACCTTGAAAAGCTTAGACCCAGGCAAGGTAATACACGTACATCTTTAATCCCAGGAGACCGAGGGAAGCAGATCTCTGAGTTCAAGGCCAGCCTGGGACAGAGCAAGTCCCAAATCCAGATGTATTAGTCAGGATTCTCTAGAGTCTTAAAACTTATGGGTAGTCTCTATACAGTAAGGGAATTGGTTGATGACTTACAGTCTGTAGTCCAACTCCCCAACAATGGCCACCAGCAGCTGCGAATGGACATCCAAGGATCTAGCAGTGGCTCAGTCCCACAAGGCAGGCAGGTGAAGAAGAATCTTCCTCCTTCCAATGTCCTTATGTAGGTCACCAGCAGAAGGTGTGTCCCAGATTAAAGGTGTGTACCACCATGCCTGGATCTGGGACTTGCTTTGTCCCAGATGACCTTGAACTCAGAGAGCTCCTGCCTTAGTTTCCTGGGATTCATAGCTACTGTACTTCAAGATCTCCATGCCAAGATCCAGGCCAGAAACTTGTATCTCCCAGCCTCAAGATCAGGATCACGGGTGAGCCTTCCAGTTCTGGATTGTAGTTCACTCCAGATATAGGCAAGTTGACAACCAGGAATAGCCACTACACCAGGCCTGGTGGTACACACCTTTAATCTTGGCCATACCTTCTGCTGGAGGCCTACATAAGGACATTGGAAGAAGGAAGGCTCTTTCTGCTTCATCTGCTTGCACCCGCTTGCCAGCACATCTGTTGGAACCTACTTCAGGATTCCAGCTTGTACAGAAGGGCAGCTGAGAACAGCCTCATGGGACTGAGAAACTACTAGTTTCTTGGACTTCTCATTCACAGCTGTCTATTGTTGGGTTAGTTGGACTGCAGACTGTAAGCCATTACAATAAATTCTCTTAATCTATAGAGACATTCCATACGTTCTGTGACTCTAGAGAACTCTGACTGATCTATTCCCGAATCACATACGGGTCCTCTGTTTTCTATCCCTATAGCTTCCATCTCCCCAGATTTGCTTTGTGCTCTTCCAGTTCATTTCCGCTCTTTGGATATATACCTGTGTTCTCGTGTCGACATCTTCGCTCTCTTTGCTTTCTACCTGCAACACTGGTGCTGCCCATCACTTCTGTCTACCTCAGGCAATATACCAGTTTCTTAGACAGTATTCGAGGAAACTTCTATTGGACTTACTTAGTGTAATCTACAGAAAGAGAAACTCGCTACAGAGATTTACTCTCTGTAATGATTCTGCATCTGCCACATTTTGTAATTAGTTTTTCCTTAGTCCTTCATTTCCTTATGACTATAAGGTTTTTAAGGATCAGACTCTTTATCATAATATATATATATATCTCCAACGCCAATGGAAAGTGGAACCACTCTTTCTCCTGCCTCAGCCTGCATGTTTCAGATCACACAGCTCCGTGCTCCCCACCTCTGCCTACACCAGAGGAAGTCAGGTAGTTGGTTGCTGACAAGTTAAACTTCCTCTCTCCTTATAAGGTCAAGTTCAGCAAGCACCTGGAATTCTTCCTTATGCAAATGAGGCATCCTCAGCCTCAACCATCACCCAATAACTCCCACACACCACAAAGGTTCAAAGTCTTTGTCCCCACCCCAATAAACCAGTTGTTTCCAGAAGCCTGCCTCCCAAGAGTCTGTCTCTTGTCTAAGCACATTGTTCTTGCATTGCTCTGCTTCACCTCTCAGGATCCACCTGGTGATCCCCAATTGTAATATTATTTTTATTGCTACTTCATAACTAATTTTACTACTGTTATGATAAGTAATGTAAATATTTGTGTTTTCTGATGGTCTTAGGTGACCCCTATGAAAGGATCGTTTGACCCCCAAAAGGATATGACCCATAAGTTGAGAACCACAGTTCTATCTGATGATTTTGTCTTTTAATTCTTTAAGAATACACTCTATATTTAACAGTACGACTATCTACCTGGAAGTGTGCTGACCTATTGGCTAGCACTTTCAAAGATCTAGTATTTATTTAGTGTATTGGTGATATCAGGAATTAGACCTGTGGCTTTCACGTGTTTTTCATGGGTTCTGTCTAGTGGTGATTTTAAAGAAAATGGAATGCCATAGTAAGACTTTGTTGTGGGGTGTTGGGGATTTAGCTCAGTGGTAGAGCGCTTGCCTAGCAAGCACAAGGCCCTGGGTTCGGTCCTCAGCTCCGGGGTCCTCAGACTTTGCTGTTAGGTTACTACTGATCCCATGCTACCATCCCTACCTGTTTTTCCTCTCCTGAGCATAGATAACTGGAGAAAACTGATAATCACTCATAGTTTAGTGTCTAATGTGGAATTCTACTAATTAATAGAAATTGTTAAAGCAAGATACAAAATGGATGGGCCTCATTACAGTTGTAATGACTAAAAATAATGTGCACAGTATCCGTATTGCCTTCCACTCTCCAGACCCAGGATCACAAGTTCCCCGGTGTCTGTCTATCAACCACTCATAGCTTCCATATCATCTCCATAGTTCTCTTCAAGGTATCTTCTTTATTTCGTTTTATTGTTTTGGAACAAGGTCTTACTATGTAGCTCTGGCTGTCCCAGAACTCTCTATGTAGACCAGGCTAGCCTTGAACTCACAGAGATACTCCTGCCTCTTCCTCCCAAGTGCTGCACCCCTCTGCCCAGCTTTTTTATTTTTCTTCAGTCCCTGTTTATCGGAAGAACTAATCTTTGTATATATGGAAATGAGTGTTGCATTTATTTTTATTGTTTTGAAACTGTTTTTACTAGGTAGCCAAAGCTGGCCTGAACACTCAAGATTCTCCTGTTTCTTACTTCAAACAGCATTGGGATTATCAGAGATGTGCTATCACGCCAGTTTACCATTTGTCTATTGAGACAGCCTCAAGTGTATGATTTAAACTTACCTGTAACCGCCCCCACACCAATCCTTCCACTTTTACTTTCGTAGAGCTGAGATTAAAGGTATGAGCCACCATGCCCAATTGACTCACTTTCATTTTTTAAAATTTTTTTTGTGACAATATTTGAGCCTAGGGTCCTTCACATGCTAGTCACCCTACAACTGAGCTAAGCTTTTCTGTATTTTTATTTCGAGGCAACTCATTTGTGTAACACACAACAAATGGCATGGAGGTTGTCTTAGTTAGGGTTTTACTGCTGTGAACGGACACCATAATCAAGGCAAGTCTTATACAGACAACATTTAATTGGGGCTGGCTTACAGGTTCAGAGGTTTGGTCCATTATCGTCAAGGCAAGAGCATGGCAGCATCCAGGCAGGCATGGTGCAGGCATAGCTAAGAGTTCAACATCTTCACCTGAGGCTGCTAATGGAAAACCGACTTCCAGGCATCTAGGGTGAGGGTCTCAAAGCCCATGCCCACAGTGACACACCTACTCCAACAAGACCATGCCTCCTAATAGTGCCACTCCCTGGGCTAAGCATATACAAACCATCACAGAGGTTAATGTAGATTGTCAACAGGAAAGGATCTAGGATCTAGAATCATCTAGGTAACAAGGGTATATACCAATCTGTAAGGAATTATCTTAATCGAACTACCCTATATATTTTGGCAGCATTCTCTGGCTAGTGTCTTGGGCTACATAAAAAGGAGAAAGCGTGTTGAACACCAGCATGTATCACTCTCTGTCTCTGTTGCTTTTCTATGGCTGTGACAAAACACCATGACTAAGGCAGCTTATAAAAGAAAGCATTTAATTTAGGGCTCACAATTCCAGAGGATTGTAGTCCATGGCTCGATGACCACCAGGGCCATTATGGTGAGGAGCATGGTAGCAGACAGGAATACATGGTGCTGGAGCAGTAGCCGAGAGCTTAAATCTAACCCAAAAGTAGGTGGCAAAGAGGGAGGTAACTGAGAATAACATGAGTGTTTGAAGCCTCACAGCCCACCCTGAAGGACACACCTCCTGTAACTCGGCCACGCCTCCTAATTCTTCCCAAAGGGTTCCACCACGCACAGTTGTCTACACCACATTCTCTTCCTCTTGACTGTGGATGTAATGCAGTCAGCTATTACAGTCTTCTGTGCCTTGATTTTTTTCTTTTTTTTTTTTTTTCGGGGCTGGGGACCGAACCCAGGACCTTGCGCTTCCTAGGCAAGCGCTCTACCACTGAGCCAAATCCCCAACCCGTGTGCCTTGATTTTTCTGCAATAATCGTACCCTGGACTTGTGAGCTAAAATAAATACTTTCTTCTCTAAGTTGCTTGTGTCAGATATTTTATCACAGCACTGAAGGAAATAATTTAGACATTTAATTTTGTAAGCCAGAAAACAAAGCAATGATAAGAAGGGCTATTAATACTGGAAGTTGGGGCAAAGGAAATGGCTCAGCACAAGAACGCATGCAGGTATACCCAAAAGATGCTCCAACATACAACAAAGACACATGCTCCACTATGTTCATCGCAGCCTTATTTATAATAGCCAGAAGCTGGAAAGAACCCAGACGCCCTTCAACAGAGGAATGGATACAGAAAATGTGGTACATCTACATAATGGAATACTACTCAGCTGTCAAAAATAATGACTTCATGAAATTCATAGGCAAATCGATGGAACTAGAAAATATCATCCTGAGTGAGGTAACCCAATCACAGAAAAACACATATGGTATGCACTCATTGACAAATGGATATTAGCCGAAATGCAGGAATTACCCAAGATGCACAGACCACATGCAACTCAAGAATGATGACCAAAATGCAGATGCTTCTCTCTTTCTTTAAAAGGGGAACAACAATACCCACAGAAGGGGATAGGGAGGCAAAGTTTAGAATAGAGACTGAAGGAACACCCATTCAGAGCCTGCCCCACATGTGGCCCATATATATACTAGATATCCCACCAAAGGGACCGCAAACCAGAATGTAAGCATTCCTCTAGTAGGAGCCAGAGGAAGCAGGATGTCTGTCGACCTCCTCCTGTCCCCAGAAGGGCTCTGAAATAGATTACATGCGTTTTCCTTCTCCTTGGCCAAAGCATCTCCAGATAGGCGGGGAGGACTGCTTTTCTCAAACCCATTCTCTCTCTCAAGTTGAGAGACTAAACTATCTCTAATTGAGATACAGAGACTTGAAGCTGTCCCACGCTATCGTCTCACCAGCAAGAACACGCGAGGACACCAGGATCCTTCTGCAGCAAAGCGTTTATTGCATCTTGAAGAGGAGGACCCCGAGCCCCAGAATGGCGTTGCTTATATACACCCTAGCGCGGCGCATCCACACCTGATTGGTCGCTTACCCATGATCTCATTGGCATGCCCCGGGGTGGGCAAAGACTTGGCGCGAACACACTCTAGCACATGCGCACACAGCTAGCTTCCTGAAAGGAAGTCTGGCTGGCGCAGCGGAAGCCAGCGCCATCTTGTAATGGCGAATGTTATTGAGGCTTTCCACATGAAGCATCTATGAGAATTATCCTCGCTCCTCTAGATTTTTAGCATATCTCTAAACTCATATACAGAAAGCATTTTACCAGTACCCTGTCCCTTTTTACAAGGTTTATTTACTGCTGGCCCACGTCTTCCTTCGCACATGCTTTCAATTCCTGTGGTGTCCTTCACTGTCACTTACTGGAGCTCCAATATCGAGGTACCATTTGACCAAGCTGGCTCAGTCAGTCAACAGGTTCTCCAGGGCAGGAGTGAGGATTAAAAAGAGAAAAGATGATTAGATAACATTATAACATGACTCCAGGCAGTTTTGATTTTCTTCTATGATTTTGTTGAAAATATTCTCTGTTCCTTGGAGTTGGAACACTTTACATTGTTGGATTCCTATAATTCTTAGGTTTGGTCTTTTCAATGTGTCCTGGATTTTCTGATATTTTGGGTTAGGAGTTTTTTACACTTTGTATTTTTTTTTTGACTGTTATGTCAAAATCTTCTGTGGCATCTTCTATGCCTGAGATTCTTTCTTCTATCTTTTGTATTTTGTTGGCCATCCTTGCATCTGTTGCTTCTGATCTTTTACCTAGGTTTTCCATTTCCAGGGTTGCTTCCATTTGGGATTTCTTTTGTTTCTAGTTCCATTTTTAGGTCTTGAACCACTTTGTTCAATTCCTTCACCTGTTTTATTTTGTTTTCATGTACTTATTTAAGGGGTTTATGTGTTTCCTCTTTAAGGGCTTCTACGTGTTTGTCTGTGTTTTCCTGTATTTCTTCCAGTGAGTTATTTATAGTAAAAGTCTCTGTTATCATCATGAGATGGGTTTTTAGATCAGCAGCATGGTTTTCTGCTGTGTTGAGGTATCCAGGGCTTGCTGTGGTGGGAGAACTGGGTTCTGATGGTGCCAAGTAGTATTGGTTTCCATCGCTTATGTTCTTGTGCTTGCCTCTTGCTGTCTGGTTATCTTGTGTTAACTGGTCCGTGTTTCTCTGTCTGGAGCCTGTCTTGGTAGATCTGTAGCTGTGGGGTTGGAAGAGGGGTAGACACGCAAATCTGCCCTGGCCTTTTTAGAAAAACTTTAATTCTTTTTTTCCTTTACCTTTTGGCCTGTTTTTCACTCAGTAGAGAGTTGGTCAGTTCCCATGAGTTTACAAGCTTTCTGTTATTGTTGAAATCCAGCTTTAGTCCCAGTAATCTGATAGAAAGCAGGGAGTTATCTCCATTCTTTTGTATTTGTTGAGGGTTATTTTGTGTCTGAGTATGTGGTCAATTTTGGAGAACATTCCATGAGGTGCAGAAGAAAGTGTATTATTATGTTTTAGTGAAATAGTCGTCAAACATCTATAGCAGAATTTTAACAGACTTAAAATTTTCTTCAGGATGAATTCCAGAGTGATGGCACCTAGGCTTTGAAGTAGCCTTTTAAAAATAGTCAGTGGTTGTTATCTGAAGTTTATGGAATTACTCTTCTGAAATATTCATAGAGCCTTTGCATAATGTAGTCCTCAGACATACTTGGCAAATCAGGAAGTCTTGTATGGCTGGGAATTGCTTAGGTAATGTTTCCCTTAACAACTCCTAGATCAGATTAGAGATTTTGGTATGTGGAAAATAGACATACTAAAAGTGCCTTTTGTATAACAATAGTCTCTGTAAAGCAGGTTTGGAATTTGGTCCTTCAGAGTCTGATACCTGCTACTAAGAAGCCTAACTTCATCCTGCAGTGTCTCCAAAACACCGAAAAATATGTTATTGGTTTATATAAGTCAGTTAACTGCAGCATTTCTGTGTTTAGTTTCTACCTGGATGACTTGCCCATTGGTGAGAACAGAATATTAAAGTCTTCCACTGTCAGTGTGTGAGGGTCAATATGTAACTTAAGCAACAGTAGTGTTCCTTTTTTGCTTCCCATCCTCCCTCTCTCCCTCCCTCCTCCCCTCTATCTTCCTTTCTATCTCCCTTTCTTTCTATCTCCATTTCTTCCTTCTTCCTCCCTCCCTCCCTTTCTTCTTCTCCTTTGTCATTGTTGTTGTCGCTTCTTCCTCCTCCCTTCCTTCTTTAAAAACATCTCCTAGAATCTTCTATGTAAACCACACTAGACTCAAACTCATTAAAAATCCTCCTGCCTCTGCTTCCCAAGTGCTGAGACTAAAGGCATGCATCATGATGTCCAGCAGTTTCATTTCCTTTAAGTATGTAGTGTTCATTCCTTTCTCTTCTGACAAGTTTTGATTTGAAGTCTATTTTGTTAGATATTACAATCTAACTAATTAACAAATATTAAAATATAACACCAGCTTGCTTTCTGGAATATTTGCTTGGAATATTTTTTTTCCAACCCTTTACCCTGAGGTAATGTTTATCCTTCATGTTGAGGTAAGCTTCTTGAAAGTTTCTGCTTTCACATTCTGTTACTCCCTGTTTTTTTATTGGAGAATTGAGACCATTGATATTGAGAGATATCAATGACCAATGACTGATAATTTCTTTTATTTTGGTGTGTGTGTGTGTGTATTTCTCTTCTTTTGATTTTGTTAAAGAATTTTTTTTTAAGGTTTATTTTATGTATTTGAGTATACTGTAGCTGTCTTCAGAAACACCAGAAGAGGGCATCAGATCTCATTACAGATGGTTGTGAGCCACCATGTGGTTGCTGGGAATTGAACTCAGGACCTCTGGAAGAGCAGTCAGTGCTCTTAACTGCTGAGCCATCTCTCCAGCCCCCTCTTTTGATTTTGTTAATCTAGGATTGTTTCTTTATTGTATTTTCATGGCTATAGTTATACTCCTTATGTTGGAGTTTTCCTTTTAGCACCTTCTGTAGGGTTAAATTTGTATATAAATATTGTTTAAATTTGGCTTTATCATGGAATATTTTTTTTCTTACTGGTTTTCAAGACAGAGTCTCTAGGGCTCTGGCTATTTTTTTTTTTTCCTTTTTTTCAGAGCTGGGGACTGAACCCAGGGCTCTGGCTATCTGGGAACTCATTCTGTAGTCCACGCTGGCCTCATACAGATCTGTTTGTCTCTGTCTCCTGAGCACTGGATTTAAAGGCATGCATTGGCACCACTCAGCTACCATGGAATATTA
Organism: Rattus rattus; assembly: GCF_011064425.1. Taxonomy (NCBI): domain Eukaryota; kingdom Metazoa; phylum Chordata; class Mammalia; order Rodentia; family Muridae; genus Rattus; species Rattus rattus. The sequence goes on along the minus strand of NC_046157.1, from coordinate 90,488,995 downwards.
TTTTATCCATCTATGGTTAATGAAAGTTTGGGTCAGTATCTTAGCTATCATCTGTGGTCTCTCATCTGAGTCTGTAGCACATCTGTCCAGGCCCTTCTGGCTTTTAGAGTGTGTGTTTGTGGTTCTATTGCTGTGAAGAGAAATCATGACCATGGCAACTCTTCTAAAGGAAAATATTTAATTGAGCTGGCCTACAGATCACAGGTTCATCATAGCATCATTATCAGCATAGCAGGAAACATGGCAGCATGCAGGCAGAACATGGTGCTGGAGAAGGATCTGAGAGAGTTCTACATCTTGATGTGAAGGTAGCAGAGGGAGACTGTGTACCATATTGAGCATAGCCTGAACATATGAGACCTCGAAGGCCTCCCTACCCCCCACAGTGACATACTTACTCTAACAAGGTCATTATCTCCTTATAGTGCTACTCCCTGTGGGTCAAGCATTCAAACATGTAGGGGCTATTTTTGGTCTATTTTATTGAGTTCTTAATACTTCTATCTCCCTTTTATCCTTATTCCACCCTAATTCCTCCCAACCTCTCAATACTATAGGAGAGAAAGAAGGTTAGAAAGGGTATATCTCTATAGGCTACTTCCTATTTATTAGGAGTGTTCGGTCCTCGAGGCAAGTTCAATCTTCGTCATCAGGATAGCTCCAATTCCTCCTCATCTCTTTGCTCTCAAACACTTGGCAAACCACAATAGCAACCAGAAGCAGCAGTGGGGAGCAGCAGCTGCCTTCAGGGTTCTAGCATTTGTACTCTCTCCAGAGTCTCCAGAATTTAACTATCTGCAGCTGGCAAAGATTATGCCCCTGCTAGGGCTCAAGGCAAATCATAATCACCTGCTGCGAATCAGCCTCTTATTTTACACCTGGAATTGAAACAAAAACACATTGACATAACATATCTGAGTTTTTAAAGAAACCAAAACTCTCATTACACAAATACATGAGTCTATGAGGGCCATCCCTATTAAACCTTCAGAGTCTCCATTGAACAGTCAGGTATAATTCTAATAGGTCGAGTATATTACTTTGTCTTTATCCCTTTCAGCTTTCAATACTCTTTCTTTGTTCTATACATTTAGTGTTTTTATTATTATGTTCTAAGAAGACTTTCTTTTCCGGTTCAATTTATTCGGTGTTCTTTAAGCTTCTTGTATCTTTATAGGTATCCTTTTCTTCCAGTTAGGGAGTTTTTCTTCTATGATTTTTTTGAAAATATTTTCTGGGTTTTTAAGCTGGGATTCTTCTCTTTCTACTATTCCTATAGGTTTGTTTTGCCTTTTCATAGTAGCCCAGATTTCCTGGATGTTTTGTGTCAGGAGATTTTTAGATTTAAATGGTTTTATTTGATCAGTGTATTTCTTCTATTGTATCTTCGATGTCTGGGATTCTCTATTCTATCTCTGTATTCTGTTGGTAAAGCTCACCTGTGTATATAGTTTCTGCCCAAATTCCTAAAGTTTTAGTCTCCTGAGTTCTCTGAGTTTCAGTGTTCTTTATTGATTCTATTTCCTTTTTCAGGGGTTGAATAGCTTTATTTATTTTCTTCTACTGTTTGTGTTTTCCTGGAGTTCCCTAAGAGATTTATTAATTTACTCTGTAAGGACCTCTACCATATTCATATACACAGTTTTAGATTTTTCTTCTTTTGCTTTAGCTGCATTGACATCTCCAGGCTCTGCTGTGGTAGGATGGCTGGCTCTGGTGGGAACATACTGTCCCGGCTGACATTGTATTTTTACAATGGCTTCTAGGCATCTGGAAGTGGGATAATTACAGGATGAGGTGCTAATTTCTTGATTTGTTTTGGTTGGGTATGTGTTTTGGTCCTTGTTTTTTGTTTCCCCTCTTGATTTTTGGGGAGTATGATGGTTGTGTGTTGCCTGCTAGGAAATATCCTTTGGACCTGATAGTCGTGGCCACTGGGAATTCCAGGTAAATTTGGTAGCTGACATTTAGGAATGGGGATGAGTCTGGTTGGTTGGATAGAAAGAGAGGTTAAGATCTACAGACAACCTACCTGCTTTCCTGACTGGATAGCCTATGGATCAATAGGAAAGAGCATGCTGGAGTTGGGGCCTGGAATAAAGCAACAAGTTGTGAAGGGAAGGTTAGGAGGGGAGGTCTGTGGGATCCACAGGAGATATGAGCAAGGGGGGCTTTAGGTGGTGTTCTATTATCTTTCTTCTTTGTTTATTCAGATAACATTCTTTTGAAATCTAATTCACTTTACATGTGGGGTTTAGCATGCAGAGAAATAAGATTCACTCTGACAATTTCTGCCATGTAAGTCATTATCCTAGCACACGTCTTTAACATGTGCTCTGCACTCTGCAAAGGGATCTCTGAGTTTGAGACCATGATCTACTAAGCAAATTCTAGGACAGCTAGGGTTATACAGAGGAACTCTGTTTTGAAAAACAAAAAACAAAAAACAAAAACACCAAACAAAATAAAAACACAGGATGTGCGTATGGAGGATTAGAGAGATGACTCAGTGGTTAAAACTTCAAATAACTGTTTCAGAGGCCTCAAGTTCCCATGTCAGGCACCTCACAACTACCTAGAACTCTAGCTCTGGAGGAAGCTTTCTTTTCTGGACTTTGTCAGCACCTACACTCATAAGTTCGTTCTCTCTCTCTCTCTCTCTCTCTCAACAAAAAAAGAAAATCTTGCGTCCTATATATAATCTTAGTTACTTGAAAGGCTAAAGAAGCAGGATTAGAGCACTTTCCTAGCTGTGTGAGGCCCTGGCTTCAGTGCCACCCATCCCTAATACCGAGAGAGAGAGAGAGAGAGAACTGATTGAAGCTACAATAGCAAATAAGTCTAATCTTAGTTTTGAGACGCTGATATAAAATCTAAGGTAGAGGCCAGCGTGGGCTATGTATATTTCATCTCTAAGAAAAAGAAAAAAATGCAGCCCCAATTTATGGAATACCACACATTAAAAGGCAGTAAAGCTGCCTGTTTACAAAGTGTGTTACTGTGTTACATCTCCACCTTTTTGCTGGAGGTAGGATCTTGCTCTGCAGATAAATGTTGTGGTTTGCCCTGGAGTTATCTGTATTTTGATGCTAATTCCACTGCCGCAAGGACTTGGGTGACTTCATCAGAACCTTCTCCCCAATGAATTTGTAAAATACAGGTGAGGGGCAGGTACAGGATAGAAGGAGGCCTGTCATTGGAAGAGAAGGAAGGATGGGTGGGAGAGAAGTTTGAAGGAAGAGGAGGAAGAGACGAGAGAGTATCCTCGGGACAACAAAGGAGGCTGACGTTAAGATTCCCTGCTGTACCTTTATAGGTTGTTATGAATGTTCTTAAGGGATGAATGTGTACAGGGCTTTGTATGTGTAGGTGGACAATTATATCTTATCAATTGGGTCAGAGGTTGCTGTGTTGTGTGTTCTTTCATGTAGCGATTTAAGTGTAAGAAAGAGTGGGGGCAAGGGGTTGGGGATTTAGCTCAGTGGTAGAGCTTGCCTAGGAAGCATAAGGCCCTGGTTGGTCCCCAGCTCCGAAAAAAAAAAAAAAAAAAAAAAAAAAAAAGAAAAAGAAAGAGTGGGGCTTCTAGAGACATTGGGCTGCTGTGGAATTGAGATGTGTGCTTCTGGCAAGATATCTACCAGGTATCATGGGGCACTGTGGTGTAGACCTAGTGGGGGATTAAAAGACAGTGATTTAGTTTTATATTTTTACAACTACAGATAAAGCTGCCTTTGAACTTGCAATTGTCCCGTCTCTCTTCCGAGTGCTACAGGCTTGCGTCACTATGCCTAAACTTCAAACTTTAACATACACTTTTGAATACAACCTGAGACCTAGTCTGTAAGGTCTTTGAGCTGTTTCTATAAGAAAAAGATATTTCTATATTGTTTAGGTATTTTACATTTTTTTAAATTTTTTTAAATTTTTAAATTTTAAATTTTAATTTTTAAAATTTTTAGGTATAGAATTTAGGTATTTTAATTTTTTTTAAATTATATTTCCATTTGCTTGGTGGTGAGGGTGGAGATCAGAGAACTCTAACAAGGGAGTCAGTATATGAGCCTTGGTGACTGAACTGAGATTGTCAGGTTTGGCGAAGGTGCTTTCCAGTGAGCAATCTGGCCCTTCAAGTCATTCTTTAGAGCTGGAGATTTACCTCAGTAGAAGAGAGGTTACCTGTCATGCCTGAGGTTCAGGATTGATGCACAATGTCAATGGTAGGGAGAACGGGTGTTTATATGTGATGTGATGTGATGTGATGTGTGTGTGTGTGTGTGTGTGTGTGTGTGTGTGTGTGTATTTTAGTTAGGGTTTTACTGCTGTGAACAGACACCATGACCAAGGCAACTCTTATAAAGGACATTTATTTGGGGCTGACTTACAGGCTCAGAGGTTCTGTCCTTTATCATCAAGGCAGGAGCTTGGCCGTATCCAGGCAGGCATGGTGCAGGAAGAGCTGAGAGTTCTACATCTTCATCTGAAGGCAGCTAGCCCACACCCCCAGTGACACGCCTACTTCAACAGGGCCATACTTCCAAATAGTGCCACTCCCTGAGCCAAGCACATACAAACCATCACATTCCACTCCCTAACCCCCATAGGCTTGTTCAAACACAGGAGCCTATGGGGCTATATCTAGCCATAGCATAATAAAAAGTACATTTAGTCCAATTTCCAAAGTCCTCATTTTCTATTCTGTAGCAGCCTCAGCAATGGTAAAAGTCTAAACTTCAAAGTCTCTTCTGAGATCCATCCAATCACTTTACTGTAATCCCCAAAGCAAGACAAGAAACCACCTGGGCAAACTTTAAACTCGGCATCTCCATGTCTGATGTCAAAGCAGTTTTTAGATCTCCAACTCCTTTTTCATCTTTGTTGACTGCAACAAACTTCTCTTCCTGGGCTGTTTCCACTCCCTGTTAGCAGCTTTCCTCAGCAGATAGCCTATGGCTCTGGCATCTTGAAAATCTTGGGGTCTCCAAGTTAGTTTCAGTGTTACAGCTTCTTGTTTCAATGTTTGAGATGGCTCCTCCAAAGGGTTGGTGTCACTTCTCAAGCTCTGCCCTCTGTAGCCCTCTAACCTTAGGTTGATCCACTCCACCCCCCTTGCTGTTCTTGGTGATCAGCCCATGGTACTGGCATCTCCCATATGGTGGGGGTCTTCCTCTGCACCTAGACCTCATCAATAGTCTCTGATAGCTGTCTTCATGGTGCCAAGACTCAAATCCTTTGCATGACCCCTTCAGTTCTGGGATGTGAACAACAACTAAGGCTACACCTTCACCAGTGAGTGGCCTCTCACAATGCCAAGCCTCAGCTGCATTCATGACTCCTTTATGTCTTTAAAATCAGTACTGCCTGGGTGACATATTAACAAGTACAGCTGTAGCACAAGGTACAACGTTGGCTATCGCTGGAACACAGTTGCTTTGTGCTCTCAGAGAATACCTCCCAGAAGATTTCACCTCAGTCATGCTGGTCTCTTCTTAATCACCTCTAATTCCTTAGCTCCATCTGACCAGCATCAATTTTCCCAGCAGTCCCCTCTATTTTTCACTCCAAAGCCAGAGCTGCCGAGTTCTGCTGCTTTCTGGGGCTGGAACATGGCTCCCTTCATTCCGTTACCAGCTTTCTGTTTTCCAACTCCCTCCCTGCCTAAGCTTGGCTTTCCTGAAACTTTGCTCTATAGATTGACCTTGAACTCGAGAGACCAGCATGTGTGTCTCCTAAACACTGGGGTTAAAGGTGTAGACCAACAAGCATCAATTTAAATTTTTCTTCACCTAGAACATGTTCTAGGCTGTCTTGGAACTCAGAGGTCTTCCTGTCTTTGCCATGTGGGATTAAAGGTATGTACCACCCGTGCCTGGATCTAAATTTAGCTGGGTAGGATCTTGCCCCAAAGTCCCACTGCCTTAATTTGTGATTTCCTTGAACACAGGATTCAGCTCCATTTCACTTCCTGGTGCCCCTTCGATCTGCAAAGATATATTTTGTATTTTTCCACTTCTCAGCTTGCTATGCTTGTTTAAAATGCTCTTCATGAGACTTAACCAGAGAAGAAAGTCTATGACAGGCATTTCTGAGACTTCCTTCGTTAATATAATTAATCTGAGTCTCTTCACCTTAGCCTTAGGCAGACTCTTCAAACAAGGACAAAAAGTAGCCACATTCTTCCCCAAAACACCACAAAAATAGTCTCTAGGCCGCATATTGGAATTCTCTACTGAAACCTATATGATTCAAATCACTCTTGAGTAACAAAGTTTCCATAGGATAGCCCATTCTGAGACAGGGTTTAACTAAGTGGCCTTTGCTGACCTGGAGCTCCTTTGTAGACCAGGTTAGCCTGGAACTCACAGAGATCCTCTTGTCTTTCTGCCTCTGAATGCTGAAATTATAGTAATGAGATAATAGCTCTGCCCACTCCAGATTCTTTAGCATTAAAATAACTCCAAGCGCTGTGGGCAAGAAAAGACCTAGAAGGAATGGTCTCCTCAAGATGATTTTCTTTCAGACCACCAGAGAAGATGCTGATGGCCATCAGAACTGAATCACTCTCTGGGTGTCCGTATCTCCTTCCCTTCCTCTTTCCCTGTTTCTTTTACCTCAGGCTGGCATTGAACGCGTGGCTATCCTCCTGCTTCAACCTCCTGAGTTCTGCAACTACACTTTGCCTCACTTAGTCTACTAAAACTTTAAATATGAGTACACAACTGGGAAACGGAAGAGAACTTGGCAAACATCAGGTTTAGTATCCATCTGAATGTGTGAGGGAGAATTTAGGGATTGGGGTGAGCACAGATACTGAGGAGATGTCGAAAGCTTTCTCCAGGGCCCACAACTATCTGACTTTTGTGACTTCTGCACCCTCTCTCTCTTTCTTCTCTCTCTCTCTCTCTCTCTCTCTCTCTCTCTCTCTCTCTCACACACACACACACACACACACACACACACACAAATGAAAATAATATTGAGAGAGAGAGAGAGAGCGATAGAACGAGCGAGGGGGCAGAGGAGAGAAAGAGACAGAGAGACTGAGACAGAAAGGGAACGCGAAACAAAACTGGGAATCTGGGGAAGGAGTGAAACCTACAGAGCGACTGCCAATGAGAGATGGGTGGGGCGGGTTAAGGAAAGAATTGCTCGCCAAGCCCCGCCCCAGTCTGTTTCCCAGGTAACGGGGTAAACAGACTTCATCTACTCTCCGGCAGGAAGCAATCTGCAGGGAGTACCGGGAGCATGTGTTCATTTGTGAGATTGGGATCCCCCAAACCTTTGCAAACTTCAGATTCTCCATTAGAGATGAGTTCCCTGAGAAGGACGAGAGCGCCTGAGATCTCGGAACTTGGACTCACCCAAGAACAAAAGGACGATATAAGAGACAGAGTAGGTAGGGAATCAAAATCTCCCACAGAGCTGGGGTTCGAACTGAGACTAGAACAAGATCGAAGATGGAGGGAGAAGATGGCATCATCAGAACCAAAACCACCACCTTACCATTCACTTGGAATAACATTAGAAAGACAGACTAGTTCTGCGACAGAGATGGGTAATTTAGGACTTCACAAGGGCTCTGCTTTCCAAGGATCAAAACCTCTGGGTATGTTACCAGGAAGAGTGGGGTCAGAAAACAAGGGCCTCCCACCTTGTCTTCGCTATGGAGGAACACTACACCCTCCTTTGGGCACAGTCCATGCAAGTCCACAGGCCGCAGGGAGCACAAGGAGGCCTCTTCCCTGTGGTTCTGCCTGGACGGATGCTGTAGTGGAAAAGCAGCCTGTGGGTTTGGAACTGAGAAAAGAACTGGAAAAAGAGCCCACCTGTGTTATGATGAAACCCTACACAGAGATACCCCCGAAGGAGGTAGACATTGGGTTGCCACAAACCCAGGATTCAGATGAAGCCAAGAATACAGAGCCTCTGATAGGTTTAGTAAGAGAACCTTATGAGTGTCCAATTGCTCAACAAGCAGAAGAGAAAAAGGAGCCTATCAGCACTGAACCCGGAGTGGAGCCTCCAGGGAACATCAGACCCATATATTCAGGGAAATTCTTTGATCGAGCGCCTAGTTGGCCAACTGTAAGTCCATGTTATTTGTGTGTGTGTGTGTATGTGTGTGTGTGTTTTAGGGTTTCCTCTTGAATTCATGGATAGTCATGTCTTTACAGAGATGATGTGAGACTGGTTTGTTTGTAGACACAAACAGCAGTTTTGTTGGGATTCTGTCTTAGTTAGGGTTGCTATTGTTATGCTAAAACACCATGAGCAAAGGCAAGTTGGAGAGAAAAGGATTTATTCAGCGTATACTTTCACAGCACAGTCCCTCATCAGAGGAAGTCAGGATAGGAACTCAGGCAGGACAGAGACCTAGAGGCAGGAGCTGACGTAGGCCATCGACAGTGTTGGTTGCTTATTGACTTGCTCTTCATGGCTTGCTCAGCCTGCTTTCTTATAGAACCCAGGACCATCAGCACAGGGATGGCACCACCCATAATCTGGGATCTCCCCTGAAAAATCACTAATTAAGAAAAATGCCCTACAGGCTTGCCCACAGTGGAGGTTCCCTCTCCTTTAATGACTCTGGCTTGTGTCAAATTGACATAAAACTAGTCAGCACATATTATTCTTTTGTTTGTTTGTTATCTTTTTTGAAGATTTTTATTTATTTTATGTATGTGAGTACACTGTAGAGTGAGTACACTGTAGCTGTCTTCACACACACCAGAAGAAGGTTTTGGATCCCATTACAGATGGTTGTGAGCCACCATGTGGTTGCTGGGAATTGAACTCAGGACCTCTGGAAGAGCAGTCGGAGCTCTTAACCACTAAGCCATCTCTCCAACCCATATTATTCTTCTTAAAAAAGTGTAATTATTATTAATAATGAGGTAATTATATTGCTGCTGTTTTGTGTGAAACAGGGTTTCTCTGGGTAGCCCTGGTTCTCCTGGACAACTCAGAGACCCACATACTTGTGCCTCCAGAGCACTGGGATTAAAGGCATGAGCCACCACTGCCCAGCAGCAGTGCAAATTCTAACCCCTTTGCTACTGGACTCTGCAGAAATTCCTTAGATGCCTTCTGATCCCCTGCATTCCTTCCTAGGTGTTAGTTTGCTGCTGTTTACATCTTCTCTCCATCTTTGAGTTTTGTTTTCTCTCCACTCCCCATTTCCTGAACCCTCTCGCACAGTGACATTATAAAGATTTCTAACGTTCATATGGTCAGTGGGGAGAGGCCTTTCTCTCATGTTCATTATTCACTCGGTATTGCCTGCCTTTCATCGAACTCCTGTAGTCATCACTTGGTTAGGGTTAGGGTTAGGGTTAGGGTTGGGGTTGGGGTTGGGGTTGGGGTTGGGGTTGGGGTTGGGGTTGGGGTCAAGCACTTGGGTGGGCAAGACAGAGAGATTGTCATGAATCCCATGCTAACTTGGGCTATCAGGTGAGACCCTGCTCAGAAACCAAAACCAAAACAACCAAACCAAAAATAAAAGGAAGGTGTCAGTCTACAAATCAGTGGAAGACTGACTGCTTGGCATGCAATGAAGGTTTGCATTCTAGCCATCTGCCTTAGTTAGGGTTTTACTGCTGTGCACAGAGATCATGACCAAGGCAACTCTTATAAGGACAACATTTAATTGGGGGTGGCTTACAGGTTCAGAAACTCAGTCTATTATCATCAAGGTGGATGCATGGCAAGTGTGGTACAGCAGGAGCTGAGCTTCTCCTGTCTCTATCCAAAGGCAGTCAGGAGAAGACTGACTTCCAGGCAGCTAGGTCGAGGTCTTAAAGCCCACACCCTCAGTGACACACTTCCTCAAACAGGGCCACATCTACTCCAGTAAGGCCACACCTCCAGATAGTGCGTCTTCCTGGGCCGAGTGTATTGAAACCACCATAGTCCTGCTGCTTCCACTCCTCAGTGATTTTTGGGTACAGTAAATAAACCACAGGATAACCAAAACTGTTCCTGCTTCATTTGTGTTTTTGAGACGAGGTATTGTGCTATAGAACCCAGACTGCCCTCACACATGCTGCACCCCAAAGAAGAAATTGCTTTGTTGGGGTCCAGGAGTCACCCCCCACAAACTACCCAAACACTGATCTCAGTTAGACAGGGATGGTTTATGTGAACACACACCTAAGACCGATCGATCTAAGCTGTTGCTCAGAATTTGGGGGGCTAAGGCTACAACCCCGAACATTTTTCTTATAAAGGCTAAAACCACAAAGCCCACAATGAGCTCATATGCAAGCACTGAGAGTGCTGCCCAGTGGTCAGCCCTGACTCACGCCACTTTAGACATAATAGTTCATATTAACGTCCAATTTGACGGCTTCTGCATGAAGCTTATAGTTGTGGAATTCCTTAAGATTAACAAATCTCCTCCTAACATACAGAGCACAACAGGTGTGTGGTCAGCATGACCCCGAACTCAGTCAAGTTATTTCTCTGCACCAATGACTGGTGGCCATATTACAGCAACAATAGGAAATAGGGCACCTATGGAGCAAAATGGCTACTATTATACCAGGGGGGTCCGACCTCAACAACTTTGTTTCTTTTGAGACAAGATCTGTTTATGTATCTCAGGCTGGCCTTGAACTCTCCATCCTCTTGAACTAGGGTCGTCAGAACTCAGAGCTAGATGGGACTAGGATTGTTCAGTGAAGAGATTTTTTTTTTTTATTTTCAAGACGAAGTTTTTCCGTGTAGCTTTGCCTGTCCTGGACCAGGGTAGCCTTGAATTCAAAGATTTGCTTGCCTCTACCTCCTGAGTTCTGGGACTAAAGGTATGTGCTACAACCACCCAATTAAGAGGATTTTTATTGTTTATGTTTGAGACAGGCTTCTATATAGTCCAGGATGATCTTGAACTCCAATCCTCCTGTTTCAGCCTTAAATCTCTTTTGCTTCAGGGACCCTGAGGCATTCTGTGCTTAAGTTCAAAGATAAAACTCTACCAAGGAGCATATATGAATCCTGCAGAGTTTTGTCTGGGTGCAATGGACTTTTGTTCCCCTTGGTTCTGCGTTTGTCCTTTTGAACTGCCTTGAACCACTCTGCTTTCTGGTTTGCCAGCAGATTACCCCAGCCACTGCTTCTCCTCTTGGGTGTGCCTGTTCTTATTTCTGGATTAGTTCTGTGGTTTACGGCTTCTGATCTGGTCTCAAACACATGTATTCTGGCCGTTGGCTTCTGTGCTGACTATGCCCAATTGACACAAGCTACAATTATCTGACAGGGGGGAACCTCAATTTAAAGATGCAGCTGTAAGGCGTTTTCTTAGATAGTGATTGATGGCAGAGGGCCCAACCCATGGCCTCTCCTTCAGCTCCTGCCTCCATGTTCCTGACCTGTTTGAGTTCCTGTCCTGATTTCTTGGATAATGATCAGCAATAAGGAAGTATAAATGGAAATAAACTCTGCAACTTGTTTTTTGGTCATGCTGTTTCACCGAAGCAACAAAACCATAGCAAAGACAGCCTCCAAAGAGCATGGTTCTAAAATGTCTACTTCTGCCACCTCCCACTCTTCCGACACAATTTATCCTTCCTTCCTTTCTTTTTCTATGTTACTTTTACTTTTTAATGTTTTTTTGAAGCAGAGTCTCATCTTACACTGAAGTGAAGGCTAGCCTGGGACTTGCCTGGAACTCACAGTGATGCTCCTGCTTCAGCCTTCCCAGTTGTCAAGATTATAGTTATGAGGTACCATGTAAGCATCTTTCTCTCTCTCTCTCTCTCTCTCTCTCTCTCTCTCTCTCTCTCTCTCTCTCTCTCTCTCTCTCCCTTGCCCTTCTATCCCTCTCTTCCTCTCTCTGTAGCTCACGATAACTTCAAATTGGTGAGCTTTCTGCCTTAGCTTCTTGGAGTGGAGCGAAGAGAGTGTCAAGGAGACCGTGACTGGTTGGGTGATGTCTTAGGGTTTCATTGCTGTAAAGAGACACCGTGACAAAGGCAAATCTTATAAAAATGTTAATTGGGGCTTGCAGTGTCAGAGGTTCAGTCCATTGTCGTCATGGAAGAAAGCTTGGCAGTGTGCAAGCAGACATGGCACTGGAGGAGCTGAGAGTTCTGCACGTTGATCATAAGGCAGCCAGAAGAGCTTGAGCATAAGAAACCCCAAGGCTCATCCCTACAGTGACATATTTCCTCCAACAAGGTCACACCTACTCCAACAAGGTTGTACCTACTCCAAACAGGCCATGCTTCCTGGTAATGTCATTCACTGTGGGACAAACATTAAAATACATGAATCTCTGGGGGCCAAACCTATTCGAACCTCTTCAGATAGGGTGGCTCTTGCCTGTGATCCCTGCTTTCAGGAGGCTGAGGCAGGAGGATTGTTGCCACAAATTTGAGCTAGCCTGGATATAGAATGAGAAAGTGTCTCAAAAACGAAAGAAAGTGAAGTGAAGCAATAAACAGTTAGCAGTGTTTAAAACATGGCTGATAAAGCCAATAGAGAGCAGAGTTCTCCATCCTTCTGTGAGTTTTCTACAAAATTTCATGCTATACACGGTTATTTCAACATTAAAATTTTTTTCGTTCATTTAGTAATCAAACATTTTACTACAAATGCAAATGTAATGGAGTGTGGAGTCTGGGCCACCACGGAGTTGGGATGTGTGTTTCTGGCATGGAAACCTGCCTCAGGAACTGGATAGGTAGAGAGATTGCTGCTAGGCTCAGAGAGAGGCCTTTGGCAGTGTGGTATGGGATGGAGCAGAGGCGGTGAGACGCTTTGCTGACTGAGAATTAAGATATCCAACAGATATCTTGGTGCACCGCGGTGCCAGACCTAGTGAGGTAAAAGACAACATTACTTTTTTTATGTTTTGCATTTTTACAACAACAACAAGGTTTTTTTTTTTTTTTTAGACAGGGTCTTATGACTCTCGGGCTAGTCTTGGACTTTCTGTGTAGCTGAAGATGATTTTATCTAGTTCTCCTACCTTTCCCTGCTGACATTGCCGGTGTGTACCACCTTGCCTGGCTTGTGCAGCGCTGGTACTCAAACCCAGGACTTCGCACATGTCTGACTAACTCTCTACCAACTGAGCTATGTCTCTAAGTCCCTGATCTCTTTATTTGTTTTGAACAAGATTTTGCTGTTGTAACTCCTGCTGGCCTTGAACTCTTGGGAATTCCCCTGTCTCAGACTCTGGAGTCTGGGACTATAGGAATGATCCATCATACTTAGTTCCCAATTCTTTCAATTTTTAAAAGTGCGCATTATAGAAATTTTTAAATGTGCACATCATAGAAATATCAGCCACTTTGAAATAGATAAAGGGGATAGATATGTGTTGTGTTTCTGGGAGTACATTCTTTCTAGCTTTGCTATGAGCAAGGGAAGGACAGGTAAAACCCAAGGTACAAGTAAGTGGGCAAAGCCGAGTACTATTGGAATCATTCTCTCTAGGAGCTGGGCTCCAAGTGATATGCTAGTAAGGATAAGCATATTTTCTGGGTTTCTGTGAGAGTTTGTTCATTATAGAGGCTGACGCTGGTAGTGTGATTTAGGGACCAACTTGGGCTCCATAAGAATGTCTGTATCTTAAAAAAAAACCAAATTTGTTTGAAACACAGAGATGTATTTCATATATTTGGAAATGAAATAGTAAAACAGTGAAAAACGTTAGGATTGTTTGTGGCCAGTCTTGTTAATGCTTGTAATCCCAGCACTAAAGTGGCAGAGGCAGGAGGATTGCCATAAATTTGAGTGAAATCCTGTCAGAAAACAGAAAAAAAAAGGCCTGTTGACATTGCACACCCCTGTAATCTCAGCACTAGGTAGGTGGCAGGAAGGATTAGGAGTTCAAGGCTATCCTGTCCTACAAAGCCAGTTCCAGACCCAAGCAAACCAGAAAAAGAAACAGTGTTTCCAACAAGTAAGCATTTCGTAATGTCACAGAACTACTGGGTGTCTTTCTGCTATTTGTTTACTATATATTCAATTGTTCCTTTATTTTATTTTAGTAGCATTTGTAGCATTTGAACCACATTCCATTCTTTAACAATGCTTTCTTCGCTCTGAAATGATCAATGTCTTTTCCCTTCAAGGCCGGAAAAGTTAAGCCGGTTGGATACAGAGTTGCAAATTGTTTGACTGAAAAGCTTCCCAGGGTGAGCACTTCCCAGCCTTTCTGTTTGTCCGTTAAATATGAGTGGTAGGAGACTGGACTCGCAGCTTTCCCCATAAAAGAGTGCATACATGTAATGTCAGTTTTGAACCTTTACTATATTTTTTGTGATGTCTATTGATTTTGTCCAAGAAAATGAAAATTAAAATATACATATCTTTTAGTTTACCAAAAATTCTAGGATTCAATGTATTTCAGTAGGAATTATGGGAGGTTTGTACAACCTGTATGTTTTCTGGTGGTGGGGTGGGGATGTCTGTTTGACTATATGCCACACGACTGTGGGTATCCATGGAGGTCAGGAAAGGGCATGGGACTTTGGAGCTAGAGTGATAGGTGGTTAAATGTGAGCCACCGGTGCGGGGGCAGAGAACCTAACTCAGGGCCCCTGGAAAAGAAGCAAGTGCTCCTGTAACCACCTAGCTTTTGCCAGTCTCCTAAATTATAGTCTTTTTTCTTTTTAAAGATTTATTTATTTAGTCCATATGAGTACACTGTAGCTGTCTTCAGACGCACCAGAAGAGGGCATCGGATCCCATTACAGATGGCTGTGAGCCACCATGTGGTTGCTGGGATTTGAACTCAGGACCCCTGGAAGAGCAGTCAGTTCAGTGCTCTTAGGCACTGACACATCTCATTTCTCTAGCCCTTAAATTATAGTCTTAAAAGTGTTTTTAAAATTAATTGTTATTTTACGTGTATGAGTGCTTTGCTTGTAATTATGACTGTGTACCAGGTGCATACCTGATACCCACAGAGGTCAGAACGAATCATCACCCCCCCCCAACTTGAGTTACAGAGTTATGAGCCAACGTGTGGGTGCTGGAACTGAACCTGGGTCCTCTTGCAAGAGCAACAAGTGCTCTTAGGTCCTGAGCCATCTCGTCAGCCTCTCAAACTATAATATTTAAAGCATTTTATATCTGTTAGTAAACACATTTTAGAGGGTGTGTCCTAGTTTTCGGATGCAGGAAGCCTCCGCTGCCTAGGGAAGCCGAACTGATATGTTGAAACTCGAGCTTCATGTTTCTCTTTTCATGTCTCACTTTTCCCAGCTTATGACTCCCCCAGAGGCAAAGAAGTATTTCAACTTCAGATATCCACCTGCTGGAGCAGAAAGAATATTTTATGGCAGAGCAAATGATCCCCAAATCGCACCTTATTTGACACATGGGATGAGACCTAAAGGTTTAGTAACGGTAAACCTTTCTTTTTCTTCCTCTAGTAGCCTTTAGTATACCAAGTTAGAAAGTCGCACAAATGAAGGTGTAAGTGAAATTCGTAATTCCCCTGGGTGTCTTTCCTCACTCTGGCTTCTAAAAACAGTAGCCTTAAGCAATGGCTCGAGTGTGTGAAGGAAGTAACTAAGAGTGGGAAGGAAGCAGCCGTTCAAGCCCCAGATTTCACTGCTCTTCGATGGAATGAGACTGTGCCATCCCACTTTCCCAGTACAGACAAATGTCATACCGTATCAGCCATTAAGAGAACAGGGCTGCTCCTCTTGCCCTAAGGCCCTACAGAGAGGGTGTGTGTGTGTGTGTGTGTGTGTGTGTGTGTGTGTGTGATATACGTGTAGGCGTGCATGTAGGGACTCAGGACAACTTTGTAGAGCTGATTCTCTCCTTTTTACGTGGGTTCTGGGATTAAAGTTACACTGGCAGGCTCATGTCTCAGTACCTTTACTAGCTGATTCATGTCTCAGGTCTTTTTTTTTGTTTTTGAGACAATGTTCCATGCCCAGTATCTATCTATTTTTTTTTCTTCCTGTCTATCTCTCCCCTGCTCCCCCCCTTTTTTGTTATTTTTGTTTTTGTTGTTTTTTGTTTGAGGCCATGGCTATCCTGGAACTTGCTTTATAGACCAGGAATTTGCCTTGAACTCAGATCCACCTGCCCCTGCCTCCAAAGTTCTGGGATTAAAGGCATGTGGCACCATGCCCATTGCTTTCTATCATTTTAATCTTTTGTTATTCAAAATT
Source organism: Rattus rattus (assembly GCF_011064425.1). Classification (NCBI taxonomy): domain Eukaryota; kingdom Metazoa; phylum Chordata; class Mammalia; order Rodentia; family Muridae; genus Rattus; species Rattus rattus. Next base: position 90,472,862 of record NC_046157.1, on the reverse strand, counting down.
TTTATTCTGTAGTCCAGGTTGGCCTCAACCCACCTGCCTCTGATTCCTAAAAGGTGCTGGGATTACAGTACGGTGTCCTTAAGTCCAGTCTGGATCGCGTACGTTTGAGAGAGTTGGTGGAAGTGATTTGTGTTCTGTGCTTGCCGTCCTTGCTGCTCTTGAGTATGTGCATCAATAACCTGGAAACTGCTTCCATAAGCCTTTCGGCACCACTGTAGGAAAGTTTCGTTTATCTCTGTGTCTGTGTGTATATGTGTGTGAGTGTGTGTGTATCTACCTATGTATCTATGTATCTGTGTGTGTATGTATGTATGTGTATGTATATATGTATGTATTTATGTAGGTAGGTAGGGTATGTATGTCGACCTACCTACCTATTTATCTACTTACTTGATGCTGGGGATAGAACCCGTGGTCCTGTATCTGTTAGGCAAATGCTCTATTGCTGAACTGTATCTCTAGGCCTTTCCCCCTGGCTTTGTGGCTTGCACTTACAGCCTTATGAGCATTCCACTCTCCATCCGGTCTTGCACGCTCTCTGTGGTCTATGCCTGGCTGCGGCTTCAGTCCCCCAGGAGCTGGGATACAGTTCTAGCTGAAAGCTCTGCGTCCGCTTTGTTAAATTTTTCCTTACTGATTTTGACCGCACATTAGAAGATGAGCAAAGTTGATGATGATGGGAAAATATAACTTTGTATTTTCCTCTCATTAGAATTTTAGTTTCTTTACATATACTTGTTTTGATACATGGACATTGTATAATTTCTTTAGATGAGCTCATTGATAAACCCACAGCCCATTACCACGTTTCAACAGAAAGTTAAAGACAAAAAAGAATCTATATACTTTAGCCATCAACGAGCACCATTGGGAAAATCTCATGATCAAACACCAGGATTGCCTAAAGGAATGGATGTGATCAACACAACATTAGGGACACCGACTATCAGAGGTAATAAAAATAAAGGGCAGGAAGGTGTGGGGAAATATGTCTTATGAACTTGGATTAAATCTGTCATTGGTAGATTTTCTGTTGGTGGTGTGAAGGATTGTTAACTATGAAAGATGAACATAGTCTTCACACGTGGTCTGTTGTCTGCTTGGGCCATGCTCTCCTTCTAGCTGGTCCTCTCTGCCTCCTAACTTGCATTTATTTTTGCTTTCAGTTTTCCCCTTTTATTTGAGCCTCTAATTTTTTTCTACTTAGTCTGTATCTTGATATGGTACTTGGAGAGTGATACAAACACAAACACACACACACACACACACACACACACACACACACACACGGTGGGGGGGGATGAGGGGGCTGAAGTTCTCCATGTAAAAGTAAAAGGATGGTATCATAGTGGAATCTCTCTTCCTTTCTTCTTATGTTCCTCCCTCCCTCTCTCCCTTCCTTCCTTCCTTCCTTCCTTCCTTCCTTCCTTCCTTCCATCATTGTCATTTTTTCTTTCTTTTTAGGTTACTTTCTGATACTTACTCTCTATATCAATGGACATAATGATTCACATATCAAAAGAAATATTGTTTCTGTTTGTTTCATTGAATCCAGAAAGCAAAACAGGCCATTATTACCTCCATTGGAACCGTCTGAGAGAAAACTTCCTGGGATTTACTGTGGGTTTATTTTGCTATTTATTTATTTATTTATTTATTTATTTATTTATTTATTTAATTTTATTTTTTTAGGAGCTGGGGACTGAACCCAGGGCCTTGCGCTTGCTAGGCCAGCGCTCTACCAATGAGCTAAATCCCCAACCCCCTCTGCTATTTATTTATCTCCCTTCTCTCTCTCTCTCCTTCCCCTCCTCCTCTTCCTCTTCTCTCTTCCCCTCTCCCTTCTCTTCTCCTCTTCTCTCCTCTCCCTCCCTGCCCCTCTTTTAGGGTAGGTTCACATGTAGCCTAGGCTGGCCTCAAATTCATTATGGTCACCCAGGCCGGCTTTGAAGTCCTGGTCTTTCTCCCTTCACCATGTCTAGCTTGTCTTGTTTTTGCTGATAGATATTTGTTTATATTGGCTATGTGATCTTCTAGGCATTCTGTGTAGCTTATGAACCCATCATACCAAACTTTTCATTGGCTGTAGTTTATATAAACAATAAATAGCCAGGAGCCCTTAATATTGATCTTGTTGATTCTTCTTCAGAGCTGTCTGTTCGTGACGTTGTGAATCCATCAAAATCCTTCGAAGATGTGTTTAAAGAAGGACAGGAAGGACATGATTTGTACACTATCTCTCACAATGATTATTTTGCAGGTAAGTCTTGCTCAGTATAAAGTGGGGCTGAGGATATGAGATCCTCAAATTTGTCAAGAAAAGCACAGAGCATAATGTTCATGAAGTTGGACACCTCATGGATGATGCAGTTGATCCATACATGGCAATTTGCCAGTATTGTAGGAGAACACATAGACAGATGCATCGAATTCTTAAAATAGAGAACTAGTTAGGCATGATAGTAGGTGATTGTAGTCCCAGCTCTCAGGAGGTGGAAGGAAGATTGTGGGTTTGAGGTTAGCATGGTGTACACACCGAAGCTGTATATTTAAAAAGAAGAATGGAGGCGAGCTAACAAGCAAGCAAGCAAGTGCACAGGCCTCTAATCCCAGCACTCTGGAGGCCAAGGAAAACGAATCTCTGTGAGTTCTAGGCCACCCTGAGCTATGTAGTGAGACCCTGCCTCAAAAATATGTAAATGAACAAATACATAAATACATAAATAAATGAATGAAAAGAAATAGTTGAGTATATCGACTCATTGCTATAGTCTCAGCATTCAGGAGCTGAGGTGGGAGGCTGAGGTAGGAGGAGTGTGCCAGAAGTTTGAGGCCACTCTCTCCTACAGAACAAATTCTAGTTCCTTCTTAGCCAGAGTGAGATCTTGCCTCAAGACCACAAGAACAACAATAAAATAAATGCAGACATATATGTATTATTAAAATGAAAAATCATAGTGAGATGATTCATTGGGTAAGGGAGTTAGTTTACCACGCAAACCTGACTACCAGCATTTAATCCCCCAAACCTACATAAAACAAAATGAAGCAAAACAAACAAAATACCGATGACCAGAGTTTAATCGCCAGAACCCACATGACACTGTTGAGAGAGCAGAAGATGGAAAGTTGTTTTCTGCCCTCTGCATGTGCACTGTGGTACACTTCCCAACTCAACAGGCACAACAATAATAAAGTATGTCAGCTGAGAAAGAGGAAATGTTATGTGGCCTTATTTTATTTAGTGGCTTTTAGCTTTAGAGATTACTATACTTACTAGAATGTCAGCACTACCCCTTACCACGTGTAAGAATCTTCATTGCCTAGGATGCTCTTGAACTCTTAGACTTAAGTAATTCTTCCTTCTCAAACCCCCACCTAGCTAGGACTGGAAGTACGCAACACCAATCCTAGCCAAGTGTGTAGAATTATATATTACACAGGTTAGGATCAAATTTTAGTTCACTTATTTCCTGTCTTAGACCTTGAGTAGTTTACATGTCTGATCATTAACCCGTCTTAGTTCTTGAGTAGCACGGTGACCTTGTGAGAGTCGAGTACATGCAAATATGCTTAGTTTGGTGCTTATAACAACTACTATCAGCTACTAAGAGGTCTTGTCTAATGGCACTGCAGGACTAGAATGATTTTAAGGATCAACTTAAATTTTATAGTGCTGTAAAATACATCTGAATGAAAAATATGTGAATGTAGTCTTGATAGACTAACGAAATGATTAGATTCTGATTTGGGTCTTAAGAAAGCCTTGTCTGGAATCTGCCATTCTCTTCTTTCTCATCTAATCTCTGCTGGTTTCTACACTCCTTAATGTGTTTCCAAGGATGGATAGTCTCTACCTCTGTCTCCAACTGCTGCTGTCCTTGGTCACTTGAACAGAGTAACCTTCTCATGCCCGTGACTTCTTCTCCTTATAACTCCTTCCTTATCTTTCTCCCTCTGCTTCCCTGACCTGCCTTCCTTTATACTTTCTGCACTCCCACAGTTTTTATGAAAATAACATTCTGTCTAAAATTTAGTGTGTAGCTGAAGGCTACCTTGACCTGACATTCCTGTCCCCAGCTCTCAAGTGAGGTGATTATAGGAATGTGCCACTATACCTGGTTTTGTCAGAATGTTTACTTTGGAGCTGGGCATGATGACTTATGCAGGAGGATACTAGGAGTTCCAGGCTACTCTTGGCTACAGAAGACCATGTTTCAGAATAGCAAGAACCTATAGCAAAACAGCAACAACAAAAGACGACCATCACTAGATGTGTCTGTGTTTGTGTGTGCGTGCGAGCGCCCATGTGAATTGGTGAATGCTTAAAAACTATTTAGAATAGGGCTGAACACAATGTTTAGTGGGTAAAGTGCTTGTTGCACAAGAATGAGGAATTGTTTACATCTTCAGAACCCACATAAAGCTGGGTAGCGTATTATGTGTCTGTAATTCCAGTTCGGAGAGTTCCTGAAAGAACTGGCCAGAGAGCCTAGCTATGCGTTGGCAGAAAATATCAAAAAAACCCTGTTTTAACAAGGTAGAAGGAGAAGACCAACATGCCACCCAAGGGTATCCTGTGACCTTCACATGCATGCTGACACAGCACACCCACATGCAGGAATACATGCACATATACATGCACACACATCATACACATGCATCACATGCGCCCTACACAACTCTAATGGCTCACTTTCCTCCTTCTTCTTCATCGCCCCTTTGTCCTTTCTCCCACAATTAACCTCTCCTGTCGGAGGTGGGAAAGAACAGCTCTAATGGACAATGATGAGGCTAAAATTGTCTTTACTTGCTGATTTTTATGGAAGGTTCATAGCCTTTTGAACATTACACTATCTACATTTTCTTTCTCTCTCTCTCTCTCTTTCTTTCTTTCTTCCTTTCTTTCTTTTTTCTTTGTTTCTTTGTTTCTTTCTTGGTGCTGAGGCATAAACTCATTGTAGAGAATTTGGATATTAAAAATGAAGAAAAAGCAAATGTTACCGTGTAACATCATTAGCTCAAGATAATCACAGTTGGTAAGCTGAACATTTTTCTAGCTTTCATCCATTGAATTTCACTGAAGCATCTAGGTTTAGAGAAATAGAATCTGACCCTTTATGGTTAACATTTAAGACTCGTTAGTTAAGCTACTAGGGCAATGGCTCAGGGGTTGAAAGTGTGCACTGCTCTTGAAGGCCAGAGTTTGGTTCCCATCACCCACATCGTTAGTTCACAACCACTTGTAACTCTAGTCCCAAGGGGATCCTTCCCTTATCTGACATCCAGGGCCACCTGCCTTCACGTGCCCTTACTCCCACATAGATACATAATTAAACTTAATAAAAATAAGCTTCCCGTGATGGCCAGGGGCCAGTCCCATGAGGGGTCTTTTTTGTCATTTCTTCTTGAGGCAGCAGAGCGGCGAGAGCATCCGCAGACTTGGTCTTATGAGATACGGGGGTAAGACTTTGTATTACAAGATATTTAGGGTTGCTGTATGATAAAAAGTTTACTTATCTAAGTCTAAGTTACCTTGCTACTGTAGCTGACCTGTCTTCTGTGTTCTTCTGAGGCCAGAAACTGCAGTCTCTGGCACTTAGCACCTCTTCCTAAAACAGCAAAGGATTAGGTAAACAGCTTTTGTACTATCTCAGCAGGAACTGCTGGGCTCTAACTTTCAGCCTGCTAGTCAGAAGTCGCAGGAAGAAAGAGGGACCCTAGAAAATAGTGTTTATAGGGTCCTGGGAGAAAAGGAAAAAAATTCTAGCTCAGTGGTACTCATACCTCTTTTCAGAATACATGATCATGTTAAAAAGTTCTAAGTTCACACACAAAAATCAAACCATAAATTGAAATAGAAGTTTACAATAGAGAATGTTTACATGCATATCCACTAGAAGTAATCTGGCTAAACATTCATCTCACTTGTCCTGAGAGCTCATCCAGGGACTTGTCTCAGCTCCACAGGTTCACTGAAGGTTTAAAACCATAACTGTTATTAGTGAAGTTTTGTATAGATGAACCCAATCAATATTTTATCTTCTGTCCTAGCTCCTATAATAAATCGTTAGTCCCCTTTTTATGACCTTTGGTTATTTGTTTTACAATCTCTTGGAATGTGCTCTGAGTAGGAGAAAGTCTGGTTACCTATCTAAGAGCAATTAACTGGTGACACTTGGGAGACTGGCAGAGTTCTCACTGCAGATTTGACTATCAGAAAAAGACTTGATAGCAGTCCCACTATAAAAGTGCTCAATGATCACTGATGTAATTTTAGGAATTTTTGTAGGATCATCATTAAGACTTAAGAAGAAGAAGAAGACTTAAATAGATGACTATTTGTCTATATAGCATCAATACAAGACAGTACATCTTTGTAGATCTGCAGAGATCTGCTCCAAAGAGGTGTGCTATTACTTAGTGATTGTTATATATGTTTAATAATAACAGGAGAAGCATATTAATCCTAGCAATTAGCAATTGGGTGGCAGAAGCAGGAGGAACTTAGAGTTCAAAACATAGTGAGTTCCAGGGCAGTCAGAGCTACATGGTAAGACCATGTCTCAATAATAAACAGGCAGGCAAGCAAGGAAGCAGATGAAGCTCAAAATGCATTGCTTTAAATAGTATGCCAGGGACAATGTTCAGTGGCAACAGGATCTGTAAAGTCTTTAAAATGCACTTACTTAACCACTGCTGAAATGACAGATACTTCTTGAATAAATACAAACTATATAGAAATAAATAGTATTGAGAAGGATTTCTCACAGTATTCTAGTAAGGAAAAAATTCCCTTTTCTTCCTTTTTTTCTTTTTCTGTTTTGAGACAGAGGCTACCATCTGGTTCAGGTCAGCTCCAAACTCACTTTATAGTTGGCATCGAATTCTCTTGCCTCGGCCTCCCAAATACTGAGATGTATGGTGTATACCACCATGCCTGGTTCATGTATGTACTTTAGTGTACAATAGAGATGTATAAATATTTCTATATACTCCCACTTGATTTGTTTTGTCTCTTGATATTTTGTAATATTTTCCATATTAGTATCTATATCAGGTTTTTCATTAATTTTTGTTGAAAGTAATTTTTTTCATACAGTGTATTCTGATCACAATTTCCCTTCCCTCAGATCATCCTTACTACCTCATCCATCAAACACGATGCCTTCTTTATCTACATATTTAGAAAACAGGCAAATACAAAAACCAAAATCCAGAATAAAAGAAAATAATAAAAAATAAGCAAAAGAAATGCATACACACACATACACACACACACACACCCCATAAAAACAGAAAATTGTAAAACATAATATTCAAGCAAAAGACACTAAGATAAAAAATACTCAAGCAAGCTAATGTAAGATAGATAAAGGGTCTACAAAAACACAATGAGTTCATTTCGTTTCATTTGGCCAATCTTCAACTGGGCCTGCTTTTGAGTGTGGTCTATATATCCAGTAAGACTCCACTGGAGAAGGCCATTTTTTCCCTTTGCAAATGGTTGTCAATTGGAGGTAATTTCTTGGTTAGGGATGAGAACTCATGTCCACCTCCACCTCTTTGTCCTGGGACGGATCTGGCTTGAACCTGTGCAGGCTTTGTGCATGCTATCCCAGTCTCTATGAGTTCACATGTCCGTCAGTCCTGTTGTGCCTTGGTGTCATCCATCCCTGCAGACTCTTATGATCTTTCAGCCTCCTCTTCCATGTAGATCACCAAGCCCTGAGGAGAAGGGTTTGCGGAACACATCCCATTTAGGCCTGTGTTCCAAAGTCTCACTCTCTGAATATCGCCCATTTGTGGGTCTCCATATATGAGTGCCCATTTCCTGAAGAGGAAGCCTGATAATGGCTGAGTGAGATACCCGTCTATGGTTATGGCACAATGTCACCAGGAGCTGTTTTATTGCTTGGTTTCCTCTTAGGCCAATGACCTACCCAGCCTCATGTTCTCGGCCACTCGTTCAGTGTCAGGCCTGGGTTCTACCTCACAGAGTGGCCTTTCATCCGCTCAGGTGCTGGTGGGTTCCTACCACAAGTATTCTGCTACTGTTGCACAGGGTATTGTGCGTGCAAGGCAGCACTGTCACTCTCAGGGTTTGTAGCTCAGTTTCTGTTTGTAGGTTGATGTCTATATTTAGGTGAGGGCTGGCACAAATTAGGTCAAGGCCATGATTGGACAGTAAAACAGTAAGGTGTGGGCGAAATTTTGGTAAGGCGAGAGAGAAGGGAAAGTGAGAGAATCAAGATGGAGATGGAGAAGGACGACCCAGATCCGGGTGGTCTTAAATGGCCATGGGTAGTTATACGTATTTCTTAGGGGATGGACTTCTATAGGTAAATTTGTCTTATCTAGGTGGGCGGTTAATATCTTTATCAATTGCCTGGGAGTTTATTGTGTGAATGTATTGGGGACTGAGGATTTAACATATAAATCTGATCGCTAAGTTACAGATTACTGAGTCTTGATTTTACCGGATAGTTGGGAATTTATACTTTACCAGGGAGCGGTTGCTGGGAATGTGGGCAGAGTCTGTGACCAGGAGCTCTGATAGGCCAGCTGCTGCTGGACTTTTAGAGCCCCGATTTTAGGTTATATGGCCCTCTGGTGCCAGATCTAACTCTAGGGAGCAGCGTAGCACGGTGCCATGCTGGAACGGCTCGTGGACCGCCTAGGTCAGAGAATACTTGGGGGCAATGTGGAGTCTCTGGGATGAATTATTGTTAGTTCTTTATGGCCCCACGGTGCCAGAACTAACACCAGGGAGCGACCACCCGGGTTAGAGAGTACCAGGGGGCCAGTGTGGAGCAGTGACAAGCTGGAACTGGCTGCCGATGAGATACGGATACCCCACAGTGCCATGTGGCCTTAGCTGGCGCTAGCGTGGGTTAAAAAGTTCAGATTTTTAAAATATTTACCACAACACCTGTTTGCCTTTGTTTTTTGGCAGCGTGCAGAGTGCCTTCTAGTACCGTGAATACTGGCTAGAAGGGCTAAAGGCTCTTGGTAACCACCAGCTCCATTTCTCCGTGTTCTGAGTTGTGTATATGTTGACTTCAGAAACTGGGCATTACTGTCAGTTTGTGGAAAGCAACCAATAACCTTGGCAATAGCATGGGTTGTTTGGGGGTTTCTTTGAGGGTCCCTTTGGGCAACAACACAATAGATGTAACCCATCACTGGAATTGAGGGTTTCATTTGGTGACAAGGGATGTCTAATTGGGACTCTAACTGGTGATATCATTTATATTTCTTTCATATATTGTATGTATTTTAAGAAGCTTCTACTGTGTTAGATTTTTATATGACCCCTCAAATATCTCTTTAATGTCAGTTGTTCTTTTCTTACCCCTTTTCTCAGTGCCTCCATTTAATTCACCCATTTAGATCTCTTCTTATCTACCTATAAGTATATATTCTATTTCCATGTCCTTGGAAAATCCTTTTCTCCCTCAATTTCTTAGTTTATACTATACCTCAGTGATTATGTGGACAGTAACTTGATTACTGAAGACTTAACATCTAAATCTATAAAAAGTGACTACATGCCATATTTGTCTTTTTGGGTCTTTTCTCTAACTCCACCAACGTATTGAAGAATGTCATGATTTCATATTTTTAACTGCTTGGTAATATTCCATTGTATACATGAATCACATGTATCCATTCATCCACTGATGGACATCTAGATTGTTTCCAGTTTCTGGGCATTATGAATTGAGCAGCACTGAACGTAGACAAGCAAATGTCTTTGTAGTAGGATATAGAGTCCCTTGGGTATAATGCCCAAGAGTTGCATCACTGGATCTACGGGTGAATCTATTTCCTGCCTCCTAAGGAATTACCACATTGATTTCCATAATGGCTGTACAAGTTTGCACTCCCATCAACAACAGCTGAATGTTCCCCTTCCCCCACCCTTTACCTCACAAATGACAACCCTGCATAAGTTATCATTTGTTTTATTGATCTTGGACATTTGACTGGTATAAGATGGAATTTCAAAGTTGTTTTGATTTGTATTTCCCTGATGGCTAAGGTTATTGGACGTCTCTTTGTTTATTGACATGTTTCATCTTTGATGGATGTTGTGCTTCTGTAGTTCAATTTTTTAATTGGGTTGCTTCCTTGATGTCCAGTTTTTTTTTTTAGTTCTTTATGTATTTTAGCTATTGACCCATTATCTGATGTTGCACTTATCTTTTTCTATTGTATAGCCTGCTTCTTTTTTTTTTTTAAAATTTATTTATTTTTTATATATGTCACTGTCACTGTCTTCAGACACCCCAGAAGAGGGCATCGGATCCCATTACAGATGGTTGTGAGCCACCATGTGGTTGCTGGGAATTGAACTCAGGACCTCTGGAAGAGCAGTCAGTGCTCTTAACCACTGAGCCATCTCTCCAGCCCCCTGTTCCTTTGTTTGAATGCTACTGCCCTTTGCCATAGAGAAGGTTCCCAATTTCACGAGGTCCTGTTTATTAATTGTTGTTTTTAGTGCCTGTGCTATTGGTGTTCTGTTTCAGAACGTCTTTTCTATTGTTTGCCCAGCATTATTTGTTGAAGATGCTGTCATTTTTCTTGTGCGTATTCTGGCTTCTTTATCAAATATCAGGTATCCACATGTATATGGGATTGTATTTGGGTCTTCAATTCCATTCCATTGACCAACATGTCTGTTTTCATACAAGTACCATGCTAATTTTCATTACTATAGCTTTATAGTACAACTTGAGATTGGTGGTATACCCTGTGTAGTTCTTTTATTATTAAGGGTTGTTTTAGATATCCTTTTCTTTCATGTGTGTGTGTGTGTGTGTTTCCATGTGTGTGTGTGTGTGTGTGTGTGTTTCCATATGAAGCTGAAAATTGTTCTTTCAAGATCCATGGAGAATTGTGTTAAAGTTTTGACGGGCGTTGCATTGAATCTGTACATTGCTTTTGGTAAGATTGCTGTATCACTATATAAACTCTACTGATCTGAGCATGAGATCTTTCCATCCTTTAATGTCTTCAATTTCTTTCCTTAATATCTTAAAGTTTTTATTATATGTCTTTTACTTTTTTACTTAGAGCAAGGTGTGCGTGTGTGTGTATGTGTGTAAAGTGTTGTTTTCTATATTTCTTTCTCAGTCTGTCCTTGGTAAATAGGAAGGGTACTGGTTTTTTATGTTACTTTTGTATTTTACTACTTTGTCAAAAGTTTTTATCATCTGAAAAAGGTTCCTGGTAGAGATTTTAGGGTATCTTATTTATAAAATCATATTATCTGCAAATAATGCTACTTCCCCATTTCTTCTAAGTTTTCTAGCATTTGGAATATAAGTTTCTGAAGAAAACCGAGAAACTTTTTCCTAAATTATACTATACTTAAATATGCCTACAATAAACTGCCCAGCATCAGACTGTAGATGTTTTTTACCAACCCTGACTAACGAGGCGTTTTGAACCAGATCTCCTTGCCTCATGTGGCAGTCATTCTGTCGGCTCTGGTAGTCACAGATTGCCCCCTCCCTGGTTATTTTTGTATATTGATTTTCATATCCTTCAGCTTCCCTGAATTCATTTATTAATCTTACCAGTTTTGGGTGGTGTCTATGGTTTTTTTGTTTGTTTGTTTGCTTGAGTTTTCCAGGTTTGTTTGTTTTTTTTCTTTCTGAGACTTGATCTCACTATGTGGTTCAGGTAGGCCTGGAATTCACCATCCTCTTCTCGGCTTCCTCTGTACTGAGATTAAAGACATAAGCTGCCACATCTTACAAACACGAACACAAAGAGCTCTGTATGTAACATTCCGTGGTGTCCCAGCATGTGCGGGTGAGACCTTTGTTACCTGCAGCCGAGTCTGCACAGCTGCCTGTATGGGTACATTCCAGTCTTGTCCCACAAATCCTGTGCCAACGAGAAAACAGTGTGCTCTCTTTAAAATAAAGATTTTTTTTTCTGTGTATGGCTTAACTCAGAAGTCTTATTCCCTGCTCCTACTACCCACAGGAGAAGCAAAGAACCGAAAGTATAACCCAGCAAGTTTCCATAGGTTTAACTTGTATGGAGTCCCAACACCTCACTGTAATGATGGGCGCACCATGGCTAAAACTTTACATTGGCTCCATGAACTACAAATGTAAGTGTGATTGTACCTGGTTCAGAAGTAAGTCTTAGAGATTTAGCATTTGAACTTAAGGAGCTACCTATTTAAAGTTTATTTTTAAGAGATACTAAATATGTCGGCACGATATATAACATAACGATAATAGAAAAAATAGATCATGCAATGTCTTCATTTCCAGCACACATTCTCTCTGTTTACCCCAAAGGTTTATGCTGTTCTGAAGTTACTTCATGACTTGGTGTTTTTTAAAATTATTTATTATTTATTTATTTAGGTGACAGGGTTTTACTCTGAAGCCTATAGTAGCCAAGAATTTGTGTCCATCTTCTTGCCTCAGCCTCCCAGTGTTGGACTTTATTTACTTTTTGTCGTTGCTTTAGATTTTATTTTCATTCTTAAGTGTGTGTGTGCACATGTGAACGTAGGTACACCTAACAGGCTGAAACATCATCTTCTCCTAGAGCAAGAGTTACAAGTGAGCCACCCGTGGGCATGAGGAATTCAAGTCAGGTCCTTTGCAATGGCTGTCTCTCCAGCTTCTGTGACTTTATAGACATGGCTCTTTGCATGTTAACCTCGCTGGCCCAGAAGACACTATATATCCCAGGCTAGCCACAACCTGCGGCCAACCTCCTGGCTGTCTCTCAAGTGCTGGGGTTATAGGTCTGAGCCACCGTGCCAGGATTGGCATTGAGATCTAATAATTTACTTGGGCATCTTGAGCCTTTGCCCTTAATGTTTGCAGATTTTGACCTTTTCTTTTGAGTGTGTATGTGTGTGAGAGAGAGAGTGTGTGTGTGAGGGTGTATGTTGTGTGGGTGTATATGAGATGTGTTTATATACTGTCTAACTGGCCTCAAACTTGCTGAGTAGCTTAGGCTGGGCTCTTAACTCATGCTTCTCTTAGAAGCCTGAGTTCTGGGGAAAATTGGACTTTCTTATTTCTTCATTCTGTATATAGCTTCTTCCTTAGAATTTTCATTTTTTATTGGATATATTTTAAAATTTATTTACATTTCAAATGATCATCTTTCCTGGTTTCCCATCCATACACTCCCTATCCTACCCCTCCTTCTTCTAGGAGGGTGTTCCCCCTCCCCAACCACCTACTCCTTCCCATCTCCCCGCCCTGACATTCCCCTGCACTGGGGGGTCCAGCCTTAGCAGGACCAAGGGCTTCTCCTCCCATTGGTGCCCAACAAAGCCATCCTCTGCTACATATGCAGCTGGAGCCATGGGTCTGTCTATGTGTGCTCTTTGGATGGTAGTTTAATCCCTGGGAGCTCTGGTTGGTTGGTATTGTTGTTCTTGTGGGGTTGTAAACCCCTTCAGTTCCTTCAATCCTTTTTCTCTAACTCTCCAATGGGGACCCCAATGGGGTCCTTAGTTTTTCACTTACTATGTTATTTTTTATTCTAAGCCAACACATGAATTAATGCCAAAGGCCCTGAGTTTGATTGAGAGTAACACACACACACACACACACACACACACACACACACACACACACACACACATAGGCCCTGCTAATACGTATCCTTAGAAGTTCAGAGGTGGTCTGTGTGTGATGGCTTTTATCTGTCAACCAGGTACTCAAGCCTGAGGCGGAAAGATGGTAGTGAGTTGGCATGCCAGTCTGGGTTATAGTGTGAGCCTCCTCCTCCTAAATGGAGAGTTTCTTATCCTCCTTGATCTCTTGTTAACTTGAGACACAAACACATCACTGTGAAGCCACAACCTTTCCCTTGTTCATCTCCAAGATCTCATATTAATATAAACATCACAATATAAAACAATTTACAAACCTGAAAAAGTCTTAAAAACTCAAACACTTAAAAAAATCCAAAGTCGATTTGTGAGGGGCCCTTTTGGGAGGTCAGGCAAGGCATGCCAGTCTGGGTTATAGTGCCAAAGCAGGGGAAGAGAGGCCTCCTGGAGCCAGAGACCAAGAAGAGTCCTGAATGGGAGAGGGCCCTTTCTTATCCTCAGAAAAACTTGAAATCTCTTGTTGGATTAAGAAAGGTTTGGATTGGGTAAAGGGAAGGCTTGAAAAAAAGGGTTTAGGAAGAAGCACTGAGATCACAAACCAAATGCATCACTGCCTGACTCACCCATCAGTATTGGTCACAACCTTTCCCTTTCCTTCATCTCTCAAGATCTCATATTAATATAAATATCAATAATATAAAACAATTTACAAACCTGTGCTGTGTGAAAAAGAAGAAATAGACTTAAAAAACAAAAAAATGCTGGTTTTACTCAAACAAGGCTTAGGGAATTGCTACAGTCTTAAAAAGCTTTCAGCATCTCTACCCCAACACTGTCCTGCTCTAAAATGTCTATTCTAAAATCAAAAGTCTCCCATCAACTTTGGGTTCATATCTAAATAAACAAACAAACAAACAAACAAACATAAATAAATGCATACTTTCTTATTTCAAGAGGGAAGAAGCAGGGCACAATCACAATTGGGTCAAAATAAAACCAAACTCAACCATATAAACCATGTATGTGTCCAGCATTTGGGATTCATATATGCTCTTCTGGGCTTCTTCAAGGGCCTCAGGCTCCTGCTCCAGATCCACCCTCTGCATCATATACGGTTCGTCTCCTCAGCTCTGGCTGACTCCTGTCCATAGCTGCTTGGTGGTTGTCCCTTGGCACTGGCATCTCAGCATGCTGGGGTTTTCTGTGGTGACTGGGCTTCACATACACCAGTAGCTTTTCTTGGGCTCTCTTCATGGTACAGGGCCTTAAACTTCCCCATAACCTTCACAATGGCCTCTCCCATCCTCTCACAAAGCAAAGCCTCAGTTGCTCCCCATGACCCTGTCATGCCTTCAAAACCAGTACCACTCCTGGTGGCAGCCCATCTTAAAGGACATGGATGAAGGAAACTGATTTTTGCCTGCTTGCCCTCACTCTTGCTAGCAAGATCATCTACTCTTGCTGCTGCATTCCTTCACTGGTATTAAAACCAATCTCTATGGATTCCAACAGAGACTGAAGGACAGCATCTCTCCAGGATTCCTCCAGGACTCCAGGACCGGATTGGGATTGCTGGACAACTGTCTGATTCTCAGTTTTCCAAGCACAATACAGGCATTGTTTGCCCACCCAGACTACATCCTGCAAACCAATCTAATGACATCCCTATAAATAATACCTGGGAGACTCTTATACATAACAAAGTTTGGCTGCCATCGTAAGGTCCAACCTTGGCTGCCTCTGGAGCCCAGATTCTATGTGTTGACTCTAGGAAGCATTTCCCAGAAGATTTCGCCACAGCGATGGTCGTTTCCTAGTTCCCACAAACTTTTCAGCTTCAGCTGACCAGCATCAATAGTCCTGGCAAAGTAAAGGTTTTACTTCAGTGGTTCTGGTACCTTGTTAATCATAGCTTATTCTTCAGTCTCAGCTAATGAGAACCACAGATTCTTAACTTAAAATGGCAAATGATCCTGATAGAGCTATTTAAGGACTCTTAATTTTCCCTCTAAAAACATCACAAGCATCATCTGCATTGCTCTTAACATTTTTATATTCCAAACTGCCAGCAGAACAAATCAATGTTTGAACACTCAGTGATCTTTCTAGCCCAAAGTACCAACTCCCCGTCTCCCAACCTCCAAATACCCTACATGGTCAGGTATTTCACAACAATACTCCACTTCTGGTATCAAATTTTTTTGTCCTATCTAGTGGTATTATTGTTGCTATGCAATACCATGACTAAAAGCTAATTGAGGAGGAAAGGTTTATTTGGTTTACAAACCCAGAGCCACAGTCCATTGAGGAAGGCCCAGGAATTCAAACTGGATAGAAACCTGGAGGCAGGAGCTTGTGGAGACTCCGTAGAGAAGTGCTGCTTCCTGTTTTCTCCCTCTGGCTTGCTCAGCCTGCTTTCTTTTCTTTTCTTTTTTTTTTAAATATTTTTTTTATTAATTTTTACTTATATGAGTAAGTGTAGCTGCTTTGAGATGCTGATTTTGAGCCACCATCTGGTTTGCCAAGAGCCTGCTTTCTTAACTAGCCACCTCCAGCCCTCAGCCTGCTTTATAGAGCCACCAGCCTAGGATTGTACCACTTACAATGGGTTTGGCCTGCCGCAATAAATCACTAATTAAGAACGTGCTCTACAGGCTTGTCTACAACCTGATCTTATGGAAAACATTTTTTTTAAGATGGAACACTCCTACCCCACATACAAGGGGACATCAATAACTCTAGGTCTTATGTCAAAGTTGACACAAAATAAACAAAACATAACCTTTGAATGTTGGAGGTTCTCTATAGAAATTCTGATATTTGGGTCCAAGTTAATAGATTGTTCTAGAAACAACGCTTATAGGTTATAGTCTGGGTGGGCAAACAATGCCTGTATTGTGCTTTATTGGTGAAAAAAGTAGCTGAGATCCTCTTTATCAGACAGTTGTCCATAAATCATATTACCAAAACTAGATGCAACCCCAACCAAATCTCTCATAGTCCTGTCCTTGGGTGTCCTGGATGCCATCTCCAGAGCCTCTCTTCAAAGCTCTCACAGCCAATCCTGGAGAGTCACTCTTTTATAGTTGTCTTTGAATGGACCTTCAGTCTCTGTTGGAATCCATTCTGAGGCATTAGCAAAAATTGGTTTTTGCCCATACCAGTGAAGGCCCTTTACAAGCAGCAAGTTCATCCAGTTTGTGCAGGTGGAGGTTTCAGATGATCTTGCTAAACTTGCAAGCAAGCACCGTTTGTAAGGGAGAAATTTTTATCTCTCCCATTTGGATAAAAAGGCAGTTTCCTTCATCCATGTCCTTTTATATGGGCTGCCACCATTAGAAGGTTGGTCCAGATTTAAGGTATATCAATAGGTTCTTTCTAGCGTTCCTCCAAATAAACCATGGATAAAAAAATGGCGTCGGTCTAGGGCGCGAGGGGTTCTTCAGAGCAGGGGGTGTCCCGCGCAGCAGCAGTTTCCATTGTAGTAGATTCTGCATTCACCGAGCTAAGTTGACAAACAAAAGGTTAGTTAATCATGAGGCTTTCCCATCCAAAAAAATAAAGAATAAGCAAAAAAGGAGGAGGAAGGTTGTAGTCTGGGGCAAGCAGAACCAGAGGTCCAAGAAGAAGTCTCTGTTGGAATCCCATAGAAAATACCAGAAAATACAGGAAGATGAGATGGAAGGAAAGAGACCAGAGGGCTGCCAAGTAAGGATAATCATTTCCATTGTAGTAGATGATGATCATGATGAATAAGAAAAAAAGGAGGAAAGGGGAAGAGGAAGGAAGAAGAAGGAAAAGGAAGATGAGTTGAAGGAAAGAGACTGGATAATCATGATGATGATCTGATGATCATGATGATCGTGATGATTTGCGATGATCATGAGGGGGAGGAGGAGGAGAGGAGGAGGAGGAGGAGGAGGAGGAGGAGGAGGAGGAAAGAAAAGAAGAAGATGAAGAAGATGTTCAGAGGGAGGCTGGCCGCTGACGCAGAAAGGCATGCAGAAGAGAAGATGTTCCAAAGATGGATGTAGGCAGAGGATGGAGAGAGGCTGCTCTAACCACGGATACCCAGCAATGCCAGCAGCCACCAACAGGCACGGGGGTGGGGGTGGGGGAGCAAGAAATGGTTTCTCCTTTGGAGAAAATGTGAGGGTGCCATCCTCTGCTCCCTAGTTCCACAGCTGCCTAGAGAGCTGTGAGAGAACACATTGCCATTGTCTGAAGTTGTGGTAACTTGTAGCATCCACACAGTGGCAGTATGGCTTTCCTGTGTGTCACGGAAGACCTGGCTTTACACTGAGCACGAGACTTTCTCGGTTTCCGTAGCCCTAAACCACTTGCACTTCCATTGGCATCCAACCGCCTACTTGTCTGCTTCATTGCTGGGGTGCCCAATCACTGCCGGCAAGCTGCTCTGGGGAGGCAAAACACAGTCGGTAACAGAGGTCCGAGTCTGTGTTTCCCCAAGTGAGAAACAGCAGGGTCTGAGACAGAAGCTGTGGTTCCCAGTCTCCTGTGTATCCAGGTGCCGCTAGCCTGCCGCTGGGAGTGAAAATTGGTGGAGGGTGCTCAGGGTGTCTACTTGCCAGGAAGAAGGGGAAGGCTGAGAACAGGACAGGCGCAGAGTCCAGTCTGTTTCCAAGAGACTGGAGAGTAAGGAGGGGCTGAAAGAGGGAAGACCTTCTCCAGGCTTCCCTTAGGCTCAGCTCATTACAAGAAAGTCCTTCCCCGACCCCACAGCCCCATAGCCATCCTTGATAAAGGAGATGATGTCCAAACTGTTTTACTTGATGGCAAATGTGAATGCATACACCGCACTCAGGGTGAAACTGGGATTAAATACCTTTTTGCCGGAAAGAATACACAAGAAAGAAAGCTCATTGTCGCCTATCTAGATAACTCATAGGTATGGAGAACTCCAGGTTTTTTGTTTGTTTGTTTGTTTTTAACTTTTTTCTTTTATTGGGTATTTTTAAAATTTACATTTCAAATGTTATCCCCTTTCCCAGTTTCCCCTCCAGCAACTCACTATCCCATCTCCTCTTCTCCCTCTATGAGGGTGTTCCCCACTCACCCACTTATTCCTTCCCACCTCCCTGCCCTGACATTCCCTTACATTGGGGCATTGAGGTTGACAGGACCAAGGGCCTCTCCTCCATTTGATCCCTGACGAGGCTGTCCTCTGCTACATATGCAGCTGGAGCCATAGGTCCAACCCTGTGTACTCTTGGGATGGTGGTTTAGTCCCTGGGAGCTCTAGGGGTCTGGTTGGTTGATATTGTTGGTTTTCTTATGGGATTGCAAACCCCTTTAGCTACTTCAGTCCTTTCTCTAACTCCTCCATTGAGGACTGTGTTCTCAGTTGAATGGTTGTCTGTGAGCATTTGCCTCTATATTTGTCAGGCTCTGGCAGAGCCTTTCAGGAGACAACTATATCAGGCTCCTGCCAGCATGAAATTCTTGGCTTCAGCAATATTGTCTGGGTTTGGTGGCTGTTTGTATATGGGCTGGATCACCAGGTGGGACAGGCTCTGAATGGCCGTTCCTTCAGTCTCTGCTCTAAACTTTGTCTCCATATCTCCTCCTGTGAATATTTTTGTTCCCCTTTTTAAGAAGAAGTGAAGCATCCACACTTTGGTCTTCCTTCTTCTTGAGCTTCATGTGCTCTATGAATTGTATCTTGATTATTCCCAGCTTTTGGGCTAATATCCACTTATCAGTGAGTGCATACCATGTGTGCTTTTCTGTGATTGGGTTACTTCACATAGGATGATATTTTCTACTTCAATCCATTTGCCTATGAATTTCATGAAGTGATTATTTTTGATAGCTGAGTAGTACTCCATTGTGTAGATATACCACATTTTCTGTATCCATTCCTCTGTTGAAGGGCATCTGGGTTCTTTCCAGCTTCTGGCTATTGTAAATAAGGCTGCTATGAATATAATGGAGCATGTGTCCTTGTTGTATGTTGGAACATCTTATGGGTATATGCCTAGAGGTGGTATAGCTGGATCCTCAGGTAGTACTATGTCTAATTTACTCAGAAACCAATAGAGGTGGTCGTGCCATTTGCAATCCAGTCAATGTGGATCCTCAGGTAGTACCTATGTCTAATTCTGACTGGTGTGAGAAACTCAATTGTTTTGATTTGCATTTCTGATGACTAATTTTCAGAATGGTTGGTGACAGTTTCAGCAATTTTTTTAATAGGGTTATTTTATTCCATTCAAATATACATGGATATTAGCCCTCTAGTGTTTAGTATTGGTAAAGATCTTTTCCAAATCTGTTGGTTGCTATTTTTCCAGAAGTCCTTTGTCTTAACCATTTGTTTTACCATTTCAATTTTGTTTAGAAAAACTGCTGTTCTTTTTTCCATTGAATCTGGTTTTAATCTCCTTTTTGTACATGGTGAAAGAATGGATAGATCTGCATTCTTCTAAGCTGACCCTCCATAACCAGCATCATTTGTTGAAAATGCTGTCTTTTTTCCATTGAATGGTTTTAACTCCTTTGTCAAAACAAGTGAGCATAGGTGTGAGGGTTCATTTCTGGGTCTTCAATTCTATTCTATTGATCTACCTGACTGTCTCTTTACCAATACCATACAGTTTTTTATCACTATTGTTTTGTAATACAGCTCGAGGTCAGGGATAGTGATTCCCCCAGAAGTTCTTTTATTGTTGAGGATAGTTTTCACTAACCTGGATTTTTTGTTATTCCAAATGAATTTGCAAATTGCTCTTTCTAACTCTATGAAGAATTGAGTTGGAATTTTGATCTGGATTGCATTGAATCTATAGATTGATTTTGGCAATATGGCCATTTTTACTATATTAATCCTGCCAATCCATGAGCATGGGAGATCTTTCCATCTTCTGAGATCTTCAATTTCTTTCTTCAGAGACTTGAAGTTCTTGTCATTCAGATATTTCACTTACTTGGTTAGAGTTACATCGAGTATAATGGTGTATTTTATATTATTTGTGACTATTGTGAAGGGTGTCATTTTCCGAATTTCTTCCTCAGCCTGTTTATCTTTTGAGTAGAGGAATGCTACTGATTTGTTTGAGTTAATTTTATATCCAGCCACTTTGCTGAAATTGTTCATCAGGTTTAGGAGTTCTGTGGTGGAATTTTTGGGGTTACTTAAGTATACTATCATATCATCTGCAAATAGTGATGTTTTGTCTTCTTCTTTTCGAATTTGTATCCCTTTGACC
Source organism: Rattus rattus (assembly GCF_011064425.1). Classification (NCBI taxonomy): domain Eukaryota; kingdom Metazoa; phylum Chordata; class Mammalia; order Rodentia; family Muridae; genus Rattus; species Rattus rattus. The sequence goes on along the minus strand of NC_046157.1, from coordinate 90,452,027 downwards.
TTTTGTTTTCTGACTGCTCTGGCTAGGACTTAAAGTACTATATTGAATAAGTAGGAAGAGAGTGTGCAGTCTTGTTTAGTCCCTGATTTTAGTGGGATTGCTTCAAGTTTCTCTCCATTTAGTTTGATGTTGGCTACTGGTTTGTTGTATGCTGCTTTTACTGTGGTTAGGTATGGGTCTTGAATTCCAGATCTTTCCAAGACTTTTACTATGAGGGGGTGTTGAATTTTGTCAAATGCTTACTCGGCATCTAATGAGATGATCACGTGTTTTTTTTTTCTTTGAGTTTGTTTATATAGTAGATTACATTGATGGATATTCACAGATTGAACCATCCCTGCATCCCAGGGATGAAGCCTATTTGATCATGATGGATGATTGTTTTGAGGTGTTCTTAGATTTGGGTTTTGAGAATTTTTTGAGTAGTTTTGCATCGATATTCATAAAGAAAATTAGTCTGAAGTTCTCCTTCGTTGGGTCTTTGTGTGGTGTAGGTATAAGCGTAATTGTGGCTTCACAGAAGGACTTCCTTCTGTTTCTAGTTTGTGGAATAGTTTGGACAGTATTGGTATGAGGTCTTCTCTGAAGGTCTGATAAAATTCTGCACCAAACCCGTCTCTTCCTGGGCTTTTGTTGGTTGGCAAACTTTTAATGACTGCTTCTATTTCTTTAGGAATTATGGGACTGTTTGGATGGTTTATCTGATCCTGATTTAACTTTGGTACCTGTCTAGAAAATTGTCTATTTCATCTAGATTTTCCAGTTATGTTGAATATAGGCTTTTGTTAGTAGCATCTGATGATTTTTTGAATTTCCTCAGTTTCTGTTGTTATATCTCCATTTTCACTTCTGATTTTGTTAATTTAGATTCTGTCTCTGTGTCATTTTGTTTGCCTAAGGATTTATCTGTCTTGTTGATAGACAAACAGCTCCTGGTTTGTTGGTTCTTTGTATAGTTGTTTTGTTTCTTTTTCTTTTTTCTTTTTTTTTTCTTTTTTCTTTATTTTGGAGCTGGGGACCGAACCCAGGGCCTTGCGCTTTCTAGGCAAGTGCTCTACCACTGAGCTAAATCCCCAACCCCAGTTGTTTTGTTTCTACCTGCTTGATTTCAGCCCTGAGCTTGAGTATTTCCTGCTGTTTACCCCTTTTAGGTGTATTTGCTTCTTTTTGTTCTAGAGCTTTTAGGTGTGTTGTCAAACTGCTAATGTATGCTTTTTCAATTTCTGTTTGGAGGCACTCAGAGCTATGAGTTTTCCTCTTAGCACTGCTTTCATTGTGTCCCATAAGTTTGGGTATGCTGTGCTTTCATTTTCATTAAATTCTAAGAAGTCTTTAATTTCTTTCTTTATTTCTTCCTTGACCAGGTTATCATTGAGTAGAGCATTGTTCAGCTTCCATGTGTATGTGGGCTTTCTGTTATTTTTGTTGTTATTGAAGACCAGCCTTAGTCTGTGGTGATCTGATAGGATGTATGGGATTATTTCAATCTTCTTGTATCTGTTATGGTCTGTTTTGTGACTGGTTATGTGGTCCATTTTGGAGAAAGTACCATGAGGTGCTGAAAAGAAGGTAAATTCTTTAGTTTTAGGATTAAATGTTCTATAGATATCTGTTAAATACATTTGGTTCCCAATTTCTCTTAGTTTCACTGTGTCTCTTTTTAGTTTCTGCCCACCATCTGTCCATTGATAAAAGTGGGTTTTGATGTTTCCCACTATTATTTTGTGAGGTGTAATGTGTGCTTTGAGATTTAGTAAAGTTTCTTTTTTGAATGTGAGTGCCATTGCATTTGGAATATAGATATTCAGATTTGAGAATTCATCTTGGTGGATTTTTCCTGTGATGAGTATGAAGTGTCCTTCCTCATCTTTTCTGATAATTTTTGGTTGAAAGTTGATTTTATTCAGTATTAGAATGGCTACTCCAGCTCATTTCTTGGAACCCTTTGCTTGCAAATTTTTTTCCCAGACTTTTACTCTGCATAAGTGTCTGAATTTGTTCTTGAGGTGTGTTTCCTGTATGCTGCAAAATGTTGGATCCTGTTTATGTATCCAATCTATTAGTCTAGGTCTTTTTATTGGGGAATTGAGTACATTGATATTGAGAGATATTAGGGACCAATGATTGTTGTTTTCTATTATTTTTGCTGTTACAAGTGAAATTATGTTTGTGTGACTATCTTCTTTTGGGTTAGTTGAAAAAACATTACTTTCTTGCTTTTTCTAGGATGTAGTTTCCCTCCTTATGTTGGAGTTTTCTATTATCCTTTGTAGGGTTGTGTTTGTGGAAAGATATTGTGTAAATTTGGTTTTGGGATGAAGTAACTTGGTTTCTCCATCTGCGGTAATTAAGTGTTTTGCTGTATATAGTACCTGGGTGGCATTTGCTTCTTTCAGGGCCTGTATGACATCTGCTAAGGATCTTTTGGCTTTCACAGAAGTCTGGTGTAATTCTTATAGGTCTGCCTTTATCTGTTACTTGACCTTTTCCCCTTATTATTTTTAATATTCTTTCTTCATTTTGTGCATTTGGAGTTATGACTATTATGTGACAGGAGAATTTCTTTTCTGATCCAATATGTTTGGAGTTCTGTAGGCTTCTTCTTTCTTTAGGTTAGGGAAGTTTTCTTCTATAATTATGTTGAAGATAGTCGTTGTCCCTTTAAGTTGGGAATCTTCACTCTCTTCTGTTCTTATCATCCTCAGGTTTGATCTTCTCAGTGTGTCCTGGATTTCCTGGATGCTTTGGTTTAGGATCTTTTTGCATTTTGCACTTTCTGTGATTGTTGTGTCAATTCGTTCTATGGTATCTTCTGCCCCTGAGATTCTCTCTTCTATCTCTTGTATTCTTTTGATAATGCTTGTTTCTGTAAGTCCTGATCTCTTTCCTAGGTTTTCTATCTCCCAGTTGTCTTTCTTTGTGAATTCTTTATTGTTTCTATTTCCATTTTTAGATCCTGGATGATTTTGTTCAATTCCTTCACTTGTTTGTTTGCGTTTCTTATAATTCTTTAAGAGATTTTTGTGTTTTCTGTTTTAAGGGCTTCTACCTGTGTTCTATATTTCTTTAAGGGAGTTATTTATGTCCTTCTTAAAGTCCTCTAACATCATCATAAGGTGTGATTTTAATTGGGAATCTTGCTTTTCCAGTGTGTTGGGGTATACAGTACTTGCTCTGGTGGGAGAACTGGGTTCCGATGGTGCTAAGTGGCCTTGGTTTCTGTTGCTTAGGTTCTTGCACTTGCCTCTTGCCATCTGGTTATCTCTGGTGTTAGCTGGTCTTGCTGTTTCTGGTTGTAGCTGATCCCTCCTATGACCCTGTGAACTATGATGTTTGGTGTGTCAACACTCCTGGGAGACCAGCTCTCTCCTGGGAGGATTTGGGTACTGAGCACTGTGGCACAGAAGTAAACTGGATGGATCCTGTCCCAGATTGCTTGTCAGTTCTTGTGTCCTAAGGTCTCTGGGTGGGTTCCTTGGAGTAGAAATGGTGGTCTCATCTGTGCCCTCAGGTGTTTCAGCACTCTTGGGAGGCCAGCTCTCTCTTGGTGGTATCTTGGTATAGAGACTTGTGGCACAGGGCCATCTCTGAGTGCAGGAGGAAACTGGAGGTTTCCTGACCCAGACTGCTCCTTGCTCCTGTGTACTGCGGGATCTGGGTGGTCATCTGGGCTACCTCTTAGACTAGGTATTTTAGCAGAGGTTGTGGTCTCATCTGTGCTCTCAGGTGTGTCAACACTCTTAGGAGACCAGCTCTCTCCTTGTGGATCTGGTTACTGAGAGGTATGGTACAGGGTTAGCTCCTGGAGCAGATAAAATCCAGACGCTGGGTTGGGGATTTAGCTCAGGGTAGAGCGCTTGCCTACAGGCGCAAGGCCCTGGGTTCTGTTCCCAGCTCCGTAAAAAAAAAAAAAAAAAAAAAAATCCAGACGCGCTGGCAAGTCTAGCTTTTTTATTGGTATATGACCAATTGTTATGTCCTCTCAGTGTGGGGTCATGGTTAGGTAGTTTGGCAGGGATTTGGCCCCATGCCTGCTATTCTCAATCCTGTGATCTCTCGGATGTGAGCCTGTGTAACCTTACCAGTTCTTCTGTTCTGTCTAGTGGCATAGTCCACTTGCCCCACACCTACTCTTCTGCTAGTGTTGTTTCGAAAATAACAACAGTCTTAGCCACAAAGGAAAAGTCTCAAAAAAATTCTCTATATTATTAATTCAATCCTATCTTGGACATCATGGGGTAGGAGTAGTTAAGTTCACAGATGAAGACTTTGAAGCCAGTTATTTGCCTAACGTCATGTAGGCTAGAACCTGGCAGATTGACTGCAGCAGCTATTCCTACTCCTGCATAGGCCTGGGGACTCTCTTAAAAATCTCTATCTGAGAACTGAATTTGGGTCTTCTGTAAAAGCAACAAGTGCTCTTACCGACAGTACCATCTCTCCAGCCCTGCTTTCCATAATTGTAAACATTGTGTGGGTTGGCTCCTTAATAGTGATTCTTTAATTGAGATACAAGGGCATACGCATGTTGAGAACGGGAGGGATATTTGCAGACACAGCCTAATGGGTTCTTTTCTGAGTGGAGCTGGTGTTCTTGACCTTGGCATAGAAAAGAATTTCAGTATAACTAGGTGTGAGAAGCAGATTTTGAGTTTATTACAAGAGATTAAAACATTTAAAAAAAATTGTGGTATTTATGTGTGTTGTCTGTGGAATGTGGGGTGTGTGTGTGTGTGTGTGTGTGTGCCTGCTCAGAAGTAGTGTAGGTGTGTAAGGCTATCCAGGTACATGTGGAGGTCAGAGGAGGACATTTTCAGGTATTGTCCTCTCTCAGTCTCCACCTTAGTCCTTGGAGACAGCATCTTTCACTGAAATAGAAAGTCACCATTATTTTTGGCGGACTAGCTGTCCAGAGGGAGCTCATAGGACCTATCTCTCCACCCCTTGCCCAATGTTCATGAAAGGCACTCATGATCAGACCAAGCTTTTTCTTGTTTGGGAGTTGAGAATTTGAAGCCAGATCCTCATGTTTTTAACCTTTGGGCTAACTCTGTAGCCCCTAAGAAGATACTTTATCATAAATATAAACATGAGTTAGTAGAAAAAGAGGCTCACAGGAAAAAAAGGAAGGTCAGTACATCCAGGTGAGGGCATGGCCTTCTCAGGAAAGAATCTTGACTATGTGTCTTAATATTTGTATATGTGACTTTGGTAGATTCTGAAGTTCTACCTGGAAGGGTTGCTAACTAAGGGACTGTTTATCTCTCTCCCTTTTCCTCCAGTAAGAGAGATCATGGGATCGTGGGGGAACAATGAGTAGGACAACAGCGGATAAAGTAAAAGCAAGGTTACAAAGAGTGTTCAAGGAAGAAAACTGTGGTTTTGTTTAAACATTTACTCATGTACATAGTGTGTGTGTGATATGTGCAGAAATCTTGTGGTGAGCTTGCTCCCTAGACATATTTTCATGTAAACATTTATAGTTTTCTTAGTGACATTCTTTGAAATAAGCCGTTTAAACTGGTATAGGAGAAAGGCCTTAAGATTGGCTTATCTCTTTTCAACAGTCTAAGTGAGAGAGGAGTAAGACTGCATACTGTTAGACCTTGAGTGTGGTTTCCTATTACTTTAACATTCTTATTTGAGACATCTCTATATAAAAGGAACTTGGATGCTATGTAGTCAAGATTCACAGCACATGCTGCTAAATTGTGCTGGAATACTCCATTCTTAGCCAGGGAAAGACTTCACAACCAGACTGTGGAGTGGCGAGTACCCTTCCCCACAACATATGTTCCACATTCCTCATCTTTCTGTCCTGTCTGAAAATATTTTTATGTTTTTTTTATTCATATTGGCAAAGTGTTTTCTTTTGCTTGCGCTCCCTTCCTCTTTTCTTAGGCTGAGAACTGAAATGAGTCTAATGCATTCCAGGCAAGTGTTTGTCCCCTGAGCTGTGTCTCCAGACTGGACGAGTGTCTGACTGAGGTGCCTGTTATCATAGCAGAGTCTTCAGGCCTCTAGGCACACTCAACACCTTTTGCTCCTTTTAGATCTTCTCACGAAGACCCCACTGTAAACCTCTGCAGCCCATGGGCTTCCCTTAACCCAACTTTCGATTACTGTACAACCTTGCCATTTCGACCATGTGCTCTCTTGGCCTCCTCTCTCTTGGTCTCCTTAGCCTGAACTCTCTTCTTTCCCTTTCTCCTCCCATAGACTGGTTTAGTCTGTGGTTCACACTTAGTCCTCTACCTTCTCTCCCTGCTGTGGGCTCTTCCAGTTGCCTCTGGCTCTACTCTTCCTCATATTTACAATAAAACTGTTCTGCTCAACCATACCTCGAATTGGTCACACCCCACTTTATACACAGACCATGCTATATTAACAACCAAAAGAATTTTTATTACAAAGCATGTGATAGAAACATCAATATGTGAAGTATTAAATATGGAATATCTTTTGAGACTTGTTTACTGAGGGTGCCGAGATACCACGATCCTTTTCATTGTGTTTATATTTTGCAGCCAATGGCATTTAAATAATAAATAATGACAGTAATACCTGTTTATTTCTCATTTTTTTTAGGGAAAGAGGAGCAAAAATTGTATCCAAAAGAGCTGATGATTTTGAAGAAAAATTTCAACACAGACTTGGAAGAGTTTTAGACCCGTGAGTTTGAGCTTGAGGCCTTGCCGTCTCTCGCTTCCATCTGGGCCATCAGGGTAGGCTTGGTGGCAGGCACCTGTGATCTTAGTCCTGGGAAGTAGAAGTAGGACGGTCAGGAGCTCAAGGTCACACCCTTAGCTATGTTATTGAATTGAGGGTTACACTGAAAAAACCAAATGTTGGTTTGTGTCTTACCAAATTGTTTTTATTGAACATGAAAATAATAATTATATAGTTCATCAGCGGAGTACTCTCATGGCCTATAGCATTCAGACTTCCAGGAAATCAGTGACTTATATGCATCTGGAGAAGGGGCAGGAGAGAATTCTGTATATTTTTTTTCTTTTTCTTGGTTATTTTATTTATTTATATTTCAAATGTTATCCCCCTTCCTGGTTTCCCCTCTGAAAACCCCTATCCCATTTCCCTCCCACCCCCATCCCATCTCCCTCCCACCTTGCTTCCTGGGGGAGCACCCTCACAAAGCTTTATTTCTGGGATATCAGAAAAATTATTTTGCCTCTTTTTGCTTTGAATTCTCCCCCCCACCTCTCTCTCTTGTGGTCTGCAAGGAAAACCTTCAGCTGCTGTTAATACAAATGGACACCAGGCTCTTGTAATGCCTTACCTTTGGTTTTCCCAGTGTGTCTATAGGAAAGTCTGTGGGTTGCTAAGCACCTAAGGCAAACAACTTTGAGCTTTGGGTGGTCAGGACTTTAACTAGAGTTTGCTTTCTCCTATAGCATTGCTGAAACTATGAATGTTCCCCCAGGGCACACATTTGGAGCTTGCCTCCAGCCTGAAGAATATGGTAAATATGTGAATTTCTTTCTTGACAAATAAACCCAACCCCATTAAAGGAGTGACTTTCTTAGACCAGAATCTCTTTTTCTGTTACCCACAATGCTTTAGCCTGTATTGGAACATATGAATTAACCCCCAACTCCCCATCCCCCCTAAAGAGAGGCAGGTGCTGGGCTCTTGTTACTGTCCAGCTTGCTGCCCCTGGAAACATAGTCTCATTTCTGTTGAAAAACATCTCTAGAAGGTTGTGCTCTTACCTTCACCATGGATATAGATACACGTGTACACATCTATATATGCATTTTTTTCTGTCGTGCTGAAGATGAACCTTGGGCCTTGTGTATTCTAGGCACAGCACTGTATCACCAAGCTACGTGTCCAGCCCCTTGAAGCTTCAGATGTTAAAGATTAAAGCTTTATAGCATTAATGGTATATAAGAATTCTTTTCATATTATGTTTGAACTAATACAGTTTGAAGGCTTTATAATTAATACGTTAAGTTGACTTTTACTTAGAAAATAAATATAAACTTATTATCTCAGTGAGCTAAGGCAGCTTTTAATTTAATTTGAATACAATACTTATGTCATGATATGACAGATTCTTGGTGCTTTCTAAAGATGCAAAATCTGGGCTAGCAAGATGGCTCAGTGTCAAACTTGAAAACCTGAGTTTGGTACCTGGGACCCATATAGAGGAAGGAGCGAGTCAACTCCCAAGAGTTGTTCTTTGGCCTTCCCATGAGTGCTATGGTACACTTGAGAGCCTGTGTGAGTCCTTATGCTTTGTGCACAAGGCGCCTATACACATGTGTTCCTGGAGGTCAGAGAAATGAGTTACAGAGGGTTGTGAGCCATCTGATGTAGGTACTGGGAATAGATATAAATATACATATAAATATTACATATTTATATAATAATATTATTAATACAGCAACACTATACATTAAACTATATATTTATATAATTATGCTAATATATGATGTTATATAAAATATTAATTATATTTTGTATGTAAAATATTAAAATAAGAAAATAGTTAAATGTTTTAATATTAAATTAAATATTAGTTAAACATAAATAAGAAAAATACAGATTTTTTTAAGGCCACATAACAAGTGTACAGAATCAGAAAATATTTTATTGTTTGCTTTTGAGGCAGTATATCAGGCTGGTTTCTGATTTGCTGTGTCTTATCTAGACCTCCCAATCCAGGATTACAGGGAGGGAGCACCATGCACAGCAACATATTTGTTTACCTATGGGACGCAGATTTAAACATTTAAACTCTAATGTATCCTACTTAGACGTGGTGGTTCATTCTGTGATCCCAGCATTTGAGAGACTGAGACAGGATGATTGCTTCAAGCCTGACCCATCTCAGTGTTCGTTCGAGTGAAAGACCATGTTTAAAAAAAATGTTTTTGATTATCATTTGTTTTTTACAGTGCTGGGAATTGAATCCAGGGCTTTGCACAATGTAAACAAAGGACCTACATTCTTATACCAGAGACATCTTGTTTCAAAAATGAGATACACAGACACACACACACACACACACCACACACACACACACACACACACACAGAGAGAGAGAGAGAGAGAGAGAGAGAGAGAGAGAGAGAGATATAACCACATAATTAAGAGCTGCTCTCATCAGCCAGCTAGCAAGTCATCAATCCAGCCATAGGTAGCAGAGGACTTGTATAACTGTTCTAGCTCATGTTTTAATTACAAACAAACAAAAAGTTTCTCATGGATGACCTACAACTTGCTATATCCCTAAGACAGGTCTTGAACTTATAACTCTCCTGCCACCACCATCCACATACTGGGATTACAGACTGTGCCAACATGCTGAGCTTTTTTTTTTTTTTTGGTTCAGCTTCATTGCTTAGCCCAGGCTAGCCTTGGATATATATTAGTTTGATATTAGTTTGCTTTCTATTGCTATGATAAACACGAGGACCAAAAACAACCAATTTTTGCTGTGGAAAGCTCAACTGCTGAGGAAAGCCAGGGCAGGAACTCAGGTCAAGAACCTGGAAGCAGAGCCCACAGAGGAATATTTCTTACTGCCTCACTCCCCAAGGTTTGCTCAGCCTGCTTTCTTACACAGCACAAAGCCACCCACCCAGAGATGGCACCACCTGCAGTGGGCTGGGCCCTCTCACAGAATGTCCCACAGACTTGCCTTCAGGTCAGTCTAGGGAGACAAGTTCTCAGGATTTTTCCTCTTACAAATACCTTTAGCTTGTGTCAAATTAACAAAACATTACCCAGGACAAGGTAGGTGTGGGCTTCGCACTTGGCTAAGACCGTCTTTGTTTTATAAATAATATAGAATAGAAAGGGTTGGAGCAGAGCTGAGTGTAGAGCACGCTCAGCAAGCTTGTGACTGGGTGGAGTCCTCAGCAACGTAAACATAAAGCAAGTGACATACTTCGAAAGGGAACAAATATATTAATTAGTTTACCGGATTGCACTGGATCGATTTTCTTTCTTTCCTCTTGAGATAGGGTCTTATAGAATTCAGGCTAGCTTGAAACTCAGTATGTAGCCTAGTGATCTTCCTCACTCAGCCTTGTGAGTACTGGGATTACATGCATGGTTCATAATGCCAAGTAGATTTTTTTTTCATGACCAGAGCCATGGTGGTGGGACGATGGCTCCGTAGTACGAATACTTGCTGTGTAAGCCTGAGGATCTGAGTTTGAATCCCTAGCCCCTGTATAGACAGCCATGTCCATGTTTGTAACTCCAGCATTAGGGCTCAGGGATCAGTAGGTCGTAGTTTACTGACAGCTGTCTTGATAATGTGAGCTGCCTGCACCCTGAAAGACCTTGGCTTGAGGCAAGAGATGGAAAATAATAGAGGAAGACACCCGAAGTTCTCCAGCCACTCGCACGCAGTTACATGGATGTGCACATGTGTGCACACCTGTGTATGTAATTCTACCCTCATATAAACAAATGAACAAACAAACAAACAAACAAACAAATCAGAAACAGTAGCGTGTTGTATTACTTTTTAATGAATCCTGACATGAGGTTGCTTCCTCATGTGTATGAAAGACACACAGCCTTTATATTTTAGCACGTCTTAGGCAGCTGGGCAGCTGCCTATCCTCCATGTTGTTAGAATCTAACTCCCACAGACAATTCCAATTTACTACTTACTAATTCTGTGTTCCATCTTGGCTGCTCTAGACCCAGTCGAGCAGCACTCTGGGCCTCGTCCTCTTGGCCCCCTTACATGGTGGCTCTGCTTCTCTCCCCTGTGCATACCTCAGGCATGGCATCCCTCTTTCCTCTCTCCACACTCTCCTAAGGCATGGCTGACCTCCCCCTCATCCTTCCTAGAGGTCCCAAGCCTGGGAAACCTAAAACCCCTCCTCTCTCTTCTCCCTTGGTATTGTCTGCCACATCCTTATTTACCAATCAGAATTAAGTGGAGGTGGAAACTTTGTGCATACTAATGTGGGGGTCACAAGCATTAGAATTCAAGCAGCTACAGTAACTTCCAAGAGTCCATTGCTTTATGCTCCTTTTTACACGAAGACATACTTTGTATAATATCACAGCGAGTGAGCATGTTGTGCACAATGGTAATCCCAGCATTTAGGAGACTGAAAGGATTGCTATGAGTTCAACGAGGCCAGCCTGGGCTACATGAGACCTCATGGGCTACATGGGAGAAGTGCCAGCACTAGACATAACTGTCTTGTTTGTTCATTCCTAGAGGCTGCTAGGTCTCTCTGCCTTGGTCCCTCTCTGCCTCTGTTTCTCTCTTAAAACTCCATGGCCATAGTTTACATTCACATACAAGATTCCTCCTTTTCTTCAATAGGAGTTGGTGATCTCATCCATTACAGAGGGCCAGATGAATATCTCCGTGGGAAGGACCGCCAGAGAGCCCTGGTTGCGGCTGCTCGCCACCACTTGAAGAAATTTAATCACCAGCACTTTGACACTTTGCTGATGGCTTTCAGGCACTATGACAAGGCCAGTAGTCTCACAGAATGAGGGGTTCTGATGCACAGACAAACCTCAGCAGACTGGCGCAGATGGGGGTGGTGGGTCAGCAAACTGCGGGTTCCATGCAACTCTTTACTTGTCCTTTAAAGAGATGTTCACTTGAAACACAGCCATGACTTCCAGGTTTAAAGCATGGTCAATGACTACACATAAGCAGAACGGAGTAAATCTCTGTTCTGAGAGCAAGGATACGTGGATCTCTGTGGATCTTTGTGGATCTCTGTGGATCTCTGGGGAACGGTGGACATTCTCAAAACCAAGTTTTGGTGTTTTCACATTGTACCTTCAGTGTGCGTCCAACTCACTCATAGAATGCTATTGCCTTGGAGAGCAGGGGCTAGTATCCATCCAAAAGATGCAGGATCAGTTGGTATGTATGTATGTATGTATGTATGTATGTATGTATGTATGTATGTATTTATTTATTTATCTATTTATTTTGAGATAGGGTCTTTTGTAGTCTAGGCAGGCCCTCAGGCCCTGGTGTAGCACATAATAGGAATGAACTTTCTATCCTTTGCTTCTTCCTCCAAAATGTCAGGATTAAAGACCTGGCCACCATATCTTGGTTCTTGGAATTTAGCCACTGGTTTGTACGTACCATTTAAACACTATGCCAATGAGTTGTATCTATAGGCCAAGATCAATTAATTTTTAAACTACTGTAAATGTAATTTATTCATTTAGTTTTGGTGCTGGGGATTGAACCCAAGGGTTTATACATGCTAAGTATATGATGTCCTTTGAGCTGCACCCCCAGTTCCTCGAATGTGCATTTTTCTGCCCTCCTTTTCAGGAAGCTCAGAACCCATTGAGTAATTTCACAGTCGATTTTGTGAGCACTTGAATTTTTCCCATTGTTACTTTGCTTTGATTTTCCTCTACTCCCATTTGTATCTCATTGTACATGGTTTTCTAGGCAGTTTAGAAACCATCTAAAGTAGATTTAAAAAGATGATTATTCTTTTTTTCTTTGTCATATATATATATATACATATATATATATTTCATCTTTATTAACTTGGATATTTCTCTTTTTTTTTCCATCTTTATTAACTTGGGTGTTTCTCTTTTTTTTCCCATCTTTATTAACTTGAGTATTTCTTATTTACATTTCGATTGTTATTCCCTTTCCCGGTTTCCCGGCCAACACCCCCCTAGCCCCTCCCCCTCCCCTTCCCTATGGGTGTTCCCCTCCCCATCCTTCCCCCATTACCGCCCTCCCCCCAACAATCATGTTCACTGGGGCTTCAGTCTTGGCAGGACCAAGGGCTTCCCCTTCCACTGGTGCTCTTACTAGGCTATTCATTGCTACCTATGAGGTTGGAGTCCAGGGTCAGTCCATGTATAGTCTTTGGGTAGTGGCTTGGTCCCTGGATGCTCTGGTTGGTTGGCATTGTTGTTCACATGGGGTCTCAAGCCCCTTCAAGCTCTTCGAGTCCTTTCTCTGATTCCTTCAATGGGGGTCCCATTCTCAGTTCAGTGGTTTAATGATGGCATTCACCTATGTATTTGCTGTATTCTGGCTGTGTCTCTCAGGAGAGATCTACATCCAGTTCCCATCAGCCTGCACTTCTTTGCTTCATCCATCTTATCTAGTTTGGTGGCTGTATATGTATGGGCCACATGTGGGGCAGGCTCTGAATGGGTGTTCCTTCTGCCTCTGTTTTAAACTTTGCCTCCCTATTCCCTCCCAAGGGTATTCTTGTTCCCCTTTTAAAGAAGGAGTGAAGCATTCGCATTTTGGTCATCCTTCTTGAGTTTCATGTGTTCTGTGCATCTAGGGTAATTCGAGAATTTGGGCTAATAGCCACTTATCAATGAGTGCATACCATGTGTATTTTTCTGTGATTGGGTTACCTCACTCAGGATGATATTTTCCAGTTCCATCCATTTGCCTATGAATTTCATAAAGTCATTGTTTTTGATAGCTGAGTAATATTCCATTGTGTAGATGTACCACATTTTCTGTATCCATCTCTGTTGAAGGGCATCTGGGTTCTTTCCAGCTTCTGGCTATTATAAATAAGGCTGCTATGAACATAGTGGAGCACGTGTTGTTGTTATATGTTGGGGAATCTTTTAGGTATATGCCTAAGAGAGGTATGGCTGGGTCCTCAGGTAGTTCAATGTCCAATTTTCTGAGGAACCTCCAGACTGATTTCCAGAATGCTTGTACCAGTCTGCAATTCCACCAACAATGGAGGAGTGTTCCTCTTTCTCCACATCTTCGCCAGCATTTGCTGTCACCTGAGTTTTTGATCTTAGCCATTCTCACTGGTGTGAGGTGAAATCTCAGGGTTGTTTTGATTTGCATTTCCCTTATGACTAACGATGTTGAACATTTCTTTAGGTGTTTCTCAGCCATTCGGCATTCCTCAGCTGTGAATTCTTTGTTTAGCTCTGAACCCCATTTTTTAATAGGGTTATTTGTCTCCTTGCAGTCTAACTTTTTGAGTTCTTTGTGTATTTTGGATATAAGCCCTCTATCAGTTGTAGGATTGGTAAAGATCTTTTCCCAATCTGTTGGTTGCCATTTTGTCCTAACCACAGTGTCCTTTGCCTTACAGAAGCTTTGCAGTTTTATGAGATCCCATTTGTTGATTCTTGATCTTAGAGCATAAGCCATTGGTGTTTTGTTCAGGAAATTTTCTCCAGTGCCCATGTGTTGGAAATGCTTCCCCACTTTTTCTTCTATTAGTTTGAGTGTATCTGGTTTGATGTGGAGGTCCTTGATCCACTTGGACTTAAGCTTTGTACAGGGTGATAAGCATGGATCGATTTGCATTCTTCTACATGCTGACCTCCAGTTGAACTAGCACATTTGCTGAAAATGCTATCTTTTTTTCCATTGGATGGTTTTGGCTCCTTTGTCAAAAATCAAGTGATCATAGGTGTGTGGGTTCATTTCTGGGTCTTCAATTCTATCACTGTCTGTCTATCTGTCTGTCTCTGTACCAATACCATGCAGTTTTTATCACTTTTGCTCTGTAATACTGCTTGAGTTCAGGGATAATGATTCCCCCAGAAGTCCTTTTATTGTTGAGGATAGTTTTAGCTATCCTGGGTTTTTTGTTAACCCAGATGAATTTGGAAATTGTTCTGTCTAACTCTCTGAATAATTGGATTGGTATTTTGATGGGGATTGCATTGAATCTGTAGACGCTTTTGGTAAAATGGCCATTTTTACTATATTAATCCTGCCAATCCATGAGCATGGGAGATCTTTCCATCTTCTGAGGTCTTCTTTAATTTCTTCCTTCAGAGTCTTGAAGTTCTTATCATACAGATCTTTCACTTGCTTGGTTAAAGTCACACCGAATTTTATATTATTTGGGTCTATTATGAAGGGTGTTGTTTCCCTAATTTCTTTTTCAGCTTGTTTCTCTTTTGTGTAGAGGAAGGCTACTGATTTATTTGAGTTAATTTTATGCCCAGCCACTTTGCTGAAGGTGTTTATCAGCTTTACTAGTTCTCTGGTGGAACTTTTGGGATCACTTAAATATACTATCATATCATTTGCAAATAGTGATATTTTGACTTCTTCTTTTCCAATCTTTATCCCTTTGATCTCCTTTTGTTGTCTGATTGCTCTGGCTAGAACTTCAAGAACTATATTGAATAAGTAGGGAGAGAGGCCTTGTCTAGTCCCTGATTTTAGTGGGATTGCTTCAAGTTTCTCTCCATTTAGTTTAATGTTAGCTACTGGTTTGCTGTATATTGCTTTTACTATGTTTAGGTATGGGCCTTGAATTCCTGTTCCTTCCAGGACTTTTATCATGAAGGGGTGTTGAATTTTGTCAAATGCTTTCTCAGCATCTAGTGAAATGATCATGTGGTTTTTATCTTTCAGTTTGTTTATATAGTGGATTACGTTGATGGTTTTCCGTATATTAAACCATCCCTGCATGCCTGGGATGAAGCCTACTTGATCATGATGGATGATTGTTTTGATGTGCTCTTGTAGGATCCAGGGATCGAACTTAGGTATTAGGTCTGACATGAAAGTACTTTTGCCACAGAGCTCCTTTGATGGACCTACCAACCATTTCAGAATGAGTTTAATATCAATACAAGCTCAGGATGTGTGCTGATACAGAGAATCACCATCATTTTAAATTATGAATTTAGCTTTTATTCAAAATTAAATAAGCAAAAATTTTTTTGGTTCTTTTTTTTTTCGGAACTGGGGACCGAACCCAGGGCCTTGCGCTTCCTAGGCAAGCGCTCTAACCACTGAGCTAAATCCCCAACCGCAATAAGCAAAAATTTAAAGAGTATTTGTATACATTATTGACATAAAAAGAAGTTAATTACAGAATCTAGAATCTAGGACAGCATGAATACAAACCATGGCACAGCATAGTATTCTGAGATATGAATAAGGTCAAACTAAGATTTGTATCAAGGGAAAAAAAAAAAACCAAAGCAAACCTTAAAGGCTTTTGGAAAACCTTGAAAAATCTTAGTTGTGCATTAATCTTCTCTTCTCCAGATACTTAATATAATAAGTAATTTCCTAAGTACATAGATCTTGTCAAGCTATAAGATACAAATTGTGTGTGTGTATGTATATGAGAGAGAGAGAGAGAGAGAGAGAGAGAGAGAGAGAGAGAGCTTCATTGCATCTCTCATATTGACCTTGAATCCTGAGTCTTCTTACCTCCTAAGCAGGTGGCAACATATCTGCCTTGCATCTGCCCCTATTCCTCTCTCTCCTTCTACCCCTCCTTCTCTCTCCCCCTTCTTCCCACCCGTCTCAGTACTAGGCTCTACTACTGAGCTCCATCCACCTTTATCCCAGAAATCACAGTCTTTATGTGAGAGGCAGAGAGAAAAAAATGAGCAGAGTAATTTTAAAATGAGAATAAAGGAATATTCCCACCTTCAATCCTGTGCTGGGCATGATGTTTGAAAAGTTACACCTCACCTTTTTCATTTTAAAAATTAATTTAAAATATCCATTACTCACTAAGTTATTTAGGAACAGCTGCTTTAGTTTTAGGCCTGGGAATTGTGTACGTGTGTGCTAATGAGTAAAACTCTTCTCATTATCAAAAAAGCATATCACTTAAGTTTGTGTTAATTCCAGGCATACGTATTAGACTTTAATTGTAGTATTCCACGGCTGAGGCAGGAGAATAAAGGTTTTGAGGGATGTTTAGGGTTGTCTAGCAAACCTCTGTTTTGTCTTTGTCCTTGATCCTCCATAAGGAAGTTGGGACAACCACATATACAACAACAGATATCAATAAGCCTCTACTCAGTTGCACTTTCCCTCAAAAAGCATTAAAAAATGTTGGTCTAAGTGAGTTAATGTAGCAGCGCACACCTTTAATCCCAGCACTGAGTAGGCAGGCACAGGCAGATCTCAGGTGAGTGTGAGGTCAGACTGGTCTATACAGTAAGTTCTAGGATAGCTAGGGCAACTTAGACTGTGTCTCAAACAAACCGAAGAACAAACAAAAAAGGCAGGGGGAGGGGAAGAAAAGAAAATGTAAGTGGGACTGGAAAGGTGGCTCTGTGGTCTTATAGAAGACCTGACTTCACTTTCCAGGACCTGCAATAGGTGGCTCACAATTACTTGTCCCTCCAGCCCCAGGGAGTCAATTGATGCTGTCTTCTTGGCTCACTGAGCACCTGCACCGACACGAAGCTTCCCCCACATGGACACACACACAAAATTAAAATTAAATTAAAAAGGAGGAAATATACTCGATGGTTTTGTTTTTAATGAAACTACTGGGTAACCGTAGTTAATTTCAAGATGATTTTCAATATGAAAATACGGAAGCTGGAATAAACACATTAAACAACTTACATACACACACACAGAGAAAGATAGAGACAGAGACAGAGATAAAAATGGAGGTAGACGGACAGCCTCTGCACCCCAACCATGTACAGACTTCTTTACATGGGGTTACATGTAACGCAGCTTGCCCTTGGATTATGAGCCTTCTACTTCTGCTTCCCAAGTTGAAATTACAAGCATGTACTACTACACTTGACTCAAATGTGTTGTAATTAATGTTTTTATGGTAGTATTGGGATGAAACTCAGATATCATACCTCCTAGACAAGTGTTTAGCCAAAAAACTACACTCCAGCTCTGTTTCAGTCAATTCTAAAAAGCTCATGAACATGAGTAGCAGGATCTACTGTACTGGCTAGTCTTATTTCAACTCGACACAAGCTAGAATTGTCTCAAAGATGGGAACCTCAATTGAGAAAATACCTCCATAAGATAAAGGACATTTTCTTAGTTAGCAATTGATCTGGGAGGGCCCATCCCATTGTGGGTGGTACCATGTCTGGGCTGGTGGTCCTGGGTTCTATAAGAAAGCAGGCTGAGCGAGGCAAACTGTGGATATTCTTGGCTTATAAGATTGATTCTATTATTCATTGATTGCCTATTGCCATTAAGCATCCTTTTGGATAATGTGCAGACTTTCTCTTTAGGGAACTTAGAATCTGAAGATGTTAACAGTTAATTTGAATGGCAGCATTATGTTCCAGCTGGCTTGAGAGAGCAAACTAGCAAGTTTGCAACCCTGGTGCCTAAGCCCCAACATTTGGGAGCCAGAGAGAGACAGGAAGATTCATGTTAGAGGCTAGCTTGGGTGAGACCCTGTCTAGAAAACCAAGACGTAAACAATAGCAAATGGACAAAACAGCCATTCTCCTTAAAAAATGAAATCAGGACTTCTTTATACTACACCTGCCGGAGAGCCAGCCATTAAATACACATAGCACAGCACTGGGGTAGGAAAGATAAGAGCTCAGAGGGACTCACAGTTGCAGCTGGTGATTTTGGCTGTTAGCTACTATTGTCCCTGTAATTCATGAAGCCAATTCTAAGTCATGTTCTCCGACAGCCCCCGACCCCATGGTCAGCTTTCCTTGAGCTTTGAGTGGCATGATGATTATTTGGAGTTTAAAGAAGACAAAGGGCCTGTGATTTCAGTGGAGACAAGCCTGGTATTAGGCAGAAAGGTTGTCGTTATTGACAGCATCCATTCAGCTTTCTGGACTTTGTGATTCTGTCATAGCTTCCATACTGTTTTTCTGGCTTGGTATCAGGTTCATGATTTTTGGTCAACTTGGGCTTGCTGTAGAGTCGTTTTATAAAGGAGTTCATATTAATCCATGCAATTTATAACTCCATTGTCAAGGCAATATATGTTAACATTAGCAGGCATAGGGAACTTCCCCAGGGCCATGCTAATTTATTTGCAGTTCACCGGGTCTGTCTCATTGGGCCATTCCTGCAGGGGTTTACCTTCAGTGGCATTGCAAAGTCAATTCTGGCCAGCTATAGCCCCAGTAATACTCAATGATTCATTCATAAGTAGTTTCTCCTGACAGATTCTCTCCCCTAAATCCCCCTAAGGGGACAACATAATTGTATATTCATTTTTCTCCTTTTCTTTTCTTTTTTATTTTTTTAGTTTGTGAGATAGAAGTCAGGGCCTCCCACACTCAGGCAAGCACTCTCCTCTGGATCTATATCCCAAGTCCAGTGCTTACCTAGAGTATCTAGAATTCACTGCCCAAAGCACCAACCCACCATCAGGAGCAGAGGAACAAAATAAAATCTGCAAGTCCTAAGCATCATCTCTGAATGCGTCTAAGGCTGGCTTAAAGGGAAGCACCAGGGGCTGAGTGGTTAAGATGTCCTAGCTAATAACTATCTTCCTTAAAAGGCACAAATTCTCTGCCCTTCCCCCCCCACTCCAGCCAAATTTCTCTTTACTCTCTCATCAATTTCCCTTCAATAACACTTAGTCTAGGAACATCTGCCTTTAACTATTATGTGAAAGGAGACGGGGGGTGGGGGCACGGTGGGGGACTTCCTTCTTTGGAAGAATGAATCTTAACACTGTCGCAATGGGACTAGACTTGAGGGGTCGGTGGTTTCTCGCTCTTGTGAGTGGGAGTGGTAGCCAACAAAACCACGCCTCCCTACACTTTGCTTTGTAATCTTACTCTATTTTTCTTCATTATTGAGCAATGATGTAGAGGATCATTCATTGCCCCGGTGAGACACACACAGAAGGTGTTAAAAACTCTGTCAGCATGAAACATGGTAATGAGCTTGTCAGACACGCACAACATTGCTCAACTGAAATGCCAAGCATGTTTTGTGACTATGCTGGCTAGGTCTCAGTGTAAACGGTGTGGTTTCACAGGTATGATTTAAAGCAGGGTGTTTGAGAACAAGCCTCCATCCCAGCACTTGGGAGGTAGAGGTATAAGGACCACAATTCAGGGCCATTCTCAGTTAGGTAGCTGATCTCGAGCTGACTTGGACTACATGAGACATTGCCTCAAAACAACAATCAAATACCAAAATGAATGAACGCATGAATGCATGCATGAATGAATGAATAAAATAGAGGGAAAAAAAAGGGGACTAAAATAAGTGGGGGTTGGGAGCACAGCTCACACATGTTTAGTATGTGCAAGTGCCTGGATTCAGTCTCCAGGACCAACAAGGAAAAGGAACTGAATGTATTGTATTCTGCTTATACCAGGGTCACAAACTATCAAGCGCGTCTATGATATTGACTCTTGCTTTACGTACATGGTATTTGATTCCTCTCGGTGGATGGGGGAATTTGCTGAGTGCATTCGCTAGAGCTGTTTATTTCCATTTTTATCAGAGTCTACACTCATCTTACCTTTGCTTCCTGGTTGACAGAAGGGAGATGGGGTAATTGACAGAGCAGAACTGCATGAAGCTTGTGTCCAGGCCAACCTGCATCTGGACAAGATGCTCCTGGACCATCTCTTTGACTACTGTGATGTGGATCATGATGGCCTGATTAACTACCTGGAATTTGCCAATTTCCTTACCTGGAAAGACAGAATACCTCTCACCGAGTATGAGAAGAGGGTCGTCATTAAAGGTATTTAATTCTTGACAGCTCGCTGCATTCTTAAGTAGATTTTTATATTTCATAGTTTTTAGGCTC
Source organism: Rattus rattus (assembly GCF_011064425.1). Taxonomy (NCBI): domain Eukaryota; kingdom Metazoa; phylum Chordata; class Mammalia; order Rodentia; family Muridae; genus Rattus; species Rattus rattus. Next base: position 90,431,538 of record NC_046157.1, on the reverse strand, counting down.
TCAACCAACTTTAATATCATGTGTCCTGGTTAGTTTCGACAGTCAATTCAACATAGCCCAGGGTCATCTGAGGGAATCTTACCTGGGGGATTGTCCAGATCAGATTCTGTGAGAGATTGCCTTGAATGAGGATTCCTGGAAGAGGACCCAGTCCACTGTGGGCAGCACCATCCCTAGATAGGTGGGTCTGGCCTGTATGAGGGGCTGGAGAGATGGTTCAGTGATGAAGCATGTTTACTGCTCTCACAGAGGAGCTGGGTTCAAGTCCCAGCGTTCACATCAGTGGCTAACAGCTCCGTGGAACTCTAGTTCCAGGGAATTCACTGCCTCCTGCCTGCACAGGTCCTGCATGAATGCGATGCACTAAACCCATGCAGCCCCACACACATACACACAGTAAAAATAAAAGTAAGTCTTTTGTTGAAAAGACAGCCTGAGGGAGAGAAAATGGGAAACAATGTTCCTCCATAGTATCGGTTTCATTTCGGCTTCAGTTCAGTTCAGGCCCAACTTCCCTCAGTGGTGACCTGAGACCCGGAGTAAGCCAAATGAACACTTTTCCCCTTCAAGTTGCTTCTGGTCATGATATTTATCACAGCAACGTAAAGGGAACTGGACAGACTGTATACAGTTTTGCTTATGCAGAGGATGTGTGTGGAATGGAAGGAACGAATTCGATCGCACTTAGGGTGAGAGTTCCCCCTTTAGTTATGTGTAAGCTTTGTTAGTGAACACGATTGTTGGGGTGCATCATTAAGCAGCCGTCCTGAGTGTAGGCTAGCCACGTGTCCAGAGACAGCGACGGGAAAGATTTGATGCCTCCGCCTTGGAGATCCCTCCTCAGCTGGTGTGTCTGCAAATTCACCTGCATTAAACTTGGCAAAAGCCCACTTCTTTCAATGGGGATGTTCTGGTGACCAGAGAATGTTGACATGACCCTGAACAGGGCTTCAGTCACACGCTTCTTATTCTTAACTTAGAAAGAGAGAAATGGTGCCTGGGTAGTCAGAACCAGGGCCACTGTGCCCTGGGGCTTCCTAAAGCTTCCCCACATTCCTTTCTTGAGCCTAGATTGGAGACAGTAGGGTACCAGGGATGACTATCCTCCAGAAAACTGTCTTGAAGGCACCCTAGGGTTCACATAAACAATAGGCTGTATGTATTCCCCAAAATGTTGCTGTTTGCAGCCATTCTACATTGGAGGTATGAGGAGGGGAACCTGATTGGCTTCCTTCTGGCTGCAGAGGAAACTTACTTTATAAAAAAAGTTTTAAAATTAGCATGTATTAATTATGCACAGTAATGGGTTTCATTGTGACATCATACATGATAATAATGTATTAATGGTGTATGCCTATTACCCTTTCATTCACCCTCTTATTCCCACTAACCCCTCCTTTCCCAACCAGAGGTTTACTTTTCAATGTATGGTCTTGTGTCATTTGATATTGGGACTATGTGTTTAAAAATTAAAAGTATTACCTAGAATCTCAAAACACAATAGCTCCTCATAAAGGGGTTTGAAAACCTCACCGTAGTCACGTCTCCATGTTCAAGAAATTAAGAATATTTGATTTGTAAGTTTTTATGTAGGAGCTGGAGAGACGGTTCAGCGGTTAAGAACACTGGATGCTCTTTTAGAAGAGCTGAGTTCAATTTCCAGCACTTACAGGCTTACAGCTGTTTGTAACACCAGTTCTAGGGCATCTGACAGACACCCTTTCCCGGTATACACAGGGGTCAGGCATGCACGTGACACACAGATATACATGTAGAAATATACAATAAAGTAAAAATAAATATTTTTTTGCACAAAAAATTAAGTGTGGTGGAACACAACTGTTTTTCCAACACTGAGGAAGCAGAAGCAGGGGGATTATGAGTTTGAGGCTGGTCTGAGCTATATAGAGACCATGTCTCAAAAAATGTCCCCAAACCAGGTCACTACAACACCGAAATTCCCACAAAAATAAAATGTTATAGTCTTTTGTTTGTTTGTTTGTATGTATGTATGTATGTATGTATGTATTTACTTATTTATTTTTCCAGAGCTGGGGACCGAACCCAGGGCCTTGTGCTTGCTAGGCAAGCACTCTACCACTGAGCTAAGTCCTCAACCCCCTGTTTGTTTGGTTTTTAAAGATAGGGTTTCTTTGTGTAGCCTTGTTACCCTAGAGCTCTGAAGACCAGGCTGTTCTCAAACTCACAGAGATCTGTCTGCCTCTGTCTCTTGAGTGCTGGGATTAAAGATGGGTGCCACCACTGTGTGGCCAACATTACAGTCTTAACTTTCTCCTTTTAACTTTTTTTTTCTTTTATTGTTGTTGTTTGCTGTAGATTTATTGAAAGCTGCTACTGGCCAGGTTTTTGCTACAGCTAGGCGCTGCTCAGCCACGGCTGTCTACTTACTTGAGGGACTGGCGGTTGAGCATTTAACCCAGCGCCAGCTTGGTTTTCTTCCACCTGACATTCTGATGTAGCCCCTCTTCCCAATCAGAGCTGTGGAGGCTCCCAGACATTCCTGGTTGAGACTGCTGCCAGCGCTTTCCATGTAGGAGGCGCTGTGTGGATGCTGACAGTCTAGAGCAGGTCAGGTAATGGAGGCCGGGTAACAGCTGCCTGAGGTGGCAGCAGGAAGCCAGATGGCTTCGGGGGCAGAGGCAGCTGAGGGTGGCTGTAAAGGCTCCAGTGTGAAATCCATCTAATGTTTTGTTTTTCTTTTTGATTTTTCAAGACAGGGTTTCACTGTGTAGCCCTAGCTGTCCTGGAACTCGCTCTATAGACCAGGCTAGCCTCAAACTCACAGAGATTCACCTGCCTCTGCCTCCTGAGTGCTGGGATTACAGGCGTGGTCCGCCATGCCTGGCTCCAGTGCTAAATCTCAACAGTGGAACCCACTGAAGGTTACAGAACCTCCCCAGCGCTGTCCTTTGTCTGGCTTTTTGAGGCGGGGTTTCTGTGGAGCCTTGGCTATCATGGGAAGGCACTTTGGACGGTGTACTTCTTACTGTGACCCCTGAGGTAGAAGTGATCTGAGATGAGAGAAGCAAACTGTGCCAGCAACCTCAGTGCCTAGCGTCGGCTGAGCTCAGCGGAGCTGAAGGTTCGGGGTTGGCCCTGGGTCTTGATCACCGAGCTTGTGCTCCCTGTGACGGTGAGCACCATGCCAGCCACGGCTTCTTTTCCACCAATATCTTCTCCAAGGACTTTCCCAACAATCAGTGTGAAGACGATGGCCAGAGTTACAGATAGGCACAGCTAAAGTCAGATCTGTTGATGCCAACGGCAAGTAGTAGAGAAGGGAACCACTCTGATTGAGGAGAAAGGGCATCAGGTACTCAGTATTCAGGAAGAGAGTCTTCATCTCCCTCACCCGGCTCATGTCCACTCCTGCTGCAGGCGGTAGGAGGCCCGCTTCGCTTCAGCCCAAGCTGCGGGCCACCCCACAGTGCAGCCGCAAGCACCTGGCCAGAAAGCAAAAAGTCCTTTTTACGTTTTGTTTTGAGAGAGTCTCACTAACTTGCCTAGATTTGCTAAGTAACTCAGGCAGATCTTGAATTTGCAATCTTCCTGATTCAGCCTGAGTACCTGGAATTACAGGTCTATCTATGCTCTCAGGCCTGGTGATCCCTACCTTTGATTAAAGTTTTATTTTCTCCATATTTATATGTTATCTTCCTGTATCACTAAAAATAAGAGATAAGGTTTTTTAAATGTAGCCCTGGTTGGTTTGCAACTCAAATTTAAAACCGGCCAGTTCATGAATTCTCAATGATCTGTCTTTGGCTCCCAAGTGCATGGATTAGAGGTGTATATCTCTTCTCTCCCACTTCTCTTTTTTAATTTTATTTTTCTTGGATATTTTATGTATTTACTTTTCAATGTTATCTTCTTTCCCCCTCCCCCATACCTCCTCCCTCCTCCACCTGCGTCTATGAGGATGCTCCCATCCCCACCCACCCACTCCAACCTCAACACCCTGGCATTAACCTACACTGGGGAAACCAGGCTTCACAGGACCAAGGGCCTTTCCTCCTATTGATGCTGGACAATGCCATCCCTGCTACATATGTGGATGGAGCCATGGGTCCCTCCGTGTGTACTCAGTGCTTGGTGGTTTAGTCCCTGGGAGCCCTTGCCGGGTCTGTTTGGTTGATATTGTTCTTCCTATGGTGTTGCAAACCCCTTCAGCTCCTCCAGTCTTTTCTCTAACTCCTCCATTGGGATTTCCTTGTTCAGTCCAATGGTTGGCTGCAAGCATCCTCATCTGTATCAGTAGAGCTCTGGCAGAGCCTCAGTCTCCCCCATTTCTTGATTATTGATTTATGTTTTGTAACAGGGTCTCCCCCTATTGTTCCTGTTGGCCTAGAATTCAGCCTTCTGGGTATAGGAAGTTATAGGTATGTTCTGGTGTGCTTGGCTTATGAATAGAATCGATCTTTTTTTTTTCCACCAAATATTTGAAAGTATTTCTTTTATTTATTATTTTTTAATTTTTTTTGAGATTTTTATTTAGTTTTATGTATGTGGGGTTTTATTTCTGCATGTATGTTTGGTACCACTTTGTGCAGTGCCCATGGATATCAGAAGAGGGTTTTGGATCTCTTGGAAGTGTAGATGCAGATGTTTATAAACCACCATGTGGATCCTGGGACTCAAACCCAGGTCCACTTGAAGAGCAGTCAGTGTTCTTTTTTTTTTTCCTTTTTTCTTTTTTTAATTTTTTATTATATATTTCTTTGCTTATATTTCAAAGGTTATTCCCCTTCCTGGTTTCCTGTCCATAAGCCCCCCTTCCCTCCCTTCCCCCTCCCCGTATGGGTGTTCCTCCTATACATCCCCCTTATTGCCCTGCCTCATATTCCCCTGCACTGAGGGTCCAACCTTGTCAGGACCAAGGGTTTCCCCTTCCACTGCTGCCCCAACAAGGCTGTTCTCTGCTACATATGCAGTTGGAGACCTGGGTCAGAAGTATTTCTTTTATATTTTCTATTTTCTGCATTTTTCTTTTTCTTCTGCCCTGTCTATGTCTTTTGAGGCAAGGTCTCTGGTAGCCCATTTGTGTCCCAAACATTCTATGTAGCTCAGGCAACTCAAAACTCCTGATTTTTCTGCTGCTTCCTCCTGAGTGCTGGAATTGTACACATGTGACTATGCTTATCTGTCTCACCTCCCTCCCCTCGTCCTTTCTTCTTCTTGTATAAATTTGAGATTTTTAAAATTCACTTTTATTTAAAATTATGTATATATGTGTGTTTCTTCATGTAGGTATGTGTTCAAAGTGCTTGAGGAGCTCCTAAGAGGGCGTCGAGTCCTCTGGATCTGGAGTTACAGGCAGATGAGTCTTCTGATGTGGTGATGGGAAGAAAGGGAAGTCCTCTGTAAGAGTGAACAAACTCTTAACCACTGAGCCGTCTCTCCAGGCCCTTGTGTTTTTGGTGGTTGTGTTTTTTGTTTTTTCTTAAAGGACAGTTTAGCTTGCTGGTCTTGAACAAACAGCAATCTTTCTGCCTCAGCCTCTCAAGTTTTGGGAATATAGGCAAACCCAGCTAATTTTTGTTTTTGGCTTACACATTCTTTTCATACTTGTTTTATGTATAAGTGTTTTGCCTGCATGTATGTATGTGCGTCATTTACTTGCCTGGTGACCTTGGAGACTCCCCTGGGACTGGAGTTACAGATGGTGGTAAGCTTCCATGTAGGTGCTTGGTTTTGAACCTGGATCCTCTGAATGTGCAAAAGTACCATTAACTGCTGAACATCTCTCCAGCATCTTATTTCTTGTTTCTATTATATTAGCTCTGACTTATTTTTACATTTTTCTGAGATGGTCTTGTAGAGGTCAAGAGCGTCACCATCTATTCAGAGATTTATCATTGGTAATCAGAACCACATCCCTTGCTTTGATCTATGACATGGACAGAGCGCTGTAAAGCCTCTCTGTCCCTTAGAGATTCTGTAATGGCTACGTTGCAGTCAGTGCTCAGATCTATAGCATTTTACCGAGAGTCAGGTTTGGCCTGGACAGACAGCACTAGTGATCCACAGCCTTTGTGATCAGCTGCCACAAGGCCCAAGGGAGGGAGTTTCTTTCTGCTTCTTTGTTCCGACTTTTAATATTGTCACATCAGTTTATATTAAGCATCGAGCTATCAGAGGAGTAGAAGAGGCCCAAGGGCATAGTTCTGCCCAACCTGTGTCCAAAATAACCATCAGTGCACCATTTTTATTGTTTAATGTAGCTTTTAGAACTATTGTGTTGCTGGGTGCCTGTGACCTTAGCACTTGGGAAGCGGAAGGAAGGAAGGAAGGTAGCTGTGAGTTTGAGACCTGTCTGATAGGATGGTGAATTCCTAGCCAGTCAGGTATACACTGGAAACCTGTCACAACAAACAAAAAAGCAAAGAATTGCCTAGCCTGGTTATACACCTATATCCCCACCATTTGGGATATAAGACACAAGAGGATTAGAAGCTTGTCAGCCTCTGCTACAGGTTAGCCTGGGCTACCTAAGATCCTAGCTTAAAATAAACAAAACCAAACAACAATTTAGTCTTCAGATTTCTCTGGAATGAACAGATTCTTTTGTGGTTTTCTACAACTCTATCTTCAGTTCTGCCTAACTCCCATACGTGTTCTGATCCCCTAAACCTTCCTTCACTCTGAAATTTAGGTTCTTTCAGGTATTTTAAAAGCAGTAGAGGTAATTTTCTCAATACCATCCCTCAAAAGCTTTCTAACTCTATTTCCTTTCTTATGAATGTTGTTGTCTCGGGAACAAGTTTGCTTTCCCTTGCTTTTCTAGATGATTGCAGATTTATTTTTCCAATGTACGGTTTTATCAGCCGAGGCTAGGAGGTGCTCGAGAGTTACTTTGAAGGTTATGATTTGTCTGGTAAATAACAGTACTGCCTTGGCTTCCATTTCAGCACCTGATTACCAGAATTAACTTTAAAGAGTGTCTCTCCTCTAGAAGTAACTATTTTCACTTTTATTCCTGGGTTGGCCTGTCATTCTGTAAGGTCAAAGCGACCCCCCTCCCCACTTTGCCTTTTATGGAGAGTGGACCCTTTCTATATGGGGCACCATTCTTTTTAGCCATGGAGAATGCTATGGGACACTTTCTCACTGCCAACACCTCACCAAACAAAGTTGTTTCCACCCTCTCAGAAACAGAGGGGCAACATTTTTTCTTTTCTTTTTTGTTTCCTTCTTGATGTTTTCCGTTATATTTGTGTTGTATTTGTGTGTGTGTGTGTGTGTGTGTGTGTGTGTGTGTGTGTCAGTGGCTAACTTGTGGGAGTTGCCTCTTTTTCTCATGCGGGTCCTAGGGAGAGAATATGGTTGTCAGGCCTGGAGGCAAGACCTTTACCTGATGGCTTATGCATCTCCCTGGCCCTTTACTTTTTAATTTAATTTAAATTTTAGACAAAGTCCCACTGTGTAGCCCAGGCTGGTCCTACATGTGGCAACCCTCTTAACTCTGGTCCTCCAGTGCTAGGATTATAAGTAGGAGCCAACTTTCTTGGTACGAGTGATGGTATTTAACAGAATGGAAAGGATTGCTTTCAAACCAAGCAGTTCTAAAAACAGTTCCTTTATTTTTTTATTTTTTATCTTCTCATTATTACCATAACAACCATTATTAACATTGCAATTCCTTGCTTCATTTTGGATTATACACATGTACTCTTAGGTCTAGTCTCTTGATTTTGGAGTCAGGGATGCGTGCACTCAGTGGTCCAGGCTGGATCCTCCTGTTGGGCTCCTCAGTGTGGATTACATGAAGGCTCCACAATGTCCAACGTATCCCTGGTATTTGATCCGTCTATCCTTCCTCCCTTCCTCCCTTCCTTCCTCCCTCCCTCCCCCCCCCCCCCCCTCCCCCTCCCTCCCCCCCTCCCTCCCTCCCTTCCTCCCCCCCCCCCTCCCCCCCTCCCCTCCTCCCCCCCCCCCTCCCTCCCCTCCCCCCTCCCCCCTCCCTCCCTCCCTCCCTCCCTTCCTTCCCCCCTTCCTTCCCCTCCCCCTCCCCCCTTTTGTTTGAGACAGGGTCTGTCTTTGTTGTGCAGACTTAACCCTGGACTCACAGCACTCCTGTGTCAGCCTCACAGTGCAGTGGGCTTACAGCCAGTGTCACCTGGAGTGTCATGTTATCAGTAGAGTTTCCTGGGGTGGGCATGGGAGGGTGGTAGGAGACAATTGAGATATAAACTACCCATGTAGCCAAGGTTGGCACTGAACATCAGGAACCTCCCGTCTGCCCTTCCTCGGCTGTCAGTAGAATTCTTGAGGATTTTATTTTCTAGATTTTAGTGCACAAATTTAAGGTGGTAACCGGAGGGGTGTTCTTCCTTATTTCCCTCCCTCCCTCCCTCCTTTTTTTTTTTTTTTCTGGTTTTCTGGTTTTGTTTTTGAGTCAAAGTCTGTTGTAATTTATTCCAGGCTGTTTTAGAGTTTACCACCCCTTGCCTCAGCTGCCCTAGTGCTGGGATTATAGGTCTGTATCACCATGCCCTCATTTTTTTTTTTTTTTTGGTTCTTTTTTTCGGAGCTGGGGACCGAACCCAGGGCCTTGCGCTTCCTAGGTAATTTATTCCAGGCTGTTTTAGAGTTTACCACCCCTTGCCTCAGCTGCCCTAGTGCTGGGATTATAGGTCTGTATCACCATGCCCTCATTTTTATATACCACATTTTGTCTCACAGTTGGCTTCTGGGGGACAGGGGAAAGTACTGTAAGATCACCTTTCAGTTTTATGGCCAACAACTTTTCAAACCAGTTTTCTGCGATTAGGTTTGTGTATATGTCTCTCTGTCTCTCTGTCTCTGTCTCTCCCCTCCCTCCCTCTTTGTCTCTGTCTCTGTCTCTCTCCCTCCTCCTTCCCTCCTCCCTCCCTCCCTCCCTCCCTCCCGCTCCTCCCTCCCTCTCGCTCTCGCCTCTCTCGCTCTCCTCTCTCGCTCTCTCGCTCTCTTGCTCTCTCGCTCTCTCGCTCTCTCGCTCTCTCACACACACATCAGGGTGTCTGGGTAGCGGCTCTGTACCTTCCAAGGCAAGGGAGCCGCACATAACTGTAGATTCAGGGGGAACAACAGTTCCTTTACAACCCCTGCATGCATTTCCTAAAGTTCTTCTTTGGGAAAGAAGGATTCCCAGTATCCACATGGTGGCTCACAACCATCAGTAACTACAGTTCCGGGGAATCTGATGCTTCTTCCACGGCTGTGGAAAATCACAGTGCCCTCTAGTGGTGTCTGTGGATAGCTAGTGCGTTGAAGGGAAGTTTTAGCTTCCTTAAGTGCTCATAAAATCACTCTGCAGATTCAGTTCTACCGCATGTTTTTCTCATCCTTTGGCGAAGGGCTTGGTCCCAGATGCTAACCACACATACTTCCGCTGAGCCCCCCATAGCCCTGGGCTTTTCTTTGCACACTAACTTGTAGGAAGTTACTTAGAGAAGTGGTGAGGTGGGGTCGGGGTGGAGCAGCTCACAATATGTTTTTAATCTCTTCTCTGGATGGGGTACGCTCTGCCTTCCCAGTCCAAATAAATGTCCGGGGTATCTTTTTACCTTTTTTTTTTACATGGCAGTTGGAAAGATTGTTTGGTGGTATAGAGCAATTGTTGCTCATGCAGAGGACCCAGGATTCCCAGTATCCACATGGTGGCTCACAACCATCAGTAACTACAGTTCTGGGGGATCTGATGCTTCTTCTGGTTTCTGACAGCAACAGTCACACACCTGATGTCCACACACATACACAGGCAAAAACCCCAAAACTAAACAAAACAACTAAACAAACAAAAAACAATGACAAGCCCCCAAAACACCAACCCCCAAACCTCAAAAACCCCATACAAACAAAATACATAAATCTAAAAAATAATTTCTTATAACATTTATTGTGTGTGTGTGTGCATGTGTATATGTGTACATGTGTGAATGTGCATGTACGTGTGTGAATATGTGTATGTATGTGTGTGCATGTGTGAATGTGTGTCTGTGCATGTGTGAATGTGTGTGTGCCTGTGTGCACGTGTGTGTGTGTGTGCATGCACACATGCATATGCTCCCAATGTGTGTCACAGTACATACAAGGAGATAGAGGACAACATACAACAGTTTATCTTCCCAGCATGCTGTCAGGCTTGGTGGCAAGTACCGTTACCCACTGAGCCACCTCCCCAGCTAGTGTGTGGAATTTCTCTTCCAAGTATGTCTTTCATTGCCACCTAGGGCTCATCTTAGGGAAATTGGTATAGTTCAAGCCAAACAGGGGGCTAAGCTCGAGGGAAAGGGAGAATGGAGGAAAAAGTTCAGTGGTGGAGCACTTACGTAGCTTCCATGAGGTTCTGGGTTCTACTGTGGCACTGAAAGAAAAAAAAAAGGTTCTCTGTTCTTGGTTCTCAGACTGGAAAGGTTTTTATGCTGTAAAGAAAACAGAGTAGCAGAAAAGTGATGCAAGGCCATATTGGGATTACACCTGACATTGTCCTGAACTCACTGTTCCACAGCGGAGGGAGTATTGGCGTTGGGGATCTGCTTCATGAATGCTCAGTTCCACTGTTAGGAAAAGGCTACAAAGGAAGTTCGTTGTTATTATTACTACTATTGTTGTTATTAGTGTGTGTATGTATACATATATGGGGCTGCACATATCATAGTGCACATGTGAAGGGCAGTGGACATCTTGAGGGGGTCAGTTCATTCCTTCTACCATGTAGGACCCAGGGCTCTAATCTAGGTTTGTCAGGCTTGGTGGCAAAGTGGCAAGTGCCTTTCCCTGCTGAGCCAAATAAGCCAGCTTGTTACAGGACATCAGACACCGAGAACTGACATCTTGCTGTATCTTCTTGTCTCCTCTTTCGGGTTTTTCTTAAAGGTAAAAAAATAGACTGTGAAAATGTTACTGAGACTAGTATCCTGGGAGAAACTGATCCGAGTCTTCTGGTAAATCCTGAAGACATTGTCCCCAAAGAACCAGGAAGTTCAGAAGAGATTGTCCGGACAATCCTGAGACCAAGCGACAAAGTTTCTGACCAGTATAAGACAACTTCTTCTGAGATCAACGCTGTTGTTGGAGCTGTTCCTTCTATATGTAAGCATGCCTCACTCCTTGTCCAGTTAAACGATCTGCACACCCAGAAGTGCACTGTTCATTGTGTGTCCTTGCAGGTTCCTAGCCACTCTCTGCATTAGACTCTAAGTTTCTCAAGGTCTTGGACTTTTAAGTTTAACTGTGTATTGTAAGCACTCTGAGGTCTCAAAGGTAAGTTTGACCTCTTGATGATGGCCCACGTAAAAATGTAATCCTATATTAATAGAACCGAGACTCTCATGGATGAGAATGTTGAATGCTTTCCCAAGCTCTACTTGGACTTCTGTGTTCAATTATTATTCTCTTGCCCCAGCCGCCCGTGTCCTTAGACCCAAGGTGCACCCTGCAGTGCTGTCTCCACTCCTTTTTATACAGTCTTTGGATCTTAGCTTAAGCACATTGGTGTTCAGGCTAGCTATATTTCAAGAGGTCAGTGGTCATCTGTGACTGGTGGCTACTGTGCTACAGCTGGGTTTCAGAGTGTCTTTTTTTCCCTCATCGATGACCTAGGTTACCCCATCTACGGTGTTCCAACCATTCGCTCTGACATCCCCGCTCCCCGTATTCGTCGAGTCAGTGACATGAATAACTACGGTGAAGAAGGCAATGCCTACGCCTTGCTGCACCCCTCCATCTTCTCGCAGAAAGGTGTATTCGAGAGAGACTTCTTCAAAACCAGGTCCAAGGAAGAGGTACAGAGATTGCCTCAAACTTTGGACTTGCCAAAGATCATCATTATTATCCTGACCACTTTTGCTACTGTGCTTTGTTTCCCAAGATGGCATTTCACAGGTTGCCCTGCTCTGGCCTGGCACTCACTGTGTAGCCCAGATGGCCCAGCGTTCGGTGTTTTTCCTGTCTCAGCTTCCCAAAGCACTGGGATTGCAGGCCTGAACAAACACACTTAACTAGTGTTTTATTGGTTTGTTTTGTTTTGAGACTGAGCTTTGCTAGGTAGCCCAGGCTGGACTTGAAATCATGATCCTCCTGATTCCTCTTCCTGAGTTCGGAAATTAAATATTGCTTCTAGACTGATCCATGTTATCAGCCATCATCATTAATCATCATCGTTAATTTTATCATCATCTTGTGTGGTTCAGGCCAGCCTCCAAATCAGCTGCATAGCTGAGGCTGCTTTTGAACTTCTGATCCTCCTGCCTCCGCCTCCTGAGCACAGGTATGTGCCTGGTACTTGTGGTGCTGGGGCTCAGATCCAGGGTTTGCGCATGGGAGGCAAGAGCTGAGCCCCAGCCCTAGCCTTAGCCCCAGCCCATGACTATCATTTTTGACTTCTCAGAGTTATAGCTTGTATAGGAGTCCTGGAATATAGGATTCTGGATGCACGATATTGTTTGGTTGTAACGTGTTGTGAAGGTTTCTTATTCTTTTCTTTCCAGTGTATATTATCTACTTCTCTGCCCCCTTCACTATGTACGTCAGGTAGACTTTCAACTCAAGAGCATCTTCCTGCCTCTGCCTCCCCAGTGCTGTGATGAGAAGCACAGTGACCATGTCCACCTGCTTCTCTTCACTTAAATTTACTTAATTTTCATTTTGGGAGTTAGATTTTAAAAATATGTATGTATGTATGTATGTATGTATGTATGTATGTATGTATATATGTGCCTATGTATTTTGTATGCTTGAATGGCTGAGTATGTGTGGATGTCAGAAGAAAACTTGTGGGAGTTGGTTCTTTCCTTCCATTATCTGGGATTAGGGAATCAAATTAAGGTCTTGGCAGCGATCACCTTCACTCCTTCGTTTTGTTTTTAAAAATAAAAATAAAAAGTAAGAGTGAGCACAGGATTATCTCAGATTTACTATGGAGCCCAGGCTGGCTTTAAACGCCAGCCTCCCCAGTGTGGAAGCCACAGGAATGCACTCCCACGATGCCTGAAGAGTACAATTTTGATATCTGTTCATTCTATATCGTGTAGAAACATATGCTACGTGAACACATGTACTTTTGGGGAGGACCAGTGACTGTCATAGTAAATGTTAAAAAGTTTTTTAAAATACATATTTTACTTTATGAACTTAAAATTTAAAATACAAAATTTAAAACCTAAATCTTGGTCTGGACTTAAATTCATTGTTTCTAGATTTCAGATATATTAACTAACATTGGAGTCAAGCTTACTGAAGAAGAATTCGAAAACGTATGGAATCTTGCTTCACAAAAACATCATCGAGGAGAAGTTTGTGTTGAAACCATCAGGAATGTCCTAGATGAACTGCATGCAGACCTCTTTAAGTGTAAAACGGCCATGTGATATTTTTGGGAACTTACACATTTAAGCAAAAGAGATTAAATTTATATTCATGTAAAATATCCTGGTTTTCTGTTATGTTGGAACTTGGCTGTCACTTTGGCATAACTCCTGTGCCCGTGTATACGACTTCATCTCCTTGTGAATTTGAAAACCTCTAAGGACTTAAAAAGTGCTGTAAGAGCCTTCTGCCTCTCAGTGGTCACAGCTTAGAGTGATGATGAACGTTAACAATGTTTGGCAGGCCTAAGAATTCCACACATTTAAGTACATCCACAATTGCACAATGGCCACTAGCATGTTATCTTCTTAAAATTTTTTCACCTCTCTCTGCTTCCTGCCTGTAGATGGATTCTGAATGCTGTTAATTCAAGACCACCCTGGGCTACATAAGTAACTTCCTGGCCAAATCTAGGCTACCAAGTGAGATCCTGTTTCAAAAAGTAAAACAGAAAAAAAAATATTTTGGAGAAATTTAAGAACCACAGAAAACACATATAAGTTGTAGTACCCAGCAGTACACAGTGGTGTGCTGGAATCTGCCCTTCACAGTCCACAGAGGTCAAGAGTGAGTCTCTCTCCAGGATTGCATTCATTGGTAGCTTGTTTTGAGCTGTGGTAAGATCATTCTATTAAGTAAAACACCAAGATCTATCGCCTTCAGCCCTGCACCAGGTGTTAAAAATTTATCAGACCACTTATACAGCTGCTTGTGCGTCTGTTCCTCAGCTGTCCATTCACCAGGCCACACGCGTGTCAGAGCAAGTTGCCTGTATTGTGCTTTGCCTCTCAATACAAAGAAAAACAGGAGAATGGTACAGGATCTCTTCCCCACTTTCCCCTCCCTCCCTCCCTCCCTCCCTCCCTCCCTCCCTCCCTCATTTCCTCCCTTCCTCTTAAGGTGCTAAGCCAGGACCTTTTGTACACCTAGATTGCCAATGGCCACAAGACCACAACCCTAACTCTCACCGTGGAAGTTCCAAAATTGGGAAGACCCTGATATATTCGTCAGAGTTCTCTAGAGCAACAACTTACAGAGTAAATCTATCCCTATATACAGAAGGAGGATTTACTGGAATGACTGCACTCCAGCTAACCCGACAGCGACTGGCTATGAGCAGAAAGTCCAAGAATCCTGAGGAATTAGGTTGTAGTGCCAGGAAAGGAAAGGACTTGCTAGCAAGGTGAGCAGGCAAAGAGCAAAGGCTTCCTTCTTCCTTGATCTTATACAGGCTTTTATCCGAAGGTGTGGCCTCAAGAGTTAGATAACGGGCATGTGTCATCCTACCTTAAAAGATACAACTTAGAAGTGTATCTACATATTTCAAATTATTTGTCAGATTATAATATAATTACATTATTTCATTCTTCCCTTTCTTCCCTGCTGCCTTTCAAATTTATGACCTCTTTCCCATTACTTATTACATGAACATATGAATATATATATATATTTTTTGGTTCTTTTTTTTGGAGCTGGGGACCGAACCCAGGGCCTTGCGCTTCCTAGGTAAGCGCTCTACCACTGAGCTAAATCCCCAGCCCCTGAATATTTTTAAATATAACCTGTTCAGTCTGAATAATGTGTGTTTTCAGGGATTATTAACTGGTGTTGGATAAACAATTGGTGTGCTCTTCCCTGGGAGGACTTTTCTCCTGCTCTGAGCATTTTAGTGGCCCATAGATTTTTGTGTGCATTCTAGACTTGTGGTGTTTCTTAGCATGTGCATTGCTGTCCTTCTTCAGCTCAAAATGAGCATAGATTTTAATACCGGAAATTCTGTCAGGTTGTTGAGAAAATAATTGAATCGCTAGCCTATGGCTGCAAGTAGATCTTCCCATCATAAGGAGAGTAGAAGCTGGACAGAGAGGAAGCAGAATTTATGTATTCTGAGGACCACAAAAATTGTCCTCTGGATGGCAAAGCCATTTTAAATCCCCTATCTCACTTTTAGTAGCTAGCTCTACCTCTGTATATTTTAGCTGTACAAAACAATTTGTTATTTTTCATTAAGTTTGTTATTGACTAATAACAATTATTTAGCAATTTCTTACTCAGTTATTTTGAATTATAATTCGTCCCAGGTGATAAAAAAGTGTACTTTTTGTCATGTATATCTACTAGATTATGGTTAAAAACCATAAAGACAAAATCTTGTGGCTGAAAAGACAGCGCAGCCAATATTGTGGTGTGAGTTTGAAAACCTAGTACCAGAGAGTGGGGGACGGGAGGACCCTGGGGCCAACCTGATCAGTAAGCTGTGGTCCGGAAAGTGGCTCTGCCTCAACATAGAGTAGACAGCACCTGGGGAGCAGCAGCCGAGTTGACTCCTGGCTTCTACATGCATTTACATGTATGTGTGATCTTTCCCTTTCCCCATCTCTCTTTCTCTCTCCCCCTCCTCCTCTCCCTTCCTCCCTTCCTTCCTTCCTGTCCTACCTGCTTCAAGGCAAGGTCTTATTCTGTAGCCTAGGCTAACTTGGAACTCACCATGTACCCCAGGGTTGGCCTTGACCTGAGAGGAATTCTCTTTCTTAGCCTCTGGGGTGCTGAGATTACCAGCATGAACTACCATATTCAACTTCCTTTATTCTTTTCATTAAAATGTTATCAGGGCTGGCATAATACCTCAGTGGTTAAAGCTTTTAGACATACAGAGCTAGAGACTTGAGTTTGATTTCTGGAACCCATGTAAAGTTGAAAGAAGAGAACTCACTCCACAAGCTTGTCCTCTGATCTACATATGTGGGCCATGACATATGTGGCATCCTACTATGCGCACACACAATAATACATTTTAAATTATTATTTCTGAATGCGCTTGCTTGGACCTCTGGTTTCAGCATTAAGAGACTGAAACAGGTGGACTAGAGAGATAACTTAGTGGTTAAGAACACTGGCTACTCATCCAGAGGTCCTGAGTTAAATTCCCAGCAACCACGTGATGGCTCATAACCATTTGTAATGGAATCTGATGCCCTCTTCTACTATGCAGTTGTATATACAGATAAAGCACTCAAATATATAAAATAAATAAATAAATAAATATTTTTTGAGAGAGAGAGAGAGAGAGAGAGAGAGAGAGAGAGAGAGAGAGAGAGAGAGAGAGAGACTGAAACAGGAAGACTGAGTTCAAGGTCAACTTGGGCTGAATAGACATGCTGTCTCAACAAAACAGTGTGAAGTGAAGCAAATCCTTCACATCCCCTTTCCCGATTCCCTTCCCTCATTTCCTTTCTCTTTTCTTCTTCCCTTTCTTCCTCCTTCACCCTCTTCTTCTTTCCTCCTGTCCTTTCCTTTATGGAGAACTGATTTTATATAGTCCAGGCTGGCCTTGAACTTGTTGAGTAGTGAGGTTGACCTTGAACTCCTAATTCTCCTGCTTTAGTCCTCTTGAAATTGCACGTGTGTGCCATACATCTTCCTGATTTCTTGACTGTCTTTTTATGTAGCTTGGACTGGCCTCAAACTCATGATCCTCCTGCCTCAGTCTCACGAGGATGCTTCCTTGCCAGGCTCCCATGAGTCTGACTAAGTCTTGACAACCTATAATGAGCTGGTGTTAAACTGCCAGACTAGGGTGTACCTAGTGTTTTAACTAGAATTTATGGTTAAGTTGTACCTGGTACTACAGAGTTCAAATTCACTGGGGAAGACAAAGACTCACTGTGATTATAATTAGCTGTTTTGTTTTTTTTTAGATTTAAGCTACAGCTGTCCTTAGTTCCCATGGCTGGATTTGGAACGAGGACCCAGCTGCAAGGGGACAGACTTTAAAACGCAGGTTAACAATTACTATTCCTGTAGAATTTACAGCTATGTGTGGAGTTGCTTCACTTCCCCTACACATAGCCATAAATAGAGTTCACAGAAACTAGAGCGAGCGGTTAATCATTTCATAACTGTTTTACAATTTTGGGGAGCAGGCGAGGAGTCAAAGTTGCTAGGAGCTTGTCTTTTAGGAATTCAGAATGGGTGCCTAGAACAAAATGGAATTTTCCTCAGCCATCACATCGGCAGCCCCTTCTTTCTGTCTAAGACCTGTTTGTTGTTGGTGCCTGGTAGAAGTCTGACCAGAAATCTCTCCATGCCTCCCTGGGTTGTCTTTATTTATGTCCTATACATTGAGAATTTCTAATTTATCTTTAGTTAAGATCAATATCTTTGCTCTTTGCTGATGTCTTATGTTTGCAGATGCAAGCTTGAAGAAGCAGTCTTTGACTTGTGACTCCAGCTAACATGGGCTGTGGTCACCTTTGACCAGGGCTTGGCAAAGAGTCAATGGCCTGATGGAAATGAGTGTACTCTTGGAGTACTGATGAGACCCTGTTCTGACTGCACACGTACTTAGGCTGTGACAAGGTACAGAGTGATGGGAACTTGGATTTTTTTTTTTCAAACAGAATATGAACACCTTGCCACTCATGCCTTTTGCCTTTGAATTAATAAAGAAGAGAAAACTACAATTTCAATCAAGTTTCATGCCTCCCATGGTTTCTAACTCATCATTTAGTTATTTCCCTGCTATTTGCTGCAATGGCACACCCTTTCCAAACTGTATTTATTCTGATACATGGTGCTGATTTCTTGATTTTAATTGCAGCCAATCATAGTCTCCAGCATGGCAATTCTGCCAACTCCATGCTTCACTTATTTTTTTTTTTTTTTACCCACAATATTCAGGATTTCTTTTATTAACTGCTAAGTAGTATTCCAGTGCATGAAGAACCATGTTTCTTTATCCCTTCATCCATTGATAGACATCTAGGTTGCTTCCAAATTCATGTTATTTACTGTAAATAGAGTAACAATAGAAATCGTTGATCAAGTCACTCTGTAGCGGATGGATCATCCTTTGGATATAGACCCAAGAGGGTACAGCTGGATTTTAGGGTGCATTTATTCTCAACTTTCTGAGGAACTGCACCACTGACTTCCATAGTGGCTGTATAAGTTTGCACTCCCACCAGCAATGGAAGAGTCTTTTCCTTATTCACATCCTCATCGGCATGAGCTATCACTTGTTTTATTTATCTTGGTCAGCCTGACTTAATAGCATGTAATATCAAAGTAGTTTTGATTTGCCTTTCCTTGCTGGCTAAGTATACAGAAGCATTTCCCCCTTTGAGAATACTCTGTTTAAAAGTTCATAGCCTATTTTCATTGGATCGGCTTTTTGGTTTTTTGTTGTTGTTGTTATTTTGGTGTTAAGTTTTTTGAGTTATTTAGATGCTTTATATATTTATCAGAGTTTTAGTTAATAAATAACTTTTCTCATTCTGTAGGCTGTTGCTTAGTCTTCACTTATTTTAACAGCAGAACATTAATGATTTTGGTTCACCAATCAGACCCCTCCTGGGAGCAAACTGGGAGCACTGGGTATGAGTAATGACTCTGCTATTCCCTGGGTTTATGACCTCGTAAAGACATTTAACCTTAAAAGCTGTGACCTTTCAAAATGGGGAGAACTGAGGATTTAGTCAATTTGTGAGTTTGTTTAGATGAGTGTGGAGAGGTGTGTTAAGTACCCAGCATTGTTTTAGCTCTATAAAGGGATCATCGACTTGTAGATAACATTTTGTCCTCCATGCTAACTAGCCCCTACTCTTTGGCTTGTCTTCATCCCTACCAGTCTTATTTTATTAGCAGGCATTTATTGTGGACTTAGATAAATTTGACAATTCTCACTGCTTTTCTGCTCAACTTGTTTTAGGTCTTAAAATCAACTTTTTATTTTATTTATTTCTTTTTTTTATTTTTTATTTTTTTTATTTATTTTATTTTATTTTTTTTATTATTATTAACTTGAATATTTCTTATATACATTTCGAGTGTTATTCCCTTTCCCGGTTTCCGGGCAAACATCCCCCTCCTCCCTCCCCTTCCTTATGGGTGTTCCCCTCCCCACCCTCCCCCTATTGCCGCCCTCCCCCAACTGTCTAGTTCACTGGGGGTTCAGTCTTAGCAGGACCCAGGGCTTCCTCTTCCACTGGTGCTCTTACTAGGATATTCATTGCTACCTATGAGGTCAGAGTCCAGGGTCAGTCCATGTATAGTCTTTTAGGTAGTGGCTTAGTCCCTGGAAGCTCTGGTTGCTTGGCATTGTTGTACATATGGGGTCTCGAGCCCCTTCAAGCTCTTCCAGTTCTTTCTCTGATTCCTTCAACGGGGTCCTATTCTCAGTTCAGTGGTTTGCTGCTGACATTCGCCTCTGTATTTGCTGTATTCTGGCTGTGTCTCTCAGGAGCGATCTACACTTCTGCACTTCTTTGCTTCATCCATCTTATCTAATTGGGTGGCTGTATATATATGGGCCACATGTGGGGCAGGCTCTGAATGGGTGTCCCTTCAGTCTCTGTTTTAATCTTTGCCTCTCTCTTCCCTGCCAAGGGTATTCTTGTTCCCCTTTTAAAGAAGGAGTGAAGCATTCACATTTTGATCATCCGTCTTGAGTTTCATTTGTTCTAGGCATCTAGGGTAATTCAGGCATTTGGGCTAATAGCCACTTATCAATGAGTGCATACCATGTATGTCTTTCTGTGATTGGGTTAGCTCACTCAGGATGATATTTTCCAGTTCCAACCATTTGCCTCACTTAATTTCATAAAGTCGTTGTTTTTGATAGCTGAGTAATATTCCATTGTGTAGATGTACCACATTTTCTGTATCCATTCCTCTGTTGAAGGGCATCTGGGTTCTTTCCAGCTTCTGGCTATATAAATAAGGCTGCGATGAACATAGTGGAGCACGTGTCTTTTTTTTATATGTTGGGGCATCTTTTGGGTATATGCCCAAGAGAGGTATAGCTGGATCCTCAGGCAGTTCAATGTCCAATTTCTGAGGAACCTCCAGACTGATTTCCAGAATGGTTGTACCAGTCTGCAATCCCACCAACAATGGAGGAGTGTTCCTCTTTCTCCACATCCTCGCCAGCATTTGCTGTCACCTGAGTTTTTGATCTTAGCCATTCTCACTGGTGTGAGGTGAAATCTCAGGGTTGTTTTGATTTGCATTTCCCTGATGACTAAAGATGTTGAACATTTCTTTAGGTGTTTCTCAGCCATTCGGCATTCCTCAGCTGTGAATTCTTTGTTTAGCTCTGAACCCCATTTTTTAATAGGGTTATTTGTCTCCCCTCTTGGTCTAACTTTTTGAGTTCTTTGTATATTTTGGATATAAGGCCTCTATCTGTTGTAGGATTGGTAAAGATCTTTCCCAATCTGTTGGTTGCCGTTTTGTCCTAACAACAGTGTCCTTTGCCTTACAGAAGCTTTGCAGTTTTATGAGATCCCATTTGTCGATTCTTGATCTTAGAGCATAAGCCATTGGTATTTTGTTCAGGAAATTTTTCCAGTGCCCATGTGTTCCAGATGCTTCCTAGTTTTCTTCTATTAGTTTGAGTGTGTCTGGTTTGATGTGGAGGTCCTTGATCCACTTGGACTTAAGCTTTGTACAGGGTGATAAGCATGGATCGATCTGCATTCTTCTACATGTTGACCTCCAGTTGAACCAGCACCATTTGCTGAAAATGCTATCTTTTTTTTCCATTGGATGGATTTGGCTCCTTTGTCAAAAATCAAGTGAACATAGGTGTGTGGGTTCATTTCTGGGTCTTCAGTTCTGTTCCATTGGTCTATCTGTCTGTCTCTGTACCAATACCATGCAGTTTTTATCACTATTGCTCTGTAATACTGCTTGAGTTCAGGGATAGTGATTCCCCCTGAAGTCCTTTTATTGTTGAGGATAGTTTTAGCTATCCTGGGTTTTTTGTTATTCCAGATGAATTTGCAAATTGTTCTGTCTAACTCTTTGAAGAATTGGATTGGTATTTTGATGGGGATTGCATTGAATCTGTAGATCGCTTTTGGTAAAATGGCCATTTTTACTATATTAATCCTGCCAATCCATGAGCATGGGAGATCTTTCCACCTTCTGAGGTCTTCTTCAATTTCTTTCTTCAGTGTCTTGAAGTTCTTATTGTACAGATCTTTTACTTGCTTGGTTAAAGTCACACCGAGGTACTTTATATTATTTGGGTCTATTATGAAGGGTGTCGCTTCCCCAATTTCTTTCTCAGCTTGTTTCTCTTTTGTGTAGAGGAAGGCTACTGATTTATTTGAGTTAATTTTATACCCAGCCACTTTGCTGAAGTCGTTTATCAGCTTTAGTAGTTCTCTGGTGGAACTTTTGGGATCACTTAAATATACTATCATATCATCTGCAAATAGTGATATTTTGACTTCTTCTTTTCCGATCTGTATCCCCTTGACCTCCTTTTGTTGTCTGATTGCTCTGGCTAGAACTTCCAGAACTATATTGAATAAGTAGGGAGAGAGTGGGCAGCGTTGTCTAGTCCCTGATTTTAGTGGGATTGCTTCAAGTTTCTCTCCATTTAGTTTAATGTTAGCAACTGGTTTGCTGTATATAGCTTTTACTATGTTTAGGTATGGGCCTTGAATTCCTATTCTTTCCAGGACTTTTATCATGAAGGGGTGTTGAATTTTGTCAAATGCTTTCTCAGCATCTAATGAAATGATCATGTGGTTTTGTTCTTTCAGTTTGTTTATATAATGGATCACGTTGATGGTTTTCCATTATATTAAACCATCCCTGCATGCCTGGGATGAAGCCTACTTGATCATGGTGGATGATTGTTTTGATGTGCTCTTGATTCGGTTTGCCAGAATTTTGTTGAGTATTTTTATGCGTCGATGTTCATAAGGAAATTGGTCTGAAGTTCTCTTTCTTTGTTGGGTCTTTGTGTGGTTTTTAGGTATAAGAGTAATTGTGGCTTCATAGAAGGAATTCGGTAGTGCTCCATCTGTTTCAATTTTGTGGAATAGTTTGGATAATATTGGTATGAGGTCTTCTATGAAAGTCTGATAGAATTCTGCACTAAACCCGTCTGGACCTGGGCTCTTTTTGGTTGGGAGACCTTTAATGACTGCTTCTATTTCCTTAGGAGTTATGGGGTTGTTTAACTGGTTTATCTGTTCCTGATTTAACTTCAGTACCTGGTATCTGTCTAGGAAGTTATCCATTTCCTGCAGATTTTCAAGTTTTGTTGAATCTAGGCTTTTATAGTAAGATCTGATGATTTTTTGAATTTCCTCTGAATCTGTAGTTATGTCTCCCTTTTCATTTCTGATTTTTGTTAATTTGGACACACTCTCTGTGTCCTCTCGTTAGTCTGGCTAGGGTTTATCTATCTTGTTGATTTTCTCAAAGAACCAACTTTTTGGTTCTGTTGATTCTTCTATGGTCCTTTTTGTTTCTACTTGGTTGATTTCAGCTCTGAGTTTGATTATTTCCTGCCTTCTACTCCTCCTGGGTGTATATGCTTCTTTTTGTTCTAGAGCTTTTAGGTGTGCTGTCAAGCTGCTGACATATGCTCTTTCCTGTTTCTTTCTGCAGGCACTCAGCGCTATGAGTTTTCCTCTTAGCACAGCTTTCATCGTGTCCCATAAGTTTGGGTATGTTGTACCTTCATTTTCATTAAATTCTAAAAAGTTTTTAATTTCTTTCTTTATTTCTTCCTTGACCAGGTTATCATTGAGTAGAGCATTGTTCAATTTCCACGTATATGTGGGCATTCTTCCCTTATTGTTATTGAAGACCAGCTTTAGGCCGTGGTGGCCCGATAGCACACATGGGATTATTTCTATCTTTCTGTACCTGTTGAGGCCCGTTTTTTGACCAATTATATGGTCAGTTTTGGAGAAAGTACCATGAGGAGCTGAGAAGAAGGTATATCCTTTTGCTTTAGGGTAGAACGTTCTATAAATATCCGTTAAGTCCATTTGGCTCATGACTTCTTTTAGTCTGTCTACGTCTCTGTTTAATTTCTGTTTCCATGATCTGTCCATTGATGAGAGTGGGGTGTTGAAATCTCCTACTATTATTGTGTGAGGTGCAATGTGTGTTTTGAGCTTTAGTAAGGTTTCTTTTACGTATGTAGGTGCCCTTGTATTTGGGGCATAGATATTTAGGATTGAGAGTTCATCTTGGTGGATTTTTCCTTTGATGAATATAAAGTGTCCTTCCTTATCTTTTTTGATGACTTTTAGTTGAAAATTGATTTTTTTGATATTAGAATGGCTACTCCAGCTTGCTTCTTCCGACCATTTGCTTGGAAAGTTGTTTCCCAGCCTTTCACTCTGAGGTAGTGTCTGTCTTTGTCTCTGAGGTGTGTTTCCTGTAGGCAGCAGAATGCAGGGTCCTCGTTCTATGTATCCAGTTTGTTAATCTATGTCTTTTTATTGGGGAGTTGAGGCCATTGATGTTGAGAGATATTAAGAATAGTGATTATTGCTTCCCTGTTATATTCATATTTGGATGTGAGGTTGTGTTTGTGTGCTTTTCTTCTCTTTGTTTTGTTGCCAAGACGATTAGTTTCTTGCCTCTTCTAGGGTATAGCTTGCCTCCTTATGTTGGGCTTTACCATTTATTATCCTTTGTAGTGCTGGATTTGTAGAAAGATATTGTGTAAATTTGGTTTTGTCATGGAATATCTTGGTTTCTCCATCTATGTTAATTGAGAGTTTGCAGGATACAGTAGCCTGGGCTGGCATTTGTGTTCTCTTAGGGTCTGTATGACATCAGTCCAGGATCTTCTGGCCTTCATAGTTTCTGGGCGAGAAGTCTGGTGATTCTGATAGGTCTGCCTTTATATGTTACTTGACCTTTTCCCTTACTGCTTTTAATATTCTTTCTTTATTTTGTGCGTTTAGTGTTTTGACTATTATGTGACGGGAGGTGTTTCTTTTCTGGTCCAATCTATTTGGAGTTCTGTAGGCTTCTTGTATGCCTATGGGTATCTCTTTTTAGGTTAGGAAGTTTTCTTCTATGATTTTTGTTGAAGATATTTACTGGTCCTTTGAGCTGGGAGTCTTCACTCTCTTCTATACCTATTATCCTTAGGTTTGATCTTCTCATTGAGTCCTGGATTTCCCTGTATGTTTTTTTGGACCAGTAGCTTTTTCCGCTTTGCATTATCTTTGACAGTTGAGTCAATGATTTCTATGGAATCTTCTGCTCCTGAGATTCTCTCTTCCATCTCTTGTATTCTGTTGGTAAAGCTTGTATCTACAGCTCCTTGTCTCTTCTTTTGGTTTTCTATATCCAGGGTTATTTCCATGTGTTCTTTCTTGATTGCTTCTATTTCCATTTTTAATTCCTTCAACTGTTTGATTGTGTTTCCTGGAATTCTTTCAGGGATTTTTACATTCCTCTCTGTAGGCTTCTACTTGTTCTCTAAGGGAGTTCTTCATGTCTTTCTTGAAGTCCTCAGCATCATGATCAAATATGATTTTGAATCTAGATCTTGCTTTTCTGGTGTGTTTGGATATTCCATGCTTGTTTTGGTGGGAGAATTGGGCTCCGATGATGCCATGTAGTCTTGGTTTCTGTTGCTTGTGTTCCTCGCTTGCCTCTCGCCATCAGATTATCTCTATTGTTACTTTGTTCTGCTATTTCTGACAGTGGCTAGACTGTCCTATAAGCCTGTGTGTCAGGAGTGCTGTAGACCTGTTTTTCCTGTTTTCTTTCAGCCAGTTATGGGGACAGAGTGTTCTGCTTTCGTGTGTAGTTTTGCCCTCTACAGGTCTTCAGCTGTTCCTGTGGGCCTGTGTCTTGAGTTCACCAGGCAGGTCACTCGCAGCACAAAAGTTGGTCTTACCTGTGGTCCCGAGGCTCAAGTTCGCTTGGGGGGTGCTGCCCACAGGTTCTCTGTGGTGGCAGCAACCGGGAAGATCTGCGCCGCCTCTTCCGGGAGCCTCCGTGCACCAGGGTTCCAGATGGCCTCCGGTGTTTTCCTCTGGAATCAGTAATGTGTGCAGAGAGCAGTCTCTTCTGGTTTCGCAGGCGTGTCTGCCTCTCTGAAGGTTTAGCTCTCCCTCCCACGGGATTTGGGTGCAGAGAACTGCTTATCCGGTCTGTTTCCTTCAGGTTCCGGCGGTGTCTCAGGCAGGGCTCCTGCCTCTCCTGGGCCCTCTCCCACGGGAGCCCAGAGGCCTTATACAGTTTCCTCTTGGGCCAGGGATGTGGGCAGGGGTGGGCAGTGTTGGTGGTCTCTTCCGCTCTGCAGCCTCAGGAGTGCCCACCTGACCAGGCGGTGAGGTCTCTCTCCCACGGGTTTTGGGAGCAGAGAGCTGCTGTGGGCCGGGATCCTCGGGTGTCATTTTATTTATTTCTTAAGGAGGTACTTAAACTTTTTATTCAATTTAGTGTGTGTGTGTGTGTGTACATGTACTTGTCTGTAGAGGTCAGGGGACAACTTGTTGAACTTGTTGGAGTCATTTCTCTCTTTCCATCATTGTTGGTCTTAAAGATTGAACTCAAGTCACCAGTCTTTGCATGTAATGTCTTTACTCTCTGAGACCTCTCACTACCCCTAATTAATAATATTTTAAAAGATTTAAACAAAAGACAAACAGGGCTAGAGTTGGAGCTTGGTTGATTGAGTTTACATATTTATCTTTAAAAACTAACTTTTTGAGATAGAGTGTCAGGCAGCTCAGGCTGACCCTGAATTCATCATGCAGCCAGGGCTGGCCTGAACTTATGAGCTCTCTGCCTCCACCTGTTTTAAAGGCATTTATTATTTATTTTATGTGCATTAGTGTTTTGCTTAGATGCATGCCTGTGTAGTACACTCATTCAATACCCACTTAGGCCAGAAGAGGACATTGGATCCCCTGGAACTGGAGTTACAGTGAGTTGTGACTCATCTCTCAAGTCCCTCTATTCCTTTCTTACGTAGTAGTTCAAAATCTAATTTTGCCATTGTATTTCTAGAGGAAAATCACATGCTTTTTCTGTGAATTCAGATCCTCATGTACCTTTATAAGATAGTAATCATTCTACATTTTCTATAACTAGCTGTAAGTGATCCTCTGCTCTCGATAGTAGAATTTTCCGGAGGACATAATATAAATTAGACTTAGCCCATTATCTGTAACATTGAGCCTTCTCAAAAAGTGTGAGGAAATTGGGGGAAACATTCTGATTAAACAGTAATACCTTTAGAGGACTGGAAAAGTAAAGAATGCCATTCATGTAGGTGGAAAAGTTAACCCACCTCTGTTCTTCTGTGTGTACACTGGGAAACTTTTTCATTTAGGAATTTATAGTAGTGCCAGGAGACATTTAGTGAGTCCTTAGCCAAGCGAAGAGTTGAGAAGCAGGGAAATGTCATGTGGACAAGCAAAGATGAAATCTGACAGTATAGATAGTTGTCTCTGGCAACCTTGACAAGGGCTCTAACACCTGCAGAGGTAGCCACTGTTTCAAGCAAATGGGCTAATGAAAGATAATTTTGCCTCTTAGTGAAAGTAAGCACAGAATAAACTCTTCAACAGGCTTTAAAGAAGGAAGACAATGACTTCCATGTGTTATCTAGAAGTGTTAGAGTCGGCTTGGTGTGGGAAGGACTCTGAAGGCCAGAGAGAAAGAAGTCGTAATACAGGAGTCACAGAAAGAGTCTGAGGATGGGAAAAGACACTGGGTTGAATGGAAAGAGATGGAGAAGGCAGATGGCATCAGAACCAACACACTTACCATCTGAGAGAAGGTAAAAATGAGAGTAAGGGGGCATGAGGAAGAAGTGCGTGTCTCAGTAGGTAGCATTTTGCTCAAGAAAACAAACCAGAATGCTAGACCTCTCCTGTATGTGATCATGTGGATGGTCACTCAATTTTGGATTTTTTATTGTTTATTTCTTCTTTCTTTTTTTTTTTTTTGAGACAGAGCAGCCCAGTCTGACCTTGAACTGCTGTATAGCCATAAATAACGTAAATTCCCATTATGCCAGCATCTGCCTTTCAAGTGCTGGCGTTACAGACCCAAGCCACCATGCACATGTTAGATTTGGAGAAGTGATCTTGTTAGGGACATTTTGTATGCAGATGGTGAAAAAGAGGGGACAAACGAGTCGAGTTCACACAAAGGGCACTGCTGGAGTGATCTTCCAGGGAACAAAGGTGTGTAAGGAAGAACTTTGTAAGTAAAGTGACACCAGTGATATCAAGTGAAATGGTAGGCCAGTGGTTTGGACAGTTCCAGTGACACTAAAAAGAAAGTCATTTGACAAAAGCCCATGGCATTTGCACATGAGTTTCTGGAGTTCGAATAGTGGCTGGTTATCACAGCATTTTGGGCATGACAAGTGTGCATGACAGAAGAACATGGAGATAAGGATTATTGAAGATAAATTTATGGAGTCTAATGGATGCTCATATTGAGAGAGAGAGAGAGAGAGAGAGAGAGAGAGAGAGAGAGAGAGAGAGAGAGAGAAAGAAAGAGAAGAGAAGACAGAGACAAAGAGGACAGGGAAGGAAGAGAGAGGGAGGGAATGAAAGGGAGAGAAGAAAAGACAGGGAAAGCAGAGAGATGGAGAGAGGTAGAGAAAATGTGGGGGGAGAAGTGGTAGAAAGCGGTGCAGGGAGGGGGGAGAGGAGAGAGTGGAAAGAGGGAGAGAGATGCAGAGGGGGAGAGGGATGCCAGGAGAAAAAGGGTCAGAGGAGGATGGAGGATAGGGAGAAACATATCTAGACCAATAATTCATATTGTATTGAAATTATGAGAAAATGTGACTTTAGAAAAAGTACATATACATATTTTGTCATGTAATATACAATCCCTCACCCACAAATACGTTTCTAGACTAGCTGAATATGAAAATTAACTCTAACCCTAAACATTTGGTCCATAGGTAGATTTACTGTAGATCCCTATTGTTCCTCGTTTCCTCCTTCCTTCCCTGCCGGTCCCTGTCTCTCCCTCTTCCCCTTCTTATGCATGTCTATGTGATTACTTATTAATTATCTACAATTCTTTTTTGGAAGAATTCTCTGAATGGAAGGCTAAAGAGGAGAGAAGTGTTTCTCTATTTCTAACAGTAGAGGGCACCCTAGCATTTCCTAACTTATCTATGAACCTTAGTTGACTGTACCGAATGGATGCAGTCAGCTCAATTTACTTTCTGTCAAAAAGAGAATGCTTAACCCAGAGGAAGGAGACCCCTTCACGTCACACACAAAAAAATTCAGAGTGATCCATGAAAGTTAATTATTTATTGGTAGTAATTAATGTGAGAATGAACATTTAAAATAAAGTACAGGGGAACTTTATTTACTATGCACAGAGTCCCCCTATGTACAGGGGAACTTCCTTCCTTCCTTCCTTCCTTCCTTCCTTCCTTCCTTCCTTCCTTCCTTCCTTCCTTTCTTTCTTTTGCACAGAGTCCCATGTAGCTGGGGCTGGCCTGGAATTCATTATGCAGACCAGGCTGGCCTTGAACTCACAATCCTTCTGCATCAATTTTCCTGAATGCTTTGAAGTAATGTTTTATAGCACTTGGGACAGCCTTGTTAATAGTAAAATTCATCAAACTGACAGAACCTCCAAGAAACCACTGGCTAACAATGAATTCTTTTTATAACATACTAACAATATGGGAAACTTGCTAGAAATGTTATGTGGGACAGTTAAGGGTACTTTCATTTTATGTAATAATCAGTCATGAAAATCCACAGTGGCAGGCATGAAGAGCCGGGCTAGCGAGAGGTTAACGCTCCAATCATAAACTAGAAGGGCATTTTTTTCTCTGATGAAACATTTACAGTAATAAACCTGTAAAAAATAATGGGATCTATTTAAAGCTCATTTATTTCCTAGCTAAGTGGCAATTTCCCATCACTCAAAATGCTAATACTTTGCCCTGAAGCCCTGGGGATAAGCCATCTCATGTATGTTCATTAAAAAAAAAAAACTGGCTAAAATAAGCAGGTGATTCTGTTTTAATAATATCTGTCCTGCCAGCAATAAGACAGTCTCAGTTGGAAATAAATACATCAACAAACAGATTTTCTTTAAAGCACACAGGGTCTCATAGCATTCCCAAATTAGCCAATTAGTACGATGCTATTGGAAGAGCTAATTAAGAAGTGTGTTTGGAGTAGGAAATGTTTCCTTCGAGTCATCTGGAGTTCAGCTCGTATTCCACCTGTAACCTCGCTCCTCCATACCCCTTCTGTACACAGGGCAGAGAGCTATATTCAGTCCATCGTGGAGGGAACTCAGATGCCACAGCAATACGAAACTCATCAGTGTACGCTTATTCTTTAAACCAGTCACTCCCTACAGCTAGCTGTATTAGTAAGGATTCACTGGAGGAACAGAACCAATGGAAAGGAAAGAGGATATGTAAGAATTTATTGTCATTCACAGTAAAATAGCGACATTGTCACACCTGAGAGCCTGAGAACCTGGTAGCTGCTTGGTTTTGAGGCCAGTGCCTCAGCAGTTGGGAGAGTTCCCATAGAAGCTGTCACTCAACAGGGCAGCTGAGTACCTGGAAGTCATTCAGTCCACTAGGCTGGTTGCTTCAGGATTCCAATCTGTGCCCAAACCCTGACAGGTTTCTAAAGATCAGTGGTGGTTCTTTGTCAACAACGAAAATGTGGAAGTGCTGGTCTGATGGCAGTGAAGGAATTATCACCATTTATCACCATCAGCGACCAGGACATATTAGCTCAGTGGCATGACGGGAGGCCAAAGCAACACAAAGATGAGATTATCTGTCTTCTGCGACACTTGTTTCATCTGGGCTGCTACCAGAAGGTGCCACACACCATCAGCAGGGGTGGCCCTGAATCAGCCTGGCAATCAGAACACTTTAGGTGAGGCTCCCTATCAGCTGTTCTGATTTGAGACAAGTTGACCACAATAGCCTCTAAGTCAGAGGTGGCTAACTAGTAATTTACGTATACTGCCTTTTTCTAGAGATCACCCAGTGGTTTGTTCTGTTGGACATGTTTTTATGATTAGAGTATTTTTTTTTCATGGCAAGTTGTCCTTGACCTCATTACTTGTGTCCCTACACATACATACTGACACATACACACACAAAATAAATGCATCACTGTTACAAACAAAAAACAAAACAAAACCCAGTGCAGGGGAATATGGGTGGGGCAGTAAGGGGGATGTATGGGGGGAATACCTGTATGGGGGAGGGGGAGGGGATGGGAGCTTATGGATAGGAAACCTGGAAGAGAAATAACATTTGAAATGTAAGTAAAGAAACATAACTAATAAAAATTTAAAAAAACAAAAGAAAAAGAAATTTATCAAAAAGGATGAAGCTTTGAGGTGAATTTCTCATTATATGCATGGGGCTGTCAGTTAAACTCCTGATCAGTTAAACTGTCTTTCCTCTCTTTATGGTGTAGTGGAGTACTGGGCAAGTGTCTGGTATTCACTACAGCTGTTTGTACGTTAGTTCATTTTCATCTTTGTGTACCACCCTTGTCTCTGCAGGGTGTGGGCTGGGCATGTTCTTTTTCCCAAGGCTCTCAGATTGTACCCCCTTGCATGACTGATGTTCTGGTTGGATGTATCTTTATGCTTGTTTGGAATATGGGAAGTAGCCAAGCCCTGAGACCTGCACAGGAGGATGACTTATCTTTGTACCCTCAAGATCTTGAGTGTTGAGTACCCTGCTAGAGGATACCAAAAGCACACTGCAACTTTAGTTCTCAATCACTACAGTAGTGACAGACAGATGGGTTGATGAGTGGATCCACCCAATGTCTTCAGGCTCAGAAATCTCTTTTTTCTCCTTATTGAAAATGGATTTTTTTCATGGTATATTCTGATTATGGTTTTCTCTCTCCTGTTTCCTCTGAGATCCTTCCAACCTCTCTTTCATCTGAATACATATCATTTCTGTCCTTAGAAGACAAACAGGCATCTAAAAATAATAATAATAAAATTAGTATAAAATGAACACAAACGCACAAAACAATCAAATAAGAGCCAAATAAAAAACAGAAGAAACACATATAGATGCAGGATCACATATATTCATATACATAGGAATCCCATAAAACACAAAACCATAGTATATATGCAAAGGACACGTAAGGTTAAAAATAAAACATAACTCAAAACATTATGAGACAAAGAACTTCCAAAGATAACAATTTTATGTAGGCCATCAACTCTTGGGCATGGGGTCTGCCCTTAAGAATGGTTTGTCTTGTACATCTACAATGGAAATTTCCATCCTTAGAATTTACCCCCCCCCAACATCAAAAGAAGGGACACACACACACACACACACACCCAACCACCACCAGCACCACCAGCACCACCACCACCAGCACCACCACCACCACCACCACCACCACCAAATGGCAGGAAATAACAATCACTGGTCATTAATATCTCAATAACAATAGACAATTCTCAATAAAATGACACAGGCTAACAATAGACATGAAAACAGGACCTCCCATTATTCGACAGCATACAAGAAACACACCACAGCCACAAAGATAAACATTACCTCAGAGTAAAGGGCTGGAAAAAAGCTTTGCCAAGCACATGGACACAAGAAGCAAGCGGAAGTAGACAATCTAATATCTAATAAAATAGACTTTTAACCAAAATTAATCAAAAGAGATAGGGAAATGTTCTTTATGCTCATCAAAGGAAATATCCATCAAGATGACATCTCAATTCTGAAAATATATGCCCAATATGCAAGGGTAACCATATTTGTAAAAAAACTTTACTAAAGCTTAAATTGCACATTGAACCAGACACATCAATAATGGGAGACTTCAATACCCCACTCTCACCAATGAGAAGCTAAATAGAGAAATAATAAAACTTAGGTAGTGCATCAAGAGGATCTAACAGATATCTTTATAACATTTCACCAAACAAAAGAGAATATACCTTCCCAGCACCTCACAGATATTTCTTCAAAATTGATCATATAGTTAGTCACAAAGCAAGTCTCAACAGATACAAGAAAATTGAAATAACTCCTTTTATCTCATCAGACCATCATGGATTATATCTGTACTTCAACAACAACAGAAACAACAGAAAGCCTACACATTAATGGACATTGAACAATCCTCTACTCAGTGAGCACCAGATCAGGGAAGAAATAAAGAAGTTAAAAACTTTCTAGAATTCAATGAAAATGGAGGTACCACACAACCAAACTCATGGGACACAATGAAAGCAGTGCTAAGAGGAAAGTCCATAAACCTCATAAAGAAATTGGAGAGATATCATACCTGAAACCTCAAGAACAAAAAAAGAAAGAAAAAGCAAACACACCCAAGAGGAGTAGAAGACAGGAAAAAGGCAAACTCAAGGCTGAAATCAGTAAATTAGAAACAAAGAGAACGATCCAAAGAATCAATGAAATCCAGAGCTGGACTTTTGAGAAAATAAAAAAATAGACAAACCCTTAGCTAAACTAGCTGTTTGGCTGTTGGTGTCTGTATCTGTCTGAGTCAGTTACTGTGTGGAGCTTCTTGGAGGACAACATGCTCTTGTCTGCAAGCATAGCAGAGTATCATAATAGTGTTAGGGATTGGTGCTTGCCCATGGGATGGGTTGGACCTGTTATTAGTTGGCCATTCCCTCAGTCTCTGCTCCATCCCATGCCTGCATTTCTTGTTGACAGGATAAATTTGGGGTTGAAAATTTTGTGGGTAGGTGGGTGTTTCTATTGCTCCACTGGGGTTCCTGTCTGGCTACAGGAGGTAGCCTCTTCAGGTTCCATATCCCTGATGTAGTGAGCCACAGATAAGGTCATCCCCTTGATTTTTGGGCACTTCCCTTATCCTAGGTTTCTGCCTCATTATGGAGATGCTCCCACCTCCTCACCCCAGTCAGTTGATTTCCATTCATTTCATGGCCATCTATCCATCTCTCCTGTCTTTCCCCACACCTGATCCTGAATCCCCCACTCCCATCCCCATCCCCCCTTTCTCCCTTCCAGTTTCCTTCTTCCATTTGCCTTTTAGAACTATTGTATTCTGTCTTCTAAATGAGAGTCAAGCTTTCGTGCTTGAGCCTTCATTCTTTTTTTTTTTTCGGAGCTGGGACCGAACCCAGGGCCTTGCGCTTGCTAGGCAAGCGCT
This sequence comes from Rattus rattus, assembly GCF_011064425.1. Lineage (NCBI taxonomy): Eukaryota > Metazoa > Chordata > Mammalia > Rodentia > Muridae > Rattus > Rattus rattus. Next base: position 90,398,224 of record NC_046157.1, on the reverse strand, counting down.
CTACCACTGAGCTAAATCCCCAACCCTTGAGCCTTCATTCTTGTTTAGCTTTTTTGGGTCTGTGGAGTGTAACATGGTACCTGTGTTTTACAGCTAATATTCACTCACGAGTATATTCCATCCGTGTCCTTTTGAGACTGGGTTAGCACACTCAGGATGATACTCTCAAGTTCTATCCATTTGCCTGCAAAATTCATGATGTCTTGTTTTTTAATAGCTGAATAGTATTAAACCTAAACCACACACACATTCAATAAAGAAGGTAAATCTCAGACCATTTCTTCTTATGAACATTGATCCAAAAATACTCAGTAACTGAATCTAGGAGCATTTCAAAAATATATTCACCTTGATCAAGTAGGTTTTATCCCAGGGAGAGTTCAATATATGAAAATCCATTGATGTAACCTACCATATAAACAAATTGAATGAAAAAACTACACATGATCATATATTAGATGCTACAAAACCTTTGACAGAATGTAACACTCCTTCATGTTTTAGTGATCAGGGATACAAGGTGTATATCTAAACACACAACATACAGCAAGTCAACAATCAACATTAAATTAACTGGAGAGAAACTCAAAGCAATTCCACTAAAATTAGAGTCATACCAAGGCTGCTCCTCTCTTCATATCTGTTCAATATAATATTTGAAGTTCTAGTTAAAGCAGTAAGACAAGTAAAGGAGACCAAGGGAATACAAATTAGGAAGGAAGAAGTCAAAGTATTGCTATTCACAAACGATATTATAGTATTCATAAATTTTACCAGAGAACTCTTACAGCTGAAAAACACCTTCAGCAAAGTTTCCAGATACCAAATCATCTCGAACCAAAAACAAAACAAAACAACAACTACAACAAAAACCAGGAGCCCTCCTTTACACAAACAATATATAGGCTAAGAAAGAATTCAGGGAAACAAGACCCTTTACGATAACCATAAATAATATAAAATATGTTGTGTAACATTAACCAAGCAAGTGAAAGACCTGTGTAACAATAACTTCAATCTATGAAGAGAAAAATTGAGGAAGATATCAGAAGATGGAATGATCTCCCCTGTCCCCTGTCTCCAAGAGAATGTTCCCACCCTGCACCCTGGAGGTCTCCCCATTCCCTGTGGCCTCAGGTTTCTCTAGGGTTAGGTGTGTCTTTTCTCACTGTGGCCAGATCAGGCGGTATTTTGCTGTATACATCGGGGGCAAGGGACCAACTTGCGTATGCTGCCTGGTTGGTGGCTCAGTGTCTGAGAGACCCTAGGGGTCCAGGTTAGTTGAGACTTCTGGTCTTCCTGTGGGGTCTTCTCACTGTGTCCTGGATTTCCTGGATGTTTTGGGTTAGGAGCTTTTTGCACTTTGTATTTTCTTTGACTGTTATTTCAAAACCTTCTGTGGCATCTTCTACACCGGAGATTCTCTCTTCTATCTCTTGTGTTCTGTTGGTGATGCTTACATGTGTTACTCCTGATCTCTTCCCTAGGTTTTCCATGTCCAGGGTTGCCTCCATTTGTAATTTCTTTATTGTTTCTACTTCAATTTTTTAGGTCTTGGACAGTCTTTTTCAATTCCTTCACCTGTTTTATTGTGTTTTCCTGTATTTCTTTAAGGGATTTATTTGTTTCCTCTTTAGGGATTTCTCCCTGGTTAGCTGTGTTTCCTTTTATTTCTTTCACTGAATTATTTATATACCTCTTAAAGAACTCTATTTTCCATGAGATAGGATTTGAGGTCAGCATAATGGTTTTCAGGTGTGTTTGGGTATTGGGCTTGCTGTGGTAGGAGAGTTGGGTTCTGATGGTGGCAAAGTATTTTGGCTTCTGTTGCTTATGGTCTTGCAATTGCAATCTCATCATCTGGTTATCTTGCTGTTAACTGGCTTGGGTGTCTCTGCCTGGAGCCTGGCTCCCATGTCCCTAAGTTGCTGCGGATCTCCTAGGAGACCTGTGGCCCTGGCTGCAACAGATCTCCTGGGAGACCCTCAGACAGTGGGGTCTTCAGAGGGGCATGCAGGCTGATGATCTGTTGCCCTAGGGGTCCAACATTGGCAGGACCAAGGGCTTCTCCTTCCTTTGGTGCCCAACAAGGCCATTCTCTACTACATATGCAATTGGAGCCATGGGTCAGTCCATGTATAGTCTTTCGGTAGTGGTTTAGTCCCTGGGAACTTTGGTTGGTTGGTATTATTGTTCTTATGGGGTTGCAAGCCCCTTCAGCTCTTTCAATCCTTTCTCTAATTACTCCAATGGGGTTCAATGGTTTGCGGCTAGCATTCACCTTTGTACTTGTCATGCTATGGCTGTGTATCCTAGGAGACATCTATACCCTGTTCCTATCAGCATGCACTTCTTAGCTTCATCAATCTTATCTAGTTTTGGTGACTGTATATGTATGGGCCACATGTCAGGCAGGCTCTGAATGGCCGTTCCTTCAGTCTCTGCTCTAAACTTTGCCTCCATATACCTTCCTATGAATATTTTTGTTCCCCCTTTAAAAAGGAGTGAAGTATCTGCACTTTGGTCATCCTTCTTCTTGAGCTTCCTGTGGTCTGTGGATTGTATCTTGGGTAATTTGAGCCTTTGGGCTAATATCCACTTATCAGTGAGTGCATACCATGTGCTTTGTTCTGTGATTGGGTTACCTCACTCAGGATGATATTTTCAAGTTCAATACATTTGCCTATGAATTTCATGAGGTCATTGTTTTTGATAGCTGAGTGGTACTCAGTTGTGTAGATGTACCACATTCTTTGAATCCATTCCTCTATTGAAGGGCATCTGGGTTCTTTCCAGCTTCTGGCTATTATAAATAAGGCTGCTATGAATATAGTGGAGCACGTGTCTTTGTTCTATGTTGGAGCATCTTTTGGGTATATGCCTAAGAGAGGTATAGCTGGGTCCTCAGGTAGTTCAATGTCCAATTTTCTGAGGAACCTCCAGACTGATTTCCAGAATGCTTGTACCAGTCTGCAATCCCACCAACAATGGAGGAGTGTTCCTCTTTCTCCACATCTTCGCCAGCATTTGCTGTCACCTGAGTTTTTGATGTTAGCCATTCTCACAGGTGTGAGGTGAAATCTCAGGGTTGTTTTGTTTTGCATTTCCCTTATGACTAAAGATGTTGAACATTTCTTTAGTTGTTTCTCAGCCATTCGGCATTCCTCAGCTGTGAATTCTTTTTTTTTTTTTTTATTAACTTGAGTATTTCTTATGTACATTTCGAGTGTTATTCCCTTTCCCGGTTTCTGGGCAAACATCCCCTTCTCCCCTCCCCTTCCTTATTGATGTTTCCCTCCCACTCCTCCCCCCCTTGCCGCCCCCCCCCTGACAGTCTAGTTCACTGGGGGTTCAGTCTTAGGGACCCAGGGCTTCCTTCCACTGGTGCTCTTACTAGGATATTCATTGCTACCTATGAGGTCAGAGTCCAGGGTCAGTCCATGTATAGTCTTTAGGTAGTGGCTTAGTCCCTGGAAGCTCTGGTTGCTTGGCATTGTTGTACATATGGGGTCTCAAGCCCCTTCAAGCTCTTCCAGTTCTTTCTCTGATTCCTTCAACGGGGGTCCCGTTCTCAGTTCAGTGGTTTGCTGCTGGCATTCGCCTCTGTATTTGCTGTATTCTGGCTGTGTCTCTCAGGATCAATCTACATCCGGCTCCTGTCGGTCTGCACTTCTTTGCTTCATCCATCTTGTCTAATTGGGTGGCTCTATATGTATGGGCCACATGTGGGGCAGGCTCTGAATGGGTGTTCCTTCAGTCTCTGTTTTAATCTTTGCCTCTCTCTTCCCTGCCAAGGGTATTCTTGTTCCCCTTTTAAAGAAGGAGTGAAGCCTTCACATTTTGATCATCCATCTTGAGTTTCATTTGTTCTATGCATCTAGGGTAATTCAAGCATTTGGGCTAATAGCCACTTATCAGTGAGTGCATACCATGTATGTCTTTCTGTGATTGGGTTAGCTCACTCAGGATGATATTTTCCAGTTCCAACCATTTGCCTACGAATTTCATAAATTCGTTGTTTTTTATAGCTGAGTAATATTCCATTGTGTAGATGTACCACATTTTCTGTATCCATTCCTCTGTTGAAGGGCATCTGGGTTCTTTCCAGCTTCTGGCTATTATAAATAAGGCTGCGATGAACATAGTGGAGCACGTGTCTTTTTTATATGTTGGGGCATCTTTTTGGGTATATGCCCAAGAGAGGTATAGCTGGATCCTCAGGCAGTTCAATGTCCAATTTTCTGAGGAACCTCCAGACTGATTTCCAGAATGGTTGTACCAGTCTGCAATCCCACCAACAATGGAGGAGTGTTCCTCTTTCTCCACATCCTCGCCAGCATTTGCTGTCACCTGAGTTTTTGATCTTAGCCATTCTCACTGGTGTGAGGTGAAATCTCAGGGTTGTTTTGATTTGCATTTCCCTGATGACTAAAGATGTTGAACATTTCTTTAGGTGTTTCTCAGCCATTCGGCATTCCTCAGCTGTGAATTCTTTGTTTAGCTCTGAACCCCATTTTTTTAATAGGGTTATTTGTCTCCCTCAAGTTTAACTTTTTGAGTTCTTTGTATATTTTGGATATAAGGCCTCTATCTGTTGTAGGATTGGTAAAGATCTTTTCCCAATCGGTTGGTTGCCGTTTTGTCCTAACCACAGTGTCCTTTGCCTTACAGAAGCTTTGCAGTTTTATGAGATCCCATTTGTCGATTCTTGATCTTAGAGCATAAGCCATTGGTGTTTTGTTCAGGAAATTTTTTCCAGTGCCCATGTGTTCCAGATGCTTCCCTAGTTTTTCTTCTATTAGTTTGAGTGTGTCTGGTTTGATGTGGAGGTCCTTGATCCACTTGGACTTAAGCTTTGTACAGGGTGATAAGCATGGATCGATCTGCATTCTTCTACATGTTGACCTCCAGTTGAACCAGCACCATTTGCTGAAAATGCTATCTTTTTTCCATTGGATGGTTTTGGCTCCTTTGTCAAAAATCAAGTGACCATAGGTGTGTGGGTTCATTTCTGGGTCTTCAATTCTATTCCATTGGTCTATCTGTCTGTCTCTGTACCAATACCATGCAGTTTTATCACTATTGCTCTGTAATACTGCTTGAGTTCAGGGATAGTGATTCCCCTGAAGTCCTTTTTTACTGTTGAGGATAGTTTTAGCTATCCTGGGTTTTTTGTTATTCCAGATGAATTTGCAAATTGTTCTGTCTAACTCTTTGAAGAATTGGATTGGTATTTTGATGGGGATTGCATTGAATCTGTAGATCGCTTTTGGTAAAATGGCCATTTTTACTATATTAATCCTGCCAATCCATGAGCATGGGAGATCTTTCCATCTTCTGAGGTCTTCTTCAATTTCTTTCTTCAGAGTCTTGAAGTTCTTGTTGTACAAATCTTTTACTTGCTTGGTTAAAGTCACACGAGGTACTTTTATATTATTTGGGTCTATTATGAAGGGTGTTGTTTCCCTAATTTCTTTCTCGGCTTGTTTCTCTTTTGTGTAGAGGAAGGCTACTGAATTTATTTGAGTTAATTTTATACCCAGCCACTTTGCTGAAGTTGTTTATCAGCTTTAGTAGTTCTCTGGTGGAACTTTTGGGATCACTTAAATATACTATCATATCATCTGCAAATAGTGATATTTTGACTTCTTCTTTTCCGATCTGTATCCCCTTGACCTCCTTTTTGTTGTCTGATTGCTCTGGCTAGAACTTCAAGAACTATATTGAATAAGTAGGGAGAGAGGGGCAGCCTTGTCTAGTCCCTGATTTTAGTGGGATTGTTTCAAGTTTCTCTCCATTTAGTTTAATGTTAGCCACTGGTTTGCTGTATATGGCTTTTACTATGTTTATGTATGGGCCTTGGATTCCTATTCTTTCCAGGACTTTTATCATGAAGGGGTGTTGAATTTTGTCAAATGCTTTCTCAGCATCTAATGAAATGATCATGTGGTTTTGTTCTTTCAGTTTGTTTATATAATGGATCACGTTGATGGTTTTCCGTATATTAAACCATCCCTGCATGCCTGGGATGAAGCCTACTTGATCATGGTGGATGATTGTTTTGATGTGCTCTTGGATTCGGTTTGCCAGAATTTTGTTGAGTATTTTTGCGTCGATGTTCATAAGGGAAATTGGTCTGAAGTTCTCTTTCTTTGTTGGGTCTTTGTGTGGTTTAGGTATAAGAGTAATTGTGGCTTCATAGAAGGAATTCGGTAGTGCTCCATCCGTTTCAATTTTGTGGAATAGTTTGGATAATATTGGTATGAGGTCTTCTAGGAAGGACTGATAGAATTCTGCACTAAACCCGTCTGGACCTGGGCTCTTTTTGGTTGGGAGACCTCTAATGACTGCTTCTATTTCCTTAGGAGTTATGGGGTTGTTTAACTGGTTTATCTGTTCCTGATTTAACTTCGGTACCTGGTATCTGTCTAGGAAATTGTCCATTTCCTGCAGATTTTCAAGTTTTGTTGAATCTAGGCTTTTATAGTAAGATCTGATGATTTTTTTTAATTTCCTCTGAATCTGTAGTTATGTCTCCCTTTTCATTTCTGATTTTGTTAATTTGGACACACTCTCTGTGTCCTCTCGTTAGTCTGGCTAAGGGTTTATCTATCTTGTTGATTTTCTCAAAGAACCAACTTTTGGTTCTGTTGATTCTTTCTATGGTCCTTTTGTTTCTACTTGGTTGATTTCAGCTCTGAGTTTGATTATTTCCTGCCTTCTACCTCCTGTGTGTATTTGTTTTTTTGTTCTAGAGCTTTTAGGTGTGCTGTCAAGCTGCTGACATATGCTCTTTTCCTGTTACTTTCTGCAGGCACTCAGCGCTATGAGTTTTCCTCTTAGCACAGCTTTCATGTGTCCCATAAGTTTGGGTATGTTGTACCTTCATTTTCATTAAATTCTAAAAAGTTTTTAATTTCTTTTATTTCTTCCTTGACCAGGTTATCATTGAGTAGAGCATTGTTCAATTTCCATGTATATGGGCATTCTTCCTTATTGTTATTGAAGACCAGCTTTTGGTCGTATGTGGTCCGAGAAAGAAATTTATGGGATTATTTTCTATCTTCTGTACCTGTTGAGGCCCGTTTTTGACCAAATTATATGGCTTTTCCACTTTTGGAGAAAGTACCATGAGGAGCTGAGAAGAAGGTATCCTTTTGCATTAGGTAGAACGCTCTATAAATAT